>NC_071976.1:24529934-24713082 GCF_026283585.1 Hylaeus volcanicus
GTAGAGTACTCGGTCGGTAATGCAGAATGTTCGGTCGGTAATGCAGATTACTCGGTCGGTAATGCAGAGTACTCGGTCGGTAATGTAGAATGTTCGGTCGATAATGCAGATTGCTCTGTCGGTAATGTAGAGTGCACGGTCGGTAATGTAGAGTACTCTGTCGGTAATGTCGAGTGCTCGATCAGTAATGCAGATTACTCTGTCGGTAATGTAGAGTGCTCGATCGATAATACAGGTTACTCTGTCGGTAATGTGGAGTGCCCGGACAGTAATGCAGATTCATATACGTTAACTAGAAATTATTTCTGCTTGTCATTGCATTTTCCCATACTTTTAAACAATTATATCTAGAGCTAGTGCGTATTCATATAAATTAACTAGAAAATATTTCATACTTTTTACTGTACCTTTTTTGAAGTCGGTTAAATTTTTTTTCCAAAAAATTATTTTATTTCACTCTTTTTAGTGGCAATCTATAACCAATAGGTTTCATGCAATAACAACAGTTATGAACAATACAGAGGATGACCCAAAAACGTTGGAGGTCCTTGAAAAGGCTTGTTCCGCGGGGTAGGGGGGATTTGAAACAATTTTTTCGTAACGAAGCCTCGAACAACATTTTCGTTAAGAAAAAATTGTTTCATCTCCCCCCCCCCCTCGAAACACCCTATTCAAGGACATCCAACATTTTTTGGACACCCTGTATAATTGCAAATGGGGGATTATCAGGAATACATGTGCAAATACATGTGAAAGGATTGATTGCGTTTGGTAAATTCCTTGTCGAGCTACACCAGAGCATAACAATTTTGCACCAACAATGATTTTAAACAATAAAAGTGTCCATAAATTTTTGCATTTGTGATCATTGCGAAAACCTCTCCGGCAGCAAAATGTAAGGGGTTACATCGATTTCATTGGTTTCAGGCCAAACATACGTGTAATAGTACGCTTTTTGCGATAAAAAGTGATATAAAGTGGTAAAAAATAAGACAAGGACAAATGTTTTGTTATGGGACCAAATGGCAAATGCTCTTCCAGATGCAAGAAGTTTCAATCTGATTGGTTCATCCGTCTCGGAGTAAGAAGCAAGACAAAATCTTTCTGTTTAAAAAAAAAAAACAGGTAAAAAATGACAAATCACAAAAAGTCTTGACAGCAGGATCACCGGGGGAACATGCTCTATAGGATGCAACACGATTCATTCCGATTGGTCAAGCCATCTCGGCGTAATCGGTGAACAGACATTTAAAAAAAAAAAAAAATAAAGTATATACATGTCGAATTGAGTAACCTCCTCCTTTTCGAAGTCGGTTAAAAATAGATTTTCCGCGTTCCGTGGACACTGTTTGCTGTAACAAGGAGGGAGAGCCTATTTCGAGAAATTTACCCTTCGTTTAATGTTGATCCCGTGTTTGAATGCAACAAACTTCGGGCAACGAGGAAATATATATGAGATTGGAACTGAAGCATTTTACGAGTTTACCTTTACATTGCGCGAATGTGGATTTTGCGAAGTGTATGTATATTCGTCTCTACGAGTAATTTTATGAAAGCCATGAAATTGGAATATTTATTGCGCCGCGGTGTGCAATTTAACCCTTGAACGATGCGATTGCGTTATGGTTTATACGAAATCAGATTAACTTTTACTTATTATACATAGGGATCAAAGCTGTTGAAGGTGTTTAGGTATGATACGTGTTTAGAGAGACGAAACAGATACTTGAAGGGACAAAAATACAATGTTACTGTTTCATACGAATGCTTCGTTCTCGAGAAAATTAATTTCGAAGCTGTTGAGCAAACTCTCTTCGAAATAAATGGTCTCTAGGTAGACATTTTAATCCACATGTTTGTTTCTATACTGAATGTAAAATTAATTATACACATAACAGAAACTCGACAGTCGAGAATATTCTATGTTTATTATCAAACTCTTGATTCAACAAAAGCAACCAGGATTTACCTGAACGTAGTCGTTAATCTATATCGTTTTTCAAGATTAATTCATTAATAAATTCGCGGTTACCGGTTTACCGTGTCGAAGTAACTGCGTTAACCGTTAAAATTGCCAGGCTTTTTACTAAACGGTCCCATAAATTGCCGCGAGTAATTGTTTTCAGCGATACGCCGTTAATGTCGCGCGGTCCGAGCTCTCCTTCGTTCGCCACCGCCCACGAAATCCGTTTTTTATGACGCATTACCTACGAGCACGTAACAATGCCTCCATAAATAACGACATTCGAGGTGCGTCGAAGGTTTTCGCGCCAGCCAGTACTGTCGCTTTTTTTTTCACCGTCTTCTTTTTCAAAGCAAAACAATGGAGCAGCATCCGCGACGACGACGAGCGTCTCTCTTATCGCGTCTCAACGCGTATGGACGAAGACAATGCAGCATAGTTGGGATGAAAGTTGTAATTCCGCGCGGTTTCTAACGAAATATGGACAGGAAAATGTCACGAGGCAAATGTCGTAAGAGATAGCGACAGGGCAGTGTGGAAAATATATGGAAATAATTCCAATTTTCCTATTTAGTAGAAAATTAAATGATTACAAGAGATGGGGATGTAGAATTCGAATATGGAATTTCTTTGGATTACATTTAACCATTTTAGCAAAAATTTGTGTCAAAGCTACCTTAAACCTTTTTAGATCACTGGTACACGTGGTTACTACTAAGGAAGGGGCGGGAATTTCGTATTTTTAAATTTATGGTGTAAGTAACTGGATTATGACAAAAATAAAAAGTGAAAAAGAGTCCAGGGAATTCTCCCCTATACAGGGTTAAATCTAGTACGATAACTTCTATTTGTAATGTATATATCAATACCACAACACTATACAAATGAATTATAACGGAGTGATGAGGTGTTAGCACAGTCGCTGCATTTTATTTCGTAACGCAGTCTGACATTGAGGATTGCAGTAGATTACCAGTAAAGTTTCGCGGGCACCGTTGCCAGGAGTTTTCTAAATGGTCGCACCGCGACGCCAAGTCGACGCGTCTCTTTCATCGCGGGGTATACGACGGAAGTTGTTTGGAGGCTTCCCTTCCGTACGCAAATAACGAAATTTGCCCGTGTACACGACGACGGGCGGAGAAAAGGCGTTCCGTGGGAATTCGTGAGAAATTTCGCGATGCATCTATATTTGTCCTGGCTGCCGAGAAATTCGTGGAAGGCGCCTCGTTGAACGCCGGCATTCGCCAGCCCGAGGTGAGACATGGGGCGGACCCACGTCAACGTCAGTGTTTCCACCGTCCCGATGCCGCGATTTCGATAACCTTCAACCACTACGTCACCCTGGGGATCGACCTTTACGCCTGGCAAATACGGTCTAATTATTGTGCGAATAAAAAAAATTGGCCGTAGGTCCGATCGGGTCGAACGATCTTCAGACGCAGAGAACATCGACATTAGTCGATCTTAAATATATACAGGGTGTCCCAGGTTTTAATGGACAAACTTGGGGAGCATATCCTACAAGTGGAAATAAGACAAAAATGTTGCTTAAAGTTTGCTCAGAAACGCTTTATTACAAAGATATAAACAAATAAAGTTAGAATTGATGACGGTAAATTTTACTTTACTGGACATTTAAAGGTCGACCGTTTCGGTCGTAGTTAATACTTAATAAAACAGTAATAAAAAATTTATTTGGAAACATGAAACCCATCAATCAATTTAGACAAACGTCTTCAATAGACATAAATGCTAAGAATACTTATGGGATTGACTGTATAGACATCCTTGTTCTTTGAACAACGAATAGCATCAGTTATTTGCTACGAACTTTTTACTAACCTTCATCCCTCTATATTCCATTCATTGTCCTCCTCTAACCCCCTCTACTTCCAACAAAAAATTCTCCACCCGTGCTTCGCATATTAATAATTGCGGAAGCAATTTTCGAACTCCGCGCAAAGCTCCACCGCGCCTGTGTTCGCGAAGCAACAGGAAGGTGGAAAAGCGTTCCAAGACGCGCGGAGTTTCCCGATACTTCGAAGCAAGAACCTATCCGAAGAAAAACGCTCGGCCCACGAAGCCGAGGCGAAGTTACCCGATACGTCTCGCTTCCATTTGCAAATGTATTTCTTATCGCTGCCTTCTGTTCGCCGGACTAGCGCGAGTTTCGAACTTATTCCCCGCTTGTTGCACCGAGACAACAGGAAGCGGGGCGTGCGTCATCGATTCGAACCCTCGCCTATATTTTTCGCAATTTAAGATTCAGTGGAAGCGTTAAGATTGGTGGAACAATTGAGTGAGATCGAACATGTATAAAGTTAATATAAAATTGAATCATTGCACAAATCGATTAACTCCATGAAACAAAAAGTTCATCGAGCTCAAAGCTCATCAAGAAAGTACAGCCAAAATTGATTCTGTTTTCCAAAGCATACATCTTTCATAGTTTCTGTATATCAGCTATGTCTGATTCAGGTATTATGCATCCGACACATCGATATTCGTCCACTTGGAATAGACCATCTTTCTCTCCATCATAAAAATAACATTCGCTATGGCAAACCCTCAACCTTCCACTTCACTCCCGGAGTCTTGTGTACTTCTTCCTTGAAGGCTTCTCGGGCGAATCCTTGCCCTCACTTCTCTGTGATGGAACATCCTCCTCTTACGAGAAGGATTGCAATCCTTCCCTCAATATTTCCTGGGAGAACTCGAACGGCCGCTTCTGATTCCATAAATGCTTCAACTTTCTTTGGGCTTCACTGCTAGTTTGAATGGATAAATCGGTGACCAAACATCTTCCTAAGGAGAATTACCGTGGGAAACCTTGGGAAAGTCAGCTGGTTACAAGATTTATTTCCTTCGAGCCTTCAGATCTGTTGAACATTATAAAGTAAATAGATTTTAAGGTAGTTCATAGCTCGATCTATCCTTTTTTTCGAGTCACAACTGGAATTAGTAACCTTAGGTCGTTGGTAACAATATTTTTTTTCTCAAATCCGCAGGACTCAACGAAGGTGCCAATCTCGAGCATGCGGAACAACACCGCGGCGAACATCACGGCGTTCAGCTTGAGGGAGAACGACGTGGACGGAATTAATTTGGTAATTGGAAAGGAGATGTCTATCTTTTAATCGAGTCGCCACCAGTCTAACGTTTTTCGTCGCTTTGAATTCAGCTCAGAGTCCCGATCGCGGGGTCTTGGAAAATGAAATATTCATGGGATACGCGTGGCGACGAATCGAGCTACGTTTCCTTGTTAATTAGGATTTTTATCGACACCAGATGGGGGGTACTGGAAATCGGTATTTGTGAAGATGAATGGAACGTAGTACGCGTCGATTTTCTCGAGCGACCCTGAATAAATATTTTAAGCATTTCTATTTTCGAGATTCAATGAATATCAAATATAGCGAGACTCTGTGATATTGTTAGAACTCGAGCAATTTTAAAGGGGACGTTCAACGATTCTTCTTAGTATAACAAAATTTGTGAACTTGATTGGAAATTTTTTTAGAATCTCCAGAATATTTCTACGTTCCTATTTTCAACCTGGCATCGAGTTCACTGTATTTAAAGACTTTAGTAGTAAATAATATTAAATTCACGTTGTAAATTTAACTTTGAAGAGGACCAGGAATGTTGAAATGGAAGTGATAACGTGAAAATATTCTGTATATTTGAATAGGAAGCTTATCCTTTATTTACTGTAACTAAGATACCCAATAGAGTACAAAAAACGATCCCATTCATTAAAAAATGTAAGTTACCCATAAATAACCTCTTTCCCTTTTGTTTAAGTTACCCTTCATGATCCGACGCTAATATAATTTATCAGCGTTCGATATTAGTAGAAAATGTACTTTTAATCAAGCCAGAGTAAACTTCATCAGTTTTTAAGCTATTTTTTCCTCGCAATGCGCTCATATTATATTAAATGATGATGAAAATAGCGAAGAATGGTGGAAGAAGAGATACAATGAAAGCACGAAGTATTACATTCGATATCGCCGTAAAGAGGATCTTATAGTTATAACCACTTCAAAGTCTCTTTAACATTTAGTTCGACGACAGTATCAAAACATCTCTTCAAATATGCATTCGTCGATGTTACAATGATGTCTGCTTCTCTCATTTGAATTAGTCAGGGCTCTAACAATCCTCTTACGTAAAATAAATAAAATCCTACGGAGCAGCTTTAACGTGGAAATTATCGTAAATTGCTCTATGTAATGATAAATAAGATGAATGTTTCCGCATTTACCTTACGTTTGGAAGCGATTAAACGTAACAAACATCAAAGTTTCCCTTATTAGGAACTCATGAAAAACCAGTATAATAAATGTAAATTCATATTGGAGAGTTTCCACTTACATAAATCAGAAGAAATAACTTTGTACATTTAAAATCAGTTGTGAATTAATAGATAATATGTAAAGTATTTACATACATATAATATCCATGGTGGTGTCTCTGTCTTGCCTTTATGTTACTCCTATATCTAAACAGCAATCAGTATGACAAACAATTACCAAAAAATGATACCAAATAAAATCCAAAAGTAAATATTAACAAGCCAATGTACCTAAGATACCCAAACACAATAAATAAATTTCTGTATGTATTAAAATTCCTTCAAACACAATAACAATACCAATTAAACAGAAGACATTTTTTTCACAGTATACACCAGAAAGTATATTTCGTTAATGCCTGTTTTCTATTCCTACGAATTACGAGTGCAATTCCACCTTAAAGCTGCAACCAAGCGTTAAGATAAACAACATTCTGCGCGCTGAATCGAAGCGGTAATTACGAGTGGAAAACAATTCTTCCGTTCGCTGAAGTCGAATTCACCCCTTTGACACTCGAGCGCTCTTTTTCCACCGTCCTCGACCGATTTCCGCCCCGCGTGTTCGCACAGTGTGCGCCATATCGACGTGTTTTAATCATGACTTCTTCACCGTATGCATAATAAAACCGTTTGCGACGTCACTCGCGGAAGAATCGTCTAAATGCGGGCGGCTTCAGCCGTCCTTGGGTAATTTCTTCATTAACCCCGCGGCATAATGGAGCAACGCCGCTCCGCGCCTCGAGGATGCAGCCAGACCACCCCTTATTCCGGAAAATCCACTCACGACACGGTACTTACGAGCAGCTGACGGGCTGCCTTAATTTTCGTTTCATTAGCCGCACCGATTCGCTTTGTATCGCGGCCACAGTCTCCGGATAGAGAGGCCACTGGCACCCCCGACGGTTTTCCCTTTCTCCTATATGCAAATGCAAACACCCCCGCCTCCCTCGGGAACGATTAAGCATTGTTGCTTTATAATTTTGCAAGATTGGACCGACTTAATGCTTCATTTCTTATTACAACGTCCCTGCTACTACGAAGGAAGTCGCTTTTTAAGAAGGGTGAGAGGGAAACGTTGCATCTGGTGGACGGGGTTGGCTGTGATTTTTATTCTTCTTCAGAGTCGTAGAATGGTGTTGCAAAATTTTTCTTCGATTATGGAGATGGGTCTGGACGATTCCAATCCTAAGAATACCTTCTTTTATTTTGTATAATACTTAAGGGGTTGAGGGTACTTTGTGTCCAACTAATGAATGTAATTTCTAACAGCATTATAATTTGAATATACCTAAGGGCAAGAAGAATTTAAAATGAAGTAATACATAACAATTAAATTAACAATGAATAATTTTATTAAGAATGTTTTCCCACATGAAACGCCAAACAATTCTGTCACTTTTAGTTTGACTCGGAAAAAACGATGTTCTTTTACAACCACCTTCTCGCATGAAAACCGTGTCTTCCTGGTAGTTAGGGTAATGGAAGTTCTATGTATTCGGTATATTATCCACATTGAACAAATCGAAGTTCGATTGCATCTACCAGTATCTCTGAAAAACGAGTCGTAAATATGTTTCGAGTAAAATAGTTATCGACCAGAGTCACGGTTATCTCCATCAGCAGCTATTAGTGATCGCCATCCACTTTACTTAAAAATAATGGTCGCTCGGGAACCGATACAGGAAAAAAATGTAACATCAAAGCAATTCGGTTAAACGGACTCAGAAAATTTCCATGCCCTTCCGTTTGAGATACCCATATTCCACGTATGAAATGTTATTGCGGAGAATTCAATATTAATTTTTAAAAGTTACATTGTGCATCAATGATGAGATTGTTGTTTAGATAATGGCTGCGCTTGAATATTAAACAGGTTCATGCCAATTTTGTAGCTTAATATATTTAATGATTTTTTAGGGAATTATTAATTGACAGATCAAATGTTATCTCTCGTAACAATAATTATACGAAAAATTTGTATTTCTTCTCAAGGAAAGAAGTAAATAAAATTTTTTTTTTAAACTTCATTTATTGATTACCAACACTATATTCAATTATGGAAACTTCTTTTGCAATGGCTAATTTAATTTGTGCATGTTATTATTAAGTTACGTATAAAATTGTAACCTGATAATAATGGAAATAAATATGAATTTAATTTGTGCATGTTATTATTAAGTTACGTATAAAATTGTAACCTGATAATAATGGAAATAAATATGAATTTCTTTATGCAACCAAGTTGGAATCAGCCGTGATCTATGATTCGGTGTTCCTGCTGTACAACGCGTTGGAGGGTTTGAACGCCAGGAACAGCGACAACGAAGATCCAGTAACCATCGAGCCTGTACCGCTCTCTTGTGCAGGAACAGAGAAATACAGCGCAGGTCCCAACATTACCAGCCTCATGCGCGAGGTAAAGCCACCACTGGCTTCTTACTGGACTCTCAAACCGCCAGCTTGACAACTCCCTAAGCCCCGTCATGGAACTTACCGACTACATCCTCAGACGGACAGAATTCTTATCTGAATCAAATTTTCGAATAACGATTACGTCCAACAAGGTCAATATATAGGGGAGGTAGTGGGTACACTCATAATTATTTAGGGGAAGATTGGTTGATTATAATCATGATTAACTGGCTCCTAGATCCTAGATCCTATATATGTATAATGAAAAATTGATTTGAAAACATCGAACCTATCATTTAATTTAGACAAATTCGTTCAATAAATACAGAGGGTACGAATATTTATGGGACTGACTGTAGATTAGCGTCTTGAATGGTTTTTATATTGTACCTTGTGGTTTATGATTTGATTTGGAAGATTGTTGTCTTCTTCTGTGTCAAAAACTGCCAAAACCCCCAATTGCTAAGTATTAATATTCTGGAATTTATTTAGACTTTAATTTAGGCTTTCTAAAACTTTACAGCAAATTATCATATGACAATACGACCAATTGAGAATTGAAGTTAATAGGATGTTATTTGTAGGTGTCCAAGGAGGGCAAGATCACAGGGGAGATGTCGATCAACGAGGATGGTCGTCGTAACAACTTTAAACTACGCATTTTGGACATGAGGCCAGGGGAGTACGTTCAGTTCGGATATTGGGATCCAGAGGGTCTTCACACGGTAGGCAGCGAAGAGGAACGCGAGAGCTACTGGTACAAATCCATCGAGCAGAAGAAGTTCATAATTAGCACCAAAGTGGTACGTATTTTTGACCAACTGACTGCATGTCTCTTTGAAAAGTAGTTGCACATTTAGTCAACACTGCAGATGTTCCATCATCGAAATAAATTTTTAAGAGGATTTAGAAAAATATCGCGTGTTGCGTAGACTAAAAGTGATACATTTTTCAGAAAACTTAGAAAGTTACGAATTTTTAAATAGATTTAGGAAAATGTCAACTTTTGAATACATAGAAAATTATGAGTTTCTAAGTACACTTGGAAAAAGTGTTTGTAAGTAAACCTGGGGAACAATCAATTCCTAAGTAGACTTGGAAAATAGTCAGTTTAACAACGGACTTGGAAATATATATCAATATCAAGTAGATTTACAAAAATATTATCCTTGAGAGAATTAATTTCGAATTAGACTTAGAATATGATCAATTCTGAAGCGTCCAGTAGTCCTAGCGATTATACTGAAGTAGTGGTGGCTGATGGAAGATTCCCAATGAGAAATAGAAGTTAAAGCGAGGTAAATCCAATTCACCAGGGTCCACCGTACGTAATGGAGGTGGAGAACAGCACAACCCGTGGCGTCCTAATCGAGCAAACGCGTTACGAAGGGTTCTGCATCGACCTCATCGAGGAGATTTCCAAGCTATTGAATTTTAAATACGAATTCGAATTGGTGCCGGACAAGAACTACGGTACATACAATAAGGAGACGAAACAGTGGAACGGTCTTATCAGACGTTTGCTGGATCGCGTACGTAACACTTTCCAAGTAAACAGAATTTAACTAATCGAGTAAACGCAATTTAACTTTGCCTGGGCGAATGCGGTAGGGTTTTATTCGTGGTACGTTCCTCTGTTCCCTTTAGCGTTCACTTCCAAGTTTCTGCATACCGATGTCAATCGGCGCTTCTGCCACTTTGTTAACATTGCTTACAACTTCTAAATTAATGGAGTACAGCTAGATCGGGGGCTACGCTGAATTATTTGAAGATACTTTTCACTGTGACCAATACTTTAGGGATTGCGAAACATGAAATATAGTTGAATTTTAGTTTGGGGCACCCAAATTTATTGACATCTTTTTTACCATTTAGCAGTTTTTGATACCTAGAAACATTCAATTTTCTTTTTAACCATTCAATGGCTGTGAATGATTAAATAAAGTACGTCAATTCGATAATGCTGACACGAATACTCATTACAGGACGCCGATCTCGCCATTTGCGATCTTACGATCACCTACGAACGGGAAAGTGCCGTCGACTTCACGATGCCATTTATGAATCTAGGTACACTGTCTCGTTATTTACTATTCGCAATTTTCCCAGTGACACTGCTATCTCATTCCATGTGTCCGAGCCAGGTATCAGCATTTTATACAGAAAGCCCGAGCAGAAGGAGCCAGACCTGTTCTCGTTTCTGTCGCCGCTGTCAACGGACGTCTGGATTTACATGGCGACTGCCTTCTTAGCAGTTTCGATAATGCTGTTCGTGCAATCTAGGTAAGGCGGCGAGAAAAATAATAAGCGCGTCTGGAAGTTCCCGTCGTGGTGAAACTTCCCTTCTCGCATTGGTTTGAACGCTTGATCCCGAGGAATCATAAAATTAATTTCCATTTAATATTTCACGTTGAAGGCGTTTATGCCGCTGAATTATAGGAGTGGATTCGTTATATCACTCTTTTCTCGACAATTAAGCGAGATGAATGAATATTTTTATTATTACAGAATGTTTCGTGTTTTATTGCCTCTAAATAATAAAAGTATGAACAATTATCATTGGAGAAAAAAGTGTTTGAAGAATTAAGAACTGAAAAATTCATGTCATGAATTTTATATTCGGGATTAATAAAAAGAACGAATGTATTGCTTGAGAATAAAGAGACATAACTTATTTACACGCATTTCTTTGGAATTATTAATAGGAAGAATTTCGAAGTCGCTTTCGCGTATTTATATGAAGCCGTATATCATAGTAAAATTTGCCTTATAATGCATTCCAGGACAAATTTTACGAGGTAAATAACGTGCACTTCTGACCCACCCCCTACGAGATAATGCCACGAACTTTGCCCATAAATTTACCATCATCTTCAACCTAGGATAATTATACTCGCCCGTTATTGCATATTATTAGCCCCTGTGAATGAAAGTGAGCTGAGTTAGGGAAGTTGGAAAGCCGTGTTGCCAACATATTCCTGATATAGTATTCAGTACGACGTTACTTTTTCAAAGTCAAGAACAATTTATTAAAGCAGTGGTGAAAACGTTAAAAGAATATACGAAGGAATCATTCCAAGCAATTCATTCATCCCTAATAGACATTTAAACCGTGCTCTTTAATGATCCTACTTAGGAGGATCTCCTTATAAATATTTGTTTCTATGTGTGTTGACAATGAAGAAAATAACATTTTAAGAAGCATTGCAATGTTACACACTAAATAATAAATTGCTGAATCTGCATGGCTGTTAGGTTTCCTAAATAAATTTTTCAAGAATCATTTACATCAGGTTCCTAGTGAAATACTTTACGCAATAGAGTGTTACCCATCAGATTGTCTTCTAAAAATCAAACTATCTGTGAATTATGTTATTCGAGGCATTTTGACTATTTAATTTCAGAATGGCGCCCGGCGAATGGGACAACCCTCACCCCTGCAACCCCGATCCGGAAGAACTGGAGTACAATTTCGATTTGCGTAACTCCATGTGGTTCACCATCGGATCCTTAATGCAACAGGGCTGTGACATACTTCCCAAGTAAGTTTTGAATCGAACCAAGCACCTATGTCACCGCAGCACACCTTACCCGCACGCAAAGCCGTGCGATAATTACGGGACCGAAACCACGGCGCGACTGCGACTACTTCGCCTGTGCAACTGCAATCCAGGTATTAAGCATTCGAGCCACTCCGAGTGAAATGGAGTCTCTTCGGCTTGATTCAGCAACGATTAGCCAGCTTTACCTGCAATCGCGACGGGAATAGTACCACGACAATATCTGTAAGAAATTCTGCAAGCACTTCTGTATTTTGTCCCCTTTCTATTTTTATCAATATTATTGTATTTCCCTTTTTATTCAAATTTATGGGCACAGCAGTCGATATCTTTGAAAAACTTGACTGTTTAAAAGACATACACATATATACCTTTTGCATTTGGCATTGTTTTTTTTTTTAAATGAAACGAGAATAAAAATGAACCCAAAAGTATAATTAATACTTTCGAAAGTATTTGAGGGCTTCATACGTTCAAAAATAGAGAAGTGCAACAGAGTTTCGATCCTTCAGTATCTTGAGCCTGGAGGCGCGCGGAGGGTTCGCGATAAAAATCCTCCGCGCGCACCGTCGGCATCCCCGATCTCATTATTCTACTTAAGGGAATAAAATATCGCGGATCGCTAGCAGAAAAGCCTACAGAGACGGTGCCAAAAGCAGACGCGGCGGTTTTTTTCCCCTCCCTCCGAGCCGTTCCCGCGTGTCCCAGCAACCCGAGGCGATCCTCCTTTTTTCACGACAATTAAGCTTAACGAGCCGCTGTTTGCCTGACATATTTGAGGCGGCTTCCCACTTATTAGCGCCGTCACGGCGCTAACTCTTCGCTCGTAACGTCGCGCTTGTTTGCTCGCTACATACTGACGACGAACCGACTAAAGACGACGTCGGCTAGGAGGTGGACAACCAACAACACCGCGCCTCCTAACTGCTTCCTGTACGCCCTTGTTTATGCTACCAGGACGAGGCGTGGATTGCCGTGATTTGCATGTAAGTAATATTTTGGGTATAATTCCGCGTCCCACTCGACGCCGTGCACGGGAAACCGCGCCGCCATTGTTAATTTCCCGCGACGGTAACGGCTCCGTCGTAGACAGGCTGTCTGGTAGCTGGGAACGGGGGTGATGCGAATTTAAGATATCTTTAGCGTTGTACTGCTGAGATGTACTCAGTACAGATAAAATAGTGGAACTGCTGGCATTGAAATGAATTTCAACTGTTGAATACAAGGCTCTCGTAGCCAGGAGAATAAAAGTAGAGAGCTGGGGATGAAGATTAGATTGGTAGCTTGGAATTCTTGGGTTTTCGACGAGTTTTTTTTTATCGTTTTGTAGAGATTAGTTCATTTAAGCTACATTAATCTGGAGTGGAAATATACAGGACTGACTGTACATATTATTTAATAACTATTCTGTCTACCACTTGTTCCTCAAAACATAAATCTTCCTCGTCCGCCAGTGACTCAAGTTTCATCCTGGCTATATTTGAGAGTATTAAAATACCTTTTCAACCCTCCCTGTAATTCGGAAATTAATTTCCATGACTTCTAGAAGCCCCCATCCCTCATCGATGCGATCTCCATCGCATGTTCGCAGCAATTCAATCGCAATTTATTAATCGGAGGCGCCGTTTGCGAGGAAACAATGTCCTTTGTTTCTGTTTTCCCAGTCCCTTTCGATCCGCACGCCCGCGCAAGACACGGATGGAGGATATCCATGTACGTGTACACTATTCTCTGCAACGTCATTTGCATACGCGAACCTTAACTTGCGCTTAATCAGGAAAGCGCGGTGCGTGCTTCTTGCGACACGTCGTCTCTGCCGGCTTCTGCGCTCGAAATTGAATGGCAAAATAATAGGAATTCCCTCAAATCCCTTCCAATTTCGTCCAATGATTGATTTCAATAGTGGCAGATTGATCTCAGTGTAACTTAAATTATAATTCAGGATTTATTTCGCTATACTCAGATTGTCGTTTGTGTCGACGTCATACTAAGTCGCTTCATCACAATTTTCACGTGAAACTCCTGTTTGGTGGAAGCAATCTCGCTATCAGTGTGAGCTGATCTGTTTTGAAGATAGTCGAAAGTTCATCAGCTCGTTTTAACTACTAATTTTACTGATATTAGTTCAGAATTTCAGTTGAACACCTAAATCTCTATAGTATCGCAGCAAAATGCTATTGTTTAATATTCGCGCAAGCATTTCAGGGGGTTATACATATACACTTGAGCACTACGAAGGAAAGGTTAACTTGGGGTGGAGTGAAAATAATACCTGCACCAACGAACGTGGAATAAAATTGTGCAATTTTCTCACCCTTTACGAAAACTTTTCTCTCCTTATAAATTATTGATTTGATCGTAACACGTGTACTTTTCAGGGCACCCTCGATTCGCATGGTAGCTGGGATGTGGTGGTTCTTCACGTTGATCATGGGCTCCTCGTACACTGCCAATTTGGCTGCGTTCCTCACGGTCGATAAAATGGACAATCCGATCAAGGATGTGGAGGACCTAGCCAAGCAAACGAAAATCAAATACGGGGCTGTTCGAGGCGGAGCCACGTCTGGCTTCTTCAGAGTACGTTTCAACCCCTGTCGAACTTCTTTCACTTTTTGAAATATTTACAGCCCGTTACAGAAATATATTTCAAACAGTTTGGTCTAAATGTGACGGAAGTGCTTGTTCAAATTAATTACACAAAGACTAATTTTAGATAAAAATTGGAACGTCACATGTGACCCTCTTTAATACGATAACATCTGTAATAATAATGAGACGAATAAAATAAAATTGCGATAAGGGAAACGAGAGTATTGAATCGATTATGTGCTGTCTTGTTCTTTGCACAGGACTCAAATTACTCAACTTATCAACGTATTTGGGCTTCGATGATGGAGGCACGCCCAAGCGTTTTCACGGACTCCAATGACGATGGTGTCAAACGAGTCCTGAAGAAGCGCGACTACGCCTTCTTCATGGAGTCCACCACCATCGAATACAGGATGGAGAGACAGTGCGATCTTGACCAGGTTGGGGGGCTTATTGATAACAAAGGATACGGGATTGCTTTGCCGCGAAGTAAGTTAAGATCGAATTATCATTAGGTGTGACACCTTGTCCATCAAATTGCAACATCAACAGTACGACAGGTCGGACCTCGGCTCTGATCAATTTTAATTCATACCTTCTTGTAGATTCCCCGTACAGAACACCTGTAAGCGGCGCGATACTGATGCTACAAGAGAAAGGGGTGCTGCAGGACCTGAAGACGAAATGGTGGAAAGGGCATGGGGGCGGCCAGTGCTCGAAGGGGGATGTAGAACCTGCGAACTCGAGCGAGCTGGGGTTGGCCAACGTAGGAGGTGTGTTCCTGGTACTCCTGTTTGGATGCTGCGGGTCGTTCGTCATCGCCATCTGCGAATTTCTCTGGAACGTACGAAAGGTCGCCGTGACCGAAAAGGTGATTAAATTAACCCTTTCCGCTCGGATATTCCCTACGAGGAGATATCGTTCACCCTACGTCATTGATCGCAGAATAATTTTAATAGTTCCTTCTCTTACAACAAAAAAAAAAAAAAATTGCTTCCAAACGATTCCCTAAAAGTTCGAGACAAAGCTCGCTTCTTCAAAATCAGTCTAAAAACAAAAAATTACCTTCGTGGAAAGATCGACGATTGACTCATTCATAACACCGAAAGGAATAAAAGTCAGGATCTCGGGAATCCTTATTGCTTGCTCCTTCGAGCTGTAATGGACAACAGAGGGGGGGGGGGGGGAAGTTTCATTACGCGATTAAAACGCGACCGGCGGAATAAACGACGCTGACTTAATTAAGCGGTGCCCCGACACGAAACGATTTCTCGTCGGCGTTCTTGCAGGTCACTCCTTGGGAGGCGCTGGTAGCGGAATTGAGATTCGCTATGAACATTTGGGCGGAGACGAAACCCGTTAAAATCTCGAAAAGCAGCGGCACGAGTTCGATGGAAGGCGGGATCGGCAGAGGAGCGTCCACGGCTCGCTCTATAGTCGGTTCCTTCCTTCGCCTGGACGTGTTGGACAAATTCGACAAAGATAACAACACGAACAATCGCAGCGACGATCGCAAGATCAATTAAGACGAAGACGAGTATTTACGGACCCCTCGATGCTGTGTAACAGGAGCCGTTATGGCGGTTATGGTGGTTGACACTAGGTTTATGTTGATTTATGTCGTGTTATGTGGAAGTTGATTTTCTAGAATTAGAAGGCTTAGACAAAAATGAATTTGTATACAGTTAGTCCCATAAATATTCGTACCCTCTGTGTCTATTGAAGAAATTTATTTAAATTAAATGCTAGGTTTGATGTTTCCAAGTGTATGTTTGTGTAAATATGTTGATGTATATATTAATATATACATCTATAAGCTTATTCGTATACATAATTATAATAAAAAATTCATTTGGTAATATCGAAACTATTATTTAATTTAGTCAAACTTCTTCAATAGACATGGAAGATACGAATATTTATGGGACTGACTGTATATGCTTTATGGATAAAAGTCAGCATGAGGTCTCCATAAACCTGGTGTTAAGATCGATTGCCAGGCCACTCAAAGGTGGATAATAATTTTGGAAGAGGAGTGGGGGATAGATAACTTTTTAGAAATAAGTAGACAAGAGACTTGGAATGAAATAGATTATAGGAGGAATTAAAAGTAGAGAAGTGTCAATTCATATTTTGTTCTTGCTTGATCAGTGGATCGTTTGGTAGATATAATTTCTGCAAGAGCAATCCTCTGGAGAAACAATAATTCTCCCTGTGGAGATAAGATCTGATTGCTCTACAACCGTGATAAATTACAAATTATATCTCCATCTCAAAAACAGAGTCTGAATTGTAGAATTAAATGTTTGACAACGGACAAATGTGTCCTTTTTACATACTACGTAACTTAATTTATTGTACCAATAAATGAACCAAAAAAATCCAAAGAAACATACCTCGATACAGTTACCATTCGTATAATTTAGCCGGTGACAAACGACCAGGATTAGGCGTCACAAAACAGCAGAGCTCGTGAGGATGACTCAATGAGCCATGAAAGAAAAGTGTCCGTCTTGTGCCACCGCGCATGAAGTCGTCATTCTCGTGAACGGTCGCACAATGATGACGTCGTGGAAGGCAGAAATCTTCGCTGTAGGTCCAGAATGGAATCCAACAATATTTGGACTCGGCCACAATGGCGCTAACGAACCGTGCCCTTGGTTTAGGAGATTTTCGTCCCGAGAGATCACCTGGAAGTCCCGCGATACCGGAACCCCCGTGAGAGCAGGCCGGCATCTTTGTGTCATTATTACCAAGAGACGTTCCTCCGCGTAAGCACATCGATCCTCGGCGCAAAGGACACTTTTAACTTTACCGACCCGAGGCTTGCGTCAGAGGCAGCCCGACGACTGGTCACTTAGGCGACGCCATAAGTCTGCCGATTTTTCGTCTTCCATCGCTCTTCAAGAGGGGACATCGTTGAAGTTCTGTGGACACCCAGGAAGAATCTGTTGCAAGATAGCTCTTGTGGATGGTTGTTTCGAAATAATCATCGTAATAATCATTGTCTGTAGATGGGTACATTATAGGTACATGTACGGCTTAATTTTAATATTCTAGGTATCAAATTTTAATGAGCAAAACTTTGAAAGAACCTCTTATGCAAAAATTTCCGAACGAGGTCCCGTTCGAATTATTTTTATTACAATCAAACACAAATTTCCTGGGTATGACTATCGCGATCGCCCATAACACCGGTGGCGAGTTCAGTCTCACTTTCGTTATCAGGAATTTTTAGAAAGTAACTTAATATAATTGTATAACTTACAATCCATTTAACATTGAGCGATTTATTGCGATGAATCGTAAATATAATTGTCATTTTTTGTAAAGTTTCTGAATTTTTTACAGCACATGTACGTCGTTATAAAAGTGAATACTCGTACAAAAAACGTTTTCATAAGAATAATAATGACATTTGGTTCGTTAAGCCCATGATTTTGCTACATCCGTGCTCGTTATAATCACGTTCGACTACATCCATTTGTCGAAGAGCTGCTGAAAAAATGTCAACTGACCATAACTAAAAATACTCCTGGTGAGGTTGTGTTTGGACTCATTTGTATCAAGAAAATTCTATTCGTCCGTTTAAACGAGCACGAATATGCAATGAAAAATGTACAAATTTTTATTTTGACCAGTGAAACTTCAATGAACGTACCTTATCGCTTCTTATCGGTGTGGTTTCCAAAGCTCAAATGCATCGATCCTACAACGCAGCTCAAACACGACGCGAAGGATTTCGGCGAATAATATATCCTCCAGCATATCAAGCTCTAAACGGTCTGAGCTTCCCGGCGGCTCGTAAAAGACACGTCACCGTGA
Source organism: Hylaeus volcanicus (assembly GCF_026283585.1). Classification (NCBI taxonomy): domain Eukaryota; kingdom Metazoa; phylum Arthropoda; class Insecta; order Hymenoptera; family Colletidae; genus Hylaeus; species Hylaeus volcanicus. The sequence continues at coordinate 24,548,641 of NC_071976.1, forward strand.
CCGTAAAAAGCGGAAAGTTTCGTTTCATGAAACGCCCGCGATTATGAACGTCCCGTCGCGAAAAATACCGTACAGTTAACAGCTCGTTCGGCAGCCATAAATGTTGCCCGTAATCGTGTTACGCGCTTTTATGGCCGCAATGAAAAGGAGTATTAATTGATGTCCTTACACCTTTATCACCAAACTGCTGGTAGGCACGGCGATACGACTTCATACTTCGAAATCCTTTGATTCGTGCCGGTGGAAATTAACCGCGTCTGCGTTTCGCTTTGTGAACGCCTCGCCGCCACCGAGGATCGAATCAATTTCCGCGTATTTCCCGCGCGGCGTAATCGCATGCAACCGGGAGAATTCGCGTGTAATTAGTGGGTGATTGGGAAAGACTCGGTGCATTCTGAACGGATGGCATTGCATCGGTACAATGCCCGTGCCGGACAGCTGAAGAGAATAGGACCTTGATGGAACTCAGGCTGGAAAACCAGATTTTTTAGATGATTGGAAATCAGATATTTACAGCTGTTCAAAGCTGACGTGTCAGTATTTTTTTACAATGGGAAAAATTGAATATCTTGTACCGATAAAATGTTTATTTTTCGAAGCTGTGGCACCAGAAGAAATTCATAAAAGATTGTTAAAATTATATAAAGACTCTTCATCTTAAGTGCCCCACCTTTTTGATGGACCGTAATGCATGGTGAGACATTTTTAATCCCACCTCGAAATTTTGCAATAGCTGCATGTGTATAGGTGTGATACCTTTATTAATAAAAATATAACAATTTTGTTTGATTTAAAACGCAATAAAATTCCTGTGCAACATGGATCTATTTTATGACCTGAATTCCTGTGCCGCAAAGAGTTAAGGGGTTGAAATCATTCTATCAAAGACTCGCTAAATCGTCTAAAGTCGCTATGTAGTGTACCTCACCCAAAGTGTCATCGAGCGCAAAAGATTGAGGCGGTCCAATTGAAGCTAGCAAAGCTTTCGCTATCCCCTAATCACCCAGGAACACCTTTTTACACAACATCTTCCTCGAAGTAGCTTGTCGGCGGTGTGCTTTAACGTTAGTCCCGACCCTTCACCGGGACGAACGTTACATTTCCCTGTTCCCCTGGTCGATCGGCTGCACGAGGGTCGACGGAGTGGCTCCGCCAGTGGAAAGACACCGGGAGACGTACGAGGATACAATTTTACGATCCTATTTGAAATTCGGCGCGGTCGTAAAGGACATGGGAGCGGGACGTCAGATCTCGAACCGACGGTCGTGATTCCGTGCACCTGTTGTTTTCGCCGGGACGAGATAAGATCGTGGCTCGCGCTCGCGAGTACCATCGGTAGGAGAGTGGCTTCAATTGACCGAGTCAGCCATGCGAAGATGAAGATGTATCGTAGATAACACCGCCCCGTACACCTGCGTAACGGCCGCACCGCGCTCGTACCATAAAACTTAATTAACCCCTCGCACGACGATTTATTCCCTCGTCGATTAAGGGGATACCTCGATAATCTGAATCCGCTAGACGCTTAAATCCTCGCCCGTTTAAATTACACAGATCCCGAGTTTTACTAGTCACGTTTGCACGGAATGGATTCCGCTTGGTGCTCCGCTGCGAACGCGACGTTTTATTGGACGAGGGTATCGTTCGAGGGGTCCTCTCAATTTGGCGCTTAAACAAATGGGGCACCTGTCTGGAATTTATTTTTATTCCAAGGGTGGGGTTATTATATGCAAGTGTCGAGTACATGGGAATTTGAAGTAGCAAATGTGGACTGCGACAAGGAAGGTTGCATTCGGGTTGCTGCAATAAAGTTTTCCTTAAATGGAAAACTTACACTTTTCTTGATTCTTACTTGAACTGGATGGGGAATATTTCATAATTAGTGGTTCCTCGAAGCACGAGGAGATGGAGACCCCTTGGCTATGATTTCTTCAGGGTTGATCTGGGATATCTGGGATACTAGAACATAGCCAAAGGGGTTCTTGTTTTCCCCGAGAAACAAAGATGTTTTCAAGGATACTCGCGGTGGGAACCGCGAGGAGATGGACCACATGGCTTTGACTTTTCCAGAACTGATCTAGGATGCTGGAACATAGTTCCACCACCGTCTTTAGAGACTCGTAGTCACTTTTAAGCCAAGTGCCAGAAGTCCCAGTTCAATCCTTCCATCCCCGACCCCCATACGTTACATTCACCCCCTCGGCAACCTAATCGCCTCTGGCGAATATCTCGAGTCCCGATACGAGCAAAGGCCCCCAGACGAAAGTGGTCTTCCCGTCGGGGATCCTAGTCCCCGTTCCCGTCGTTTGGAAATTAGATATCACCGGATAAACCGGCGCGGTATCAGCCGGCGGCTAGCCCCTCCGTTCGAGTGACATTCGCGAAATGGTCGGCATACCACCGCGCAGAGGAACGACGCAGGTAAGATCGGCGAGCGGTGTCGTCCACATAAAATCCGAAGGTGTTAAGCAAGGAAGCGTGCATGGAAGCTCAAATGGTGAGACCCTCTCAAAGGAGGGAACCGCGGCGAGCTGAGAGCGCCGTGGCTCGTAGGAATTGAAATTGATTTCGGTCGACTTCCATTACTCAAAGGGGACCAGGGAACGCGCACCGACAAAAGTCACAGACCGATCCAACGTGGATAAGAGGCTTGCCCCCGTAGCGGAGACCCGCTCGAACGAGACGAGAGGTTCCAGCCGGCCGTGCCCCAGGAATTCCTGGCGAGTTTTGCCAGCAGGAGAGGGAGCCGAAACTTTCCTCCCTCCCTCCTATCGCGAGCCGTCCAAACGGTGGTGTAGAATCAATTTTTGGGTGGCTGAGATCGTCGGGGATGAGCTGCACCGGTTCGCGAGCTGGCTGTTTTTCGAGGGAATCTCCGCGAGGTGCGATCTTTTGTCCCATGGAGAGATTGATTTGGATTACAGCGGGGGCTTTCAAACTTTTTTCGACGTAAAGAGGCTTGAGGGAAGAGAGGGCTTTGTTTGGAATTTGTGGACACAGGATGGGTTTATTTTTTTATTGATTTTGTGGGAGTCGAAATGGATGAGGAGTATCCTATAAATGGATAATTGAGAGCATTTTTATTGCAAGAAAAACTCGTTGATCTGATATATGAGTACTTTAGGGAACAATAATGTGCAGCTTTCTTAAAGGAGTATATTTTGTGTCTATTCTTGAAGAATACCCCTGGTGCATAAATAACAAGAAGTGCATATCAAAAATTATATCTTATTTACGAAGGAGGAAAATTTCCAAAGAAATATAAACAAGAATTAACAAGACATTTATAATTATTGTTAGTTATTCTAACCTTAAGTCATTCCGTATTTATTTTAATTACGTTATGATTCACAGATGTATATAAATGTTGAACGTAACTCACAGCGGTCGCTAATGGTTTACAAGCTGATGCGACAATAAATAAATAAATAATAAATAATAATACCTCTGTTGACTTTCAGTCCTTAGAAATCGCGTTCTGACATTTGCGTACCGCTTCATACTCCACGGGATAACTAGCGAAACTAAGTAGGGACGTAGCCAGAGGCCAATTGAAAATAGACACTAACCGATTTCGTTGAACCCAAGTGGAAGAATCTCTCAATTGTGTTGCCTCATTAATGAACAAACTTATCTGAAAGTCTTGAAACTACTCCGAAACAGGGGTTCGTCTAATTCGTATCCCGCCAGCGTTTATCGTCAACGTCCAACCATCTCCGCTCCATATAGTAAAGTAATAATTTCGACACGTTTCGTGTTCAGAAGTTGCTCGACGTACAAATAATACGAGAGGAGTCGACGCCTCGGCGCCTTCTCCGTTGAAATTCCTACGATCTACGATAAACTATGCGCGGCGTCTTTTGTTCTGGATACACACCACGGAATACGTATTCGGAAGCGTCTGAGGCATCCTCGGCGTATTCAGATTCCTGTATGAATAAATTCCGCGAATCGTACAACCTACCGCCCTACGATGGTTAATTGTAAAACTTGTTGATGAGTGAAACTGAACGGGACTTATTGGGACGATCCACTTTCAGAGAATCATGCTTTATGTAATATGTGAGTATTTAGCTTTGAAGTGTCAAATTCACGTCGAGTTATAATTAATACAATTAATATATACAATTATAAATTAATTGATTATGTTGATATAAGAGCAAACAATGATTGAAACTATTTAGTAATTTCCCACGATGTTTTATATTGAAATTGAGACGAATGTACAGTTAATCCCATAAATATTCGTACCCTATATATCTCTCGAAGAAATTTGATTAAATTAAATAATAGTTTTGATATTACTAAATCAATTTTTCATTATAAATATGTGTATGAATAAGCTTATACATGTATATATTAATATATACATCAACATATTTATACAAATATGCACATGGAAACATCAAACCTACCATTTAATTCAAACAAACTTCTTCAAAATAAATCGGGGGTACGAATATCTATGAGACTGACTGTATATATTTTTTCCCAATCTTGAAGTGTGTACTTTCTCTAAGTAATTGAAAATAGGAAAAGTAGGAGGTAACAAAGTCTTCATCGATGCAACGAGTTGTAGAAGATTCCAAGGACCTCGAAAAACGTTGAAAAAGACTTCCCTTCCAAGCGAGGGTTTTAAAATCATTTTCACGCCGACGCAGCAATGGCGTCTTCGAAGACGTCGCCGCTGTTTCTCTGTCCAGGCAGCCGAGGTCAGAATTCCCGATGGACACGTCAGATTTTCCCATTGTGTCACAAGGCCCCGCGCCCTTTATGACTGACGGTAATCATCGGAGAGCGGAGAGACCACCCGGTAGGTACCACTCCAGAACTTCCGGAATCTTTCTATACTCGGGCTTCCCGGTAAGAGAGTCGGACTCCCGCTTCGGGGAAGTCTACCTGCCAGGGGACTCGAGGAACTTTCGCTCGAATTCGTGAGTGCATGAGTATTACATCGGTACACGGACCCTTCAACGAATCGAAGAACGAATCGTGAGACGTATTCAACCTTTCACAAGCCGTCCGATGAACACGGAATGTTTGACGACCACTTATTCCGACGAAGGGGCGAGATGTTTGTTGACACCTCAAAGGTTGACAAGGTTCACGGGTTATTGGAGGAATTGGCGTGTTCGTCGGGTGGCGAAACTTAATGTTTTAGATAATCAAATTCCCCGGAATTTAATATGTTAGGAATTATATATTTGGGGACACTTCAAGTTATCGTGAAAGAAGAATTAATGTTAACCCTCCTCTCTTACGGTGGTTACCGATCACGCATTTACTGTGGTTTGGTCGGATTCAACCTTGCCATATTTTTGGGCCATTTTTTTGTACTCTCATACTTAAATACAACAAAATTTTAACGGATAGAGCCTTAGTATTTGTATACGTGAAAATTTCTCTCTTTCACCCCTTCTTTCCGACACTGACCTATCACACCTTATCCTCCACGTCATATCGAGAGTGTCAAAAGACAAACATCCCGTTCTACTTATCTTACACGCCCTAACATTTCAGTACCCCAAAATATTAATTGTCGATCAGTGTGCAATCGCTACCCTCCACCCCCGTTGCGCACGTACCACTCACCCTCTGTCGAAGTATAAAGCGAATGTCGCGACGGTGATCTGGTCGCACGGGAGGGACCGCGAGGCAGGAAGCTGTAAAATTTATAAAGCGAACGGGACAAGGATGCGGTTCATTCATAGTTCACCGTTCGCCGTCGGAATTCAAGCGTAGGAGACGTCCCGACGCGGCGGCACCGCGCAGCGGTATGCAAAGCCAAGTCCCGGGGCAGCAAGCCTTACGATGGTATCGGCGCTTGTTAAGGGGACTCCAGACTATCGCAGCGGGGTGCTTCCCTCGGCGGCGAACCTCCAAGAGAGCGCGAGCTCCGATCCCCGGCCCTCGGGAACACCGCGCGCATCCAGACGGATCGTTAAAAAGTAAGAGAAGTAATGGCCCTATGCCGAAAGTGGCGTCACGGGTTACCGCCACGGCGAATCGCCTCCCTCCCGCGCGAGCATGCACCGATTTCGTGACTGGAGGAAAAAGCCGAGGGGATGGATCGGAGGAAACTCTTCGAAGAACTTGTCTCGAGGATTCCTCGAGTTTCCCTGATTTTTCAGCTATTTACCTATATTTTACATTTTATTATAGGAATCCTAGTTCATACGCGATACGAAAGAAGGCTTAAAATCAAATTTTTATATGGAAATATTATTATCGTATCAGTAATGTAACTTGTAACTAATTTTTTCTGTTAATGTTTATTCCGAGAACTACTTACTTTTGCAAAAAAGTATCATTGCAAAATTGTTCAGAAAAAAAATATTTAATACCAAAGAAAGGTGAAAGAATACTTTTGGGAAGTACGCATAAATAATATTTATTCTGATTCGACGTTTTCTAGACATTGCTCACATGTAATATTTTGTTCAGAATGTTTTTTACAAATGCATTGATAACATATATGCTCCGAGTTACAATGTTCCAGTGTGAATACATGGCTCAACACTCTCGAAGACTACTGTTGATTTCATGAAATATTTATGGTAGTTGTATTAGCATTGTGAAGAAGCCAATCAAGCCATCCCTGTATTTTCACTCATAAATTCATTCCACCATACACAAGAAGAAACTTCTTCAAAAATAGGAGAAAAAATTACAACGTTTCGTCCTGGATCTGCTGGAGAACTCTTCGCAAATGCTTTTCTCTAGCAGATCCCCCCTGATCCTGCCTCTAGACGCGATTAATCGTTTGAACGGCCCAGGATAAAGTCTAGAAAAGCTTTACTCGAGAGTCCTCTAGTAGATCCCGAATGTAATTCTTGCTTCTGATTACCAAAGGACTTTTCCTACGATAACGTTTACAAAGATCCAGTAAACTATAATTTTTCTTAGTATTAAACGTTTCCACCCCTGAATACCAGACCACATTTGCTCATCTACAGTGAAAACAATTACACCTCCACGATGGTTCTCGATTGGTCCATCCCTCGATGTCCGTTTCCTCCATCGGGCGGCCACGATTATTATTTCCGTTTCGCTCCGTTTTAGTATCGCCTTGATCGTAGCCGGTTGGAACTCCAGCGTTCTCTTCCCCCCGAAAAAAAGTGAAATATCGTTTTATGATAATTCACGATGCGTCGTATATCAGGCCCGTGTTCATTTCTTTTTCGGACGTCCGCTTTAGGTACACCATAAGCCGGCCCACTAGGCATATATTATATATCAGTTGTGTTTATTAGGGAGCGAAAACGTGTCTACTGTGCTCGCCCTAGAGGCGGTAACTACAAAGGGAGCCAAGACAAGGTGGTTTGTTGGAGAGCGGCTTACACGAACCAACACGAGCTACTTGTTTGCACGGACGGGGGGCCGGTCACCCACATAAGTCTACACGAGCCCCACCGTGCTCGCTTATCGCCGGCTATCCTGTTTATCGTTATTAAAATACGCTTAACCTTTCCTTGTAATCCACTCCGTTTCGAGGTTTCGGGCTTAACACTTACGCGACGCTCGCTTTGGCGCTTCTCATTGTTCGCTCGCGAGGATGGGTCGATTTTGACCCTTTGCGCTCGATGAGACTTTGGGTAGAGGGACCTAGCAGCTCCGGACGATGTTGCAAATTTTCTACCATTTCATCATCTCTCTTCACTATAGAGACTTCCATAAGGCTTCAAGGCTTTCGTAATGGCGAAGTCGCGGGCACCTTAATTACAAAGTCGCAGAGGTATTCGGTCGACTCGCGGAGCCCAGTCGACGTGCATCACGGTGAACAAAAACCAGCAGATGTGTGCAAAGCATCGAGAGATAATCACTGCCACGTGGCTGCCGCCACGCAGGCTTGTTTTTGCGAGCATTACGTATCCCTAATCCGGACCAACGGCCGCCATAATTGTATCGCTCCCGTACGGCGTTCGCCACCGTGCGTAATCCTGTGAACTCCTCTTCTGGAAGGTCGTGGAGCGACCTTAGCTTATATGGTAACTTATTCTTAGTTTTCTGGCACTTTGTATATGCGTTATGTAGTCTATTTTTACACGCAAGATTGTTCGAATGTAGTGGCGATCTTGGAGGATGAGGACAATGGGTGGTCCAGGTGAGTGTTATTCCGAATTGGGAAATCCATGTGAGCCAATTAATTATGAAGGTGTTTTATGTTGCATGTACATTTATTTTTACTAGAAATAACTACAAATACCAGAAGTGCTACTTTTTACTTCCATAAAAAGTGATTACCGATGGATAAACTGACGAATGAACTTACAGTAAAAAAACATGAGAATCAAAATAAAGGTATACAAAACAGATCAATACTTGAAGTTTCAACACCCCCTGCAATGTTTATACTAGAAATAAGTATTAATTATGTTAGGTCACATTATTATTCTTTTCATTTATCACTTGAAAAAGAGTACTTCTGGCTCTAATCTACTCAAAGTAGAAGTACGTCAACTTTCACCACCTGAAAAAGGGGTACCTAGATTTTTTTCGAAGAATACTTTCTAAACCTGATGAAGTGTTTCTCGCGAGAAACCATTGTCACCTGTTTCAAACAAAAAACAATTTACATAATTCCCTTCACGTAACCTTTTGCATATTCTTCGAGGGCTTTTGTAAACGGTCTCGTTTTTGTTTTGAAGCAGTCCCGGCGGACCAACGCGGCTATCTTTCGATCTCGTTCTTTAAATCTCCTTCATTTATAAGCGCCTCTTAACGATCTCTTCTCCACAGGATCCGTCGATTTAGTGCACGCGAATGCAAATGCCTTTCGGTCGAATTTGTCGGCTGGATCTGACGAACCCCGGCGAATACCAATCACGGCGACCGTGGACATTTCCTTATCGCAAATGGCTTCTTAGAACGGGTCCTTATCATTTTTACAAACCGGTCTGGTAATCTTTATTAATTGGACGCCACTTGCGGGGCCCATTCTACTTGCGTTTCGGCATTATACTGACGTACGCGCGTGCACGCGTATGGTTCGCTTCATAATAACATTCTCAGGCGGCAGAAATTCCGTTCCAATTATCGATGAGTTGCAGTCTCGAGTTCCCTTTGAGATGAAATAATGATGGACCGCATCGATTCTTTATTCTAATGTTATCCTTAAAACCTCCATACGTTGAAACCGAGTCGAGGGTTGATATGTTTTGTTTTAGGGGTAAATAACTTTTTGAATGGGTACACTCATTCCTTACTGACTTGAGAAAAAGATGAAATGGAATGTGTTGGTAGAAATGATGAAATTTGTTGAATCTATCACTATTATGGAACATTCAAATAGCCGTAAAAGAATATAGAAATAGAATATGAATAAAAATAATTCAAAAGTAGAGAACATTCACTTTGCGAATAAATCATTGCAAAAAAAGTGAATGTATTTATTTTTCAATTTTCTCAGAGAAAGAAGGAAGACAAAGTATTAGAATGTATTAATAAAATCCATGATATATCTTCAATTCATTCATATTATGAACTATGAAATATAATATGAATTGAAGTAGTTCGCGAATAATATAATAATTCTCGGTCGTGTCATAATCGTCCTAAAACAAGAAAGGCCGACTTCGAGTATCGGAGTAGGCAAGAAACGGAAGCGCGTCGTGGATATTCGCCGGAAGCTCGTCGATCCATCGACGATTTAGAGGCGCTTGCTTTCGCGTGGCAAAAAAGCCGTAAAAAACATCCGCCGATGGAATAATCCAGTCCCTGATCAAAGCACGGTTTCGAGGAGCCGACGATGCCGGCGGCTAATTAAGCGCCGGCGGATTTCTCGATGCGGCCGCAGACTCGCGAAAACATTACATGATCGGTCGTCGTATACGATTACGTCGTTTTTATCCGTAAAAAAAGACGCGCGGCCTATACGCGTGGTAGCCGTATTCGTATTGCCTGTTTCCATAGCACGTCCGTAGCCGATGCCGGTACATCAGAGGGAACTTCCGATCTTTTGAATATTCTCGCTCGCGAGCTCGCACACGCCGTGCCGGAAGGGACATCTCCTTATAAGCCCGCGACTCGACGCTTTTTAACGCTCCCACTCTTCTGCTCGACTGGGGCCGTCGGCTGATTTTTAATTAGATTTTTGCTCCCTGTCGCGGCCACCCAACAAACGCTTCCAGCGACACGGGATGTCTTTCGTGGACCAAGGATTCAAATAGATCTCCTTTTATAATCGCGAAGAAAAGTGAAGGAACGACTTTAGTTAAAATTATTACCGGTGAGGATGTTCAGGTCGATTCTGTATTATTTGCTTAGGGTAAGTTTTGGCAAGGAAGATTTGTAGTGTGTTAATATTAATATGCTACGAATAGGAAAATATTTGTTATATTTATATATCCTTTCTTTATATATCATTGACGATAAGACAGTGTTTTCCATGCAGTACGAATTTTAATGGCAGTCAAATTATAACCAAACGTTCCCCTTCAAAGCGACCAAGCCATTTTAAATGAAAAATTCAGCCCCACACTCATCCCAATGTCCCCAGAACCCAAATCCTCCGAGAGAAACCAAAATTCAGCAACACCTCAGCCATCCACCATCCTGGATCCGCAATATTTACTCACCCTATCGATCAATCCTCCATGAGGGAGCCCGCATGGTCGCATGGGAGAAATCCCCGGAAGCCTGTTGGAGAACCAGGTTTCCACGCGAGCACCGAGAGAGCATAACCGATCGGATCCGAAATCGAGCACACGAGGTGCTCATTGGCCGTGACAGCGCGCGGCGTGCGGGGGAGGAGAGGCTAGAAGAAAGAGGCCGGGCGGCATGGTTCAAAGAGATGGTGACATGTGACCGGCATTGTGAGCCGTGGAGCCTCTCTATGCCATGTGGTTATGCGCTTTTCTATTGCGACGAAACGGGCTCTCCGCTTTGACGGCCGCCTACGCCGACGTTCTCCTCCTCGGGGCCAACCCTGAAAACCGTTTCGCATCCCTTAAGCCCCGGCAGCGCGCGCCACCGTGTTCACGACGCCGCGGCTACAAACGTGGTTACTTTTGCGGTGCCTCAAAGTGTGCCGCGACGAACCACTTTGAAACGGTACTCGCTCTGCGTTGGGCAGGGCTTTGTAGACCTGGTCCAATGCACTGCCACGGTGTTCACGACGACGACGCGTCCTCCGGGGTGGGATGCTTGTTGGATGACGAGCTCTTGGAAAGCTGTCGAATCGGACGGGACCGACGTTGATCTAGCGATCGTGGAACGATATGGAACTTTCATTATGATTCTTAAAAAGTTGGATGCTTAGGGACGTGTATAGTCGTTGGTAAAGGGTTAAGAATGTTTCGAGGTTGTGATGTACTCGTCTAGAGCACGAAGTAGTTTGCTGTTTAAATTGGAGTTTCAGGGGTAACTAAAATATATTCATATGGATGAGATTATAAAGAGGAATAAATGAAGAAATATGAATAATTATTTTGAGAAAAATTTGTATTGTATGAACAGAGTAGTTGTAAAGGTTGTTTCAGTCTAAACAAACGTTTTTTGTATCACTTTCTTTTCATGGTCCAGCATTCCAAGTAAATATACACTATTAACATTTTTGTAATAATATGATAAGCTTCAATTTTTATTCATTTCCAATAAAATAATTCATCTTTGTAGACAAGCATGAATTTCGTGGAGAACATCAGCTTCCACGGCGTCTTTTCAAGATGCTGCCAAAATAGATAAGATTTTATCTAATTTTTATATGATTCAACCTGGCCCATTGTAGGCACCGAGACCTTATAAATTTTCAATGGAGAGAACCGAAAAGTGAAGAGAAAGGATTTAATAAAAATAATTAAACTGATCTTCAACACTGATCTTCAGAAACTAGGATCTGAATTCTAAAAAACGTTCGGTTCTGAAGTAAAATGTTTGCAGGACGAGCAAGCTGGCTCCAGAGAATGGCACGGTATTGAAATGGGTTTGCATTTCAAATTAACACGGTTCGCTGATCAAAATGAAGCATAATGACGCACTTTATACTTCGTCGTAAGCTGCCGCACATTTCGTGCTTCAACATAAACCGTGGGTAACGCGTTTGAAGATCAAAGGGAGCCGCAACACTTCACTCCGCGTTTTAAAGGGCGTCTGCGTTTTGTAACTACTTTGATTTCGACTTTCATTCGGTCGCGGAAGCAAAACAACGAGCGTTTATATGACTTCTTCCTTGAAAACGGCTACAAGCAATCCAACATTTACAAGTTAACCTACTATTTTTTAATAGAAATATAGAGAATCGAGACCCTGAATATTGTACATATTTTATTTTGAAATAAAAATAAATACGTAGGAAATACTACGTCTTGGTAAGGTTATTGTCCATATTGATGGTTATGATAGTGAAAATATTCGTTTAATCATAGGATGGTTTCTGTCAAGTTCAACTTCTAGGGTCATTTGAGACTCCGATGATTGGCTCAGGTTCTAATCGAGGTTCTATTTACGATTTTTTCTTAAGCAGGCCTCGACTATACACTTCTTCAGTTCTACGACCTCTATAATGTCAACTCGAATGATATAGGTGCATATTTCTACATAATTTATACACCATAAACTCGATGATCACACAACGCTAGGACAAAAACAATAACAATCGAGATTCTATAGTCGAAACAACGCGAAAACACCTGGGGTCAGTACGGACACCCCAGAAGTCCTTCTCCGAGGAGTGAAGGGAAGCTCTGGTTAAAAAGAAATCCAAAGAAATGCGAGTACAAGCGGGACCACGAATCACTGCCTGAATAGCGACCTTTCGACCGAAGATGGGCGAAAACAACACCACACCGTTTCCTTGCGGGTACCTAGAACAACCGTAACCGGTCGCCGGAGCAAAGGATCTTCGATCGTGGCCAACCAGCGCGGTCCAATTCGTGGAACACACAGAAGACACGTATCGCGGCGATCTAAAGACGAGGCAACGATATTACGGCGGGGCCACGAAAAGGACACGTGTTCCGGACACGTGTGTCCTCCTCTTGCAGTTATCTAGCGGCCTATCTAACCGCATTGTGTCCTGGCCCATTGTAGGCACCGGGGCCCGGCTTCCTATGCCACGAGGCCCCTCCTGTATAAATTCAGATGAAGGTTAATGAAGCAGGCTGGATTCAGTTTCAGATTTTCCATGGCGAATCGCCACCACGCGCCCTCCATGGAAATTGGGATTGTGTTTAGGGTTACCACCTCTGGACGATGAAACTAGGGTTACCATCTTTGAACGAAACGAAAGAGGGACAAATTTTATTTTGCCTTTCTTTAGAATTAATTATTTCTTGGCTGGTTTGACATAGTACACGAGGTCACGAATGGGCCAGGTTGAGAGTAATGGATATCTATTTTTGTTGTTGTTTCTGGGGAGTGACTGAGTGGTTGTGGGTAGGAAATTGGAAGGAAAGACTATGGGGGATTTTACGTGAAACGTGTTGGATAGATGCAAATGATGATGGTCTCGTGGAAGTTTATAGTTTTTCAATTTTTTTGAAGTAAGGTGAAGTATTGCAATATTGGTAATACAAATTTACTGAAAAAAACTGCTTCCACATTTAGTAAACATAAGGTAATCACATAAAATTACAGCTCCTGTTTTCACTGCTAAAATTGTTTTAGTATACGCAGCATTAGAATTTTGTCTTGGTGTATTTCTGTGATTCGAGGGAACCGTCTTATGTAAACGAAGAGTTAATCGCCTATAATGGGAATTTCCAATGTTTATGATCGACTTTTCTCAAGTTGGAGACCCCGCGGAAGATGGCGAGCCACCGCCAGATAAAGTCCCCTCAAAGTTTTACTAATAACAATCTCGTGAGACTGGGCCGGTTCGCGAACAGGGAATTACAAGTTCGTAGAGTTGCAGGATTATCGTGTTATTTATCCTTAGTGACTCCGCGAAACCGCTGCAACCCTTGCAAATTGCAAGTTAGATGCTTTACTGGCATTTAGTTGGTAGTTTCTCGCAACTAGATGATCGAAAAAGAAATTACAGACGGTTCCTGTGAACCCGGAACTTCCGAAAATCGGCGAGAATTTGCAACCGACTGAAATTCCACGGAGTCCCTTGAACGAAACCTCGACTGCTTTCCGCTAAACTCGGTTTCCATTCGGACCTCAAACAGTGTCCCTTAGAACGCCAATAGAACTTAGAACTATTCGCAAATTCGATTGAAAAACTTTCCCTTTGTCGAAATTCATTTCCAGTTCATTAAATTCCATTCAACTGCCGAAAATTCTGAATTCGAAATCGAATTCGTAAACGTGCTCGACGAGAGTGGCCACAAGTCGATTATATTTTCATGACAGAATTGGCTAACACTTCAAACGAAACTCTCATTAAATTTCTGATAATATTCTGTATGAATGACGTTGTATTTTGAATAAAATTTGATACAAATGTATCCATATAGCCCTATTTTGTATCAAGAGTGATTTATGAAAGTATCGTGAATGATTTGTTCAATTAAATTAACTATTAAATCTTTAAACAAATTTAATGAAGTAGCGAAGAAACATCAAGGATATACACAGTGGCTTCTTTGACAGAGAAGAACAAATTAAGATGTAATTTAAACATTTTTAGTGAGAAGTTTCAATTACCGATACACTGATCCTCAGAATCAAATTTCCAGTTTTCTCTTCTAAAGGAAACACGTACAATTGTGGGCATCATCGCAATTACACAGAAACAACTCCGAGCTGCTCGAATTTATTCGCTCGATATTCACACTTCGGCGCGAATTCTCAAAGGGATCGCACGAAGCGGTAAAAGAACACACTCGGTGTTTATATTGATCGCGCATTAACTTGTAGCGATCAGCGGGCATTACACTAATTTATCGAGTGCTCGACCGCTACGCGGAGTGCGCTGGCGTGGAATACATCGCAATAACAATAAAGTAAAGGCTTACGGGCCCCTGGTCGCGATCGTTTTCGCGAAAAGGCAACGAAACGGCATTACCGATGTTTATTTAACCGGATCCCCCCCGTAGTATTTAGAACGATTGCTGGCATTTAGGCCCGTTCGACGCCAATGTCGGTCCCCGCCCACCTACCAACGAAATATCCGCGTGTATACGTCTGTGCGAGAGCGTACCGTGCGATCGAATAATAATTAGAGGACTCATCGGCGCCGGTGGTCGCGCTTTGCCGTAACTTCTCCTCCCCACCTGTGTGGAGTTTTAAAAATGCTTTATTCGCGATCGAGGGACACGACGAACGAAGAACACGTTGGAGAACGTGGAATCGTAGATCGTAGTGGGGCAGAATCCACCAAAAGAGGCCATAATTTCTGATCACATATTGAATATCTTGAAATAAAAGCGAAATATGATAATATAATTAATTGTTTGTGTGATATCCAATAATATGAGTGACAGTCAATTTTAATCAATATCTGAAACGTTATTATAAACTAATTGCTTTAATTTTCAACAATCTGCATCACTGCGTAGCATTATAATTAAGAATATGATGACTCTGTTGATAGAACCATACGTCTATGGATACTGATTTAAATGAACAATATGGATTAAAACAATTCATGTCTAATATGAATGAAAATACATTAGTTCTTATTTAATATGAATTAAAGGAATGTATGCCTGATTTATCCTCCGATTTCATCCCTCTCGTCCCATTCCTCATCCTTTGTGCTCCCTCTCCACCTTTGATCGCTCGCCCTTTCACCCTTTCGGCTTGCTACACTTTTCCCTCATTTCTTCCGCGTAATTCCTGCTTCCGGCTAGTCCCCTCCTTTTCCCCTCGACCTCCCCTTCGTCCATGAGGAGTCTCGGTCTATCCTTCGTCTTTCATTCAAGCGCGACACACGCATCCAGCGTTCCTGCTGACGGAGCTGCGTGGCGAACATCAAACGTGCCGACAGCCACGACGCGCACCTGCCTCCGTCACGCGTCCAGGTAAACGGCTCGTTCCATCCTCCTCTTGCCCCTTTACGAGCATTCTCATTACTCCCACTCCAGGGGCGCCAGGGCCGTATCGCCTCCCGTAACCCGCCCCAGATAACCGTGCCTTTAATCTTCGGGCCGCTCCACTCGCCAGAACAAATCTCAAAAGGCGAAGTCGCTTCTTTCTCCGTCTCGTGCCTACGTGTCGCCATTTTCAGACACTTCGTGCTGTGCCTCTACGGGCGCTGTGAAACCAGACGTCTGCAAGGGCGCGTGCGTGAGTGTGCAATTGTTTACAGATATTTGTAGACTGTAGGGAATCTTTTGTAACTTGATTGGCATTTGAGAATAATTTGGTCAGGTTGGTGGTTCTTTTTGGAATTATTAGGTGTGGTAGGGTGCTTTTCATCTTTTCTGACTCGAAGATCCTAGTTTACAGATATTTGTTGACTGCAAGGAATCTTTTGTAACTTGATTGGCATTTGAGAATAATTTGGTCAGGTTGGTGGTTCTTTTTGGAATTATTAGGTGTTTGGAGGGGTGCTTTTCATTTTTTCTGACTCGAAGATTCTAGGTGGCATCAACATATAATAGAATATAAATAAACATAGGAAATGTGAGAATATGAATTAAAATAATTCATGTCTAACATGAATGAAAATAGTTCTTATTTAATATGAATGAAAAGAATAGATGCTTGAGGTGAATTAAATAATTCATAGCACGAAGTAAAACAGATCATAATATAAAATAGGATAGTTCAAGCCTCGTATCAATAAAAATAATCCCTGTTTAATATTAATGAAAGTAAATCATATCCAATATAAATGAAAATATTTTCCCACCTAATGTGAATTAAAATAATGCTCGAATAAAAATACGTCTGAACGCGAATAAAAATGATACTTTTCCCATAGAAATTAGTTATAGATTGGGGAAAACAAAGGCGTCGGGTGGTAAATTTCGCGTTGCAAAATCGGGGCACGTCGGCCGCCGAGGTCGAGCAGTTCTTCGCCGAAGAGGAGAAAAGAACGGAAGGAGCGTTGACTTCGCGGTACGTAGTAGGACACGTAACACGGTGATTTGACACTAACAGGAGCGGGATACGGGAATGGCGTCGTGACCAGGTGTAATCGAGAAAAGGGAGCCGCAGGAGGGGAGGGATCTTAGAGGGCAGTCGGCGCCTTTCATCCCTTCCACCACGGCTTCTCTCGTTTATCTCTTTTTTTCTCGCTTATCCTCCCTCTTTGTCGCTCGGCTCGGTAACGTTCACCTCGGCGATACTGCTCACGATGCCTGGCCGAATCGTCGTTTCGAAGAAACTGATATCTTGGCGTCATCTGTTCGGCGACGGAGAATTCGTGGAAGCTGTGGGAAATTCGTTGGAAAAATCGGCCATGGGGGAGTGGAGACCAGGAGTCACCAACAAAGGTGGACAATAGTTTAGGCGGATAATATAAACGAATTGGAGCAACGAGTGGTTCGAGACGTTCTTTCTATTGAACAGTCAAATTTTCAATGATAGTATAATATTGTTCTTTGTTCTGTGAGTATAATTTGCAAAATCAGAGCACAAGGTGTACTTGGACTGAAACTTCGACGTAAAAGTAGGACGATTCATTATGATTGTTTCTAAAATGAAAATAAATGAAGGAATGTTCCAGGAATATTTTCTAGACATATAAGAACATCAAATCGCCAATTATGTAAGAATTTTCACCTCTTCTGCCGAAAGTAACATTCAAATTCCAGGCTGGAAAGCGTCGAAGAACTGTTCACTTGTGATCCAGGGGTGGCGAACCCATCCAAGAACGCAACTCTTCCACAACACCTCGAGGCTGTTATCATCGTTAATTCTTGACATTGTTCGACCGTCACCATGCCCTCGGAGTGAAAATTGATAAAAGTAACGCTTTTACTATCGAATTGTAAACGTTATTCCCGAGGAATAAGCGAATAGCCACGAAGGCAGTCGCATGAGCTTCGTAGGTGGTCCAACCGATGGTGAAATCTTTCGTTCCTCTCGAGCGTAACGCGTGGAAGTGGAATAATAAAGAACAGTTGTTAACGGTCGGTCGTTGTTCGCGCGCGTGTATCGGCTTCATACTAATTAAGAGGCTACGAGGGGCTCGTTATAGTTTCTACTTGACGATAACGCAATGAGTATCCTTCACACCTTCCGCCTCGGAGTATAAACCGTTGGGCTGATTGTTGTTTAATCTCGGAGCTTGAATTGTGGCTTGGTTGTTATGGTTGACAATGGTCGCGGAAGGCGATGCTATCGGCTGCTGCGTGAGAAAACGTCTTGTGAACGCGACGGTTAGGTTTGCCAACTGCGCTACGAGTAAAGAAAGGACGTAATTCAGTTTTATTATGAGTACTTCAATTTTTTTTTTTTTTGGTACTAGTCTCTTTGGTGGGATTCTACTTGGAAATATAATCTTTAATTGTTAAAATTATTTTTGATGGATACGGTAGAAATATTGTTGTGAACATCTTGAGAAATGGTTTAGGGTTGCTTTGACATCATATTCATATATTTTGTTGGGGTTTAGATTCCTTGATTTGAGTAATACTCGAGATTTGTAAAGGGGAATGAAATTATACTAAAATTTTCATAAGAAATTTATACATAATTCGACTGGAATTATTTATAAATGAAATCATAATTGAAAATGTCTCAGAGATAATTCCACTCGCACTAGGTATGCAAATTTAATTTAATTCTTTCATTATTCACAAATTCGAGCCAAAGACCCGAAGCACCGCTAAAGTAAAAGTTTCCTCAAAATATTGCAAGTAGTACGCCCCTTCCACCACCAAAATACTCCAAAAATGGAATTATTCGGTAGCCCCAGCCCCAATTCCATCGCCCAAAACCGTCTGGCGCTTATCTCGCGCCGAGGGCGTCGCAGATCGCCGATTATCGGACCTCATCGCGCTATCCCATATACGTTTCGCGGTTCTTTCATCGGCGCGGTATCCGATCTTAATCGCAGCTTCGTTTTTCTCGTCGATTATCATTTAAAAGTCCGCCAAAGACGGTGCGAGCTGCCCGAATGACATCCTCGCCCCGTGATCATCCCGACTCTCGATCGGCCTCAATTGGTATCGACCGGTTCGACGCTGACTCACGGAATGAGATTCCTGATACGGTGACTACGATCTTTTGCTTATCGTTAATTCGCCACGATAACATCCCGACGACACATTTTTCGTTAATAACGTCATTTCGGTCGCCTGCGAACGTCGGCTTCGCGAAAAAGCGCTCATTTAAATGGCCGTCGCTCAAAGGTCGCCGTCGCTACCGAAAAAAAAAAAATTAATCCACTCCTTGTCGGGGATATCAGGTCCGCGTATGAATGTGTCCTGGAAACACACATGCCACTGTATTTATTAGGTTGGCGCGAGAGGGAATGTCGTATTTCAGTGATACGATACTTCATGGCACGATAATGTGGCTGAAACAATTTTTCAAATGTCGATTGTGACGTGGTGAAATAAATTTTAGAATGTAAATAAAGTTTATTACACTACTGTAAGTCGATAGAACATTGGACAAATTTTCAATACGAAACTAAATACACACTTGGGTGCTAGCTAACATTTTTAAACGTGGTAGTGGTTTTTACGTTTCGAAATTCTTTAGGTTTGGGAATAATATCATCTTTCAGAAGAACACGGTGAAAAGTGCATTTGGAGCGGGTCCAAATTAGGAACGTTGGATCGCGTCCAAATTGGAGACGAAAGCGGTCTTTTAATTTAATTTTTACGCGTCGTGGAATTTAAGTAGGTATTATATCTTGTTAGGAAAAAGTTGGTTTATGCTTGACCTTCCCATTGCCGTATGAGTTAAATCACCACTTGAAATCGGAGCTAACGACCCGCTGGAATTTTTAATTCCTCAAAATTATTCGATAGCTTGGAAGACTCGTTGTAAGCCGTCCAAAGTCTCGAAGATACAACGTCCTCTACGATCAATATTTATCATCGATCAATATTTAATAATAAAATAAATACAGAAAGTGCATCACACCTTGAAGACTTTAAAGTATTAATTTCAACCGTCTAATTCAAACGATACCCTTAAACCTCGATAAATACACCTGCGGCCACTTCGCTCCTCCTCAAACTTGCGACTCAAAAGGAACGCCAACGATTACCTAATTAATCAACTTCATAATGAGGAATGCTCCCTTAATCGATAAATCTGGTCTAGGGGCCGTTGTACTCGCGTGTCAGGGGTTGAATTCGAGATGCAGCAACTTCGATGGATGGTGAACGCGCGTGCGGTTACGAGTTCCTCGAATCGACGCGAGTACGTCGGTGAAACAAGCGGGTATCAAGGAGAATATCGTGCACAGGCTCGCTGGCAGCCAGGCGGGCTTCTAGATGACCGCTAATGATCGCGGTGCGCCGCTCGGCTCAAGTCTGGACGCACCCTAACGTGCTACACGATTTCAACGATAAACTACGGGCGCACCCGGTAGCACCCGCGGCATCGGAAACCCGTTTTTCGAGCAATAGACTTTTTCTACCCGTTACACGTTCTTCGTTCCCTCGGCTCCCTCTCGCGTCGTAAAAGTTCAATCGATTCATCAATATTCCGATCGTGAGCATAATTAACCCTTTGCACTCGGATTTCCCTTGTGAGGGACAGGAATTTCCGATTTTTTGTTTCTGGTTGTATAGAGTAAACTTGTGTGGGCGCAAATTTCGTACGGGATGCATATCGTTGTAGGTATTTAGCATGCAAGACGGAATGAAGTAAATAAGGTAGGGGAATGTTTGTTTAAGTTGTGGTACGTGACAGTGTAAAGACAGAATGGATCAGGGAAAGAGTTTACATGGACATATTGACAGCGTGGAATGTGGCGTGTGGGAATGTATTATAAAAGTCGAGCCAATTTGTAGGCTAAGACACTTCTTTCATGCTTTCATGAATCTTGTTAACAATGAACGGTAATCAACAGTGGGGGTTCTTCTGTTATTATCAATGTGAAATCGTTGAGGAATGAATATCTTTGTACTTATTCATCGTACCCTGTTGTATTCATTATGCTTAATACATTTATGATATACAAACTATTATTTCAATTGCTCCGAAGGTAATAAAAAAATATATTATTATATCTATTAATTGATTTAGACAAACTCCTTTAATAGACGTAGAGGGTACGAATATTTTTAAGACTGACTGGTATGTATTTACGTGATATTTTAGACTATATTTAATTATTTTAACTATAATTCAAAATTCGATAAATTCATACACACTTCTTCTTCGCAAAATTGAGATTCTTAAAAAAAAAGGGGGGAGGGGGCAAGTGGTGATATGAATATCAAAACATGTATCTACATATAAAGAGTCTATCAACAAAAAACATTGTTTAAAAATCATCCAAGTATCATAATTGGTACATTTCAATCTGTAAACTCGCGCACCTGAGTTCTTGTTCCGAGTGGGGGAAGCTCGATGGACGTAATTTCTAATCAAAACAACTCTCCACGTGGCAGGGATTCTCCGACGCCCCTCTCCCGTCGCTTTCCGCCCGTTTCTCCCTGACCTGGTGCCTCCCCCCGCCCCGACACTCTGTTGTCTGGTTACTTCGCGCGGTTTAACCTGGCCCGATTGTCAGTCAGTGCCAAGCTCCGATGGCGCAAGGAGCCTCCAGCCACTCGGAACGAAATTTCGTACCTGAAACGTCTCCGAACGCAAAGGCCAGCAGAAGAAACGACCGACCGGTCGAAGCCACGAACACCCGAGGAGGAACTGACTTCGAGCCATCACACCTTTGTATCTTAAAGAAATTACAGGAATCGTCAACGAATTTCTACATAAACTTCTGGATGAAGATTCTCCAGATCGATGCTTAGAGCGCACCAACTCAGTGGCACGATTTCACGATTTTAAGACTCTAAAAAGGGTCGGAGGAGTCGACAAGAAAAATCCATCGCGTTACCAAGAAAGAAGACCAAGGATCCCAAGAAACCTCGCGTGTTGCTCGAATCGGCTGTCGATCAATTCCAGGATCGAGGAGGGAAAGAGCTCGAGATCGGGAAGAACGTTCCTCTCGCCCCGGAGAAGTCCCCGTCGATTAATCTTCTCTTCTCCTCTTCCGGGTACGAAAAAGAGCGGCTCGGAGGCGGCCGCCAAAGAAAACACCCACAACAAACAAGCGGCTAAAGAGCAAGAAGAGGCCGCCGGCGACGAAGAGGGGCCCCCGGACGGCGGGGCGAAGACAGAGAAGCGACGACGAAGGAGAAAGGTTGAAGCGCGAAGAAGAGGAGGTGTCAGTCGCTGTTTCTCGGCCTGTGGCACGGCACGTGCGCGCACCGGGTCCTCGTGACTCGGAAGAAGGGTTCGTTGCGGCGGAAGGAACGAAGAAGGAGAAGAAGAGGAAGCGTGCGAAGCGGAAAGTGGCGGCAGTGCGCCGCGAACCGTCAACCGGGACGTGCGTCGGAGCCCAGACCAGGCCGCACCCGGTCCTCGTGTTTTCATGCGTTCTGCCACCACGTGGCCAGCGTTCACAACCCTCCACCGCCAGTTTCTTCGATCAGGCTGCTGCTGTCACCAGCTGGACGATCTCGCGCGAGCGCGGTTTCACGATAACGAGAATGACCGAGCGCGGTAGTGTTTGCGATACGTGAAGACTGTACGTTTGAAACCAGATTCGAGCAGATGAAAATGATCGAGGGGTGATCTAGGCGTTCGAGGATTCTACGGAGCTACCCCTGAATTGTGTGCTTCTTGGCGACGAGGACTGCGAAGATGAGGACGGAGATTCAGGTGAGTTTTGTCGTCTGGATTTTATTGGATATAGTGCCACAGTATGGAACTGTGAGATGTTTTTATCTAGGGGATGAATTGTAAATCGAGTAACGTGGACGGATTTACCTGGGTGACCTCACATTCGTGAGCTTGGAATGTGTTCCTGGAGAGGTGACATTAATAAAAATGCAATAATTTAAGTTATTAAGAATTCAGTTTTCATCATTCATAATTCTATGTACTCCAAAATGTTGTGTATCATTCTGGCGATATTTGACCCTCTTAACGCTACAACTATCAAACAGTTGAATTTAACCCATGTTGTTAAAATTTTGTTTGATATTACTCAATCATTAAATATTTTACATACCTGCTCCAGTATTTTATATACCTACTCCAAAATCAAACTGTGATTTGTACTCTAAATTTTTATCTGGAGTATCTCCTAACACTAGAACTGCTAATTCTTTTTGAAATTACTTAACCATTAATAATGCTTTTGCTCCAATTTTTGGTACCAATGATCAAAATAGGATGCAAATTGTATCGCTGAATCGATATGCTCAATCCTTCTCCAATTTAAAAATACAGTATCCGCACTACCCTGAAAAGTCTAGCATTAACATAAAAATCTTACCGACACATTCAACAAATTACGCCTTGAAGATCTAAATATACCTTCTACCCAAATATTATTCCCCCCAATTTTCAGTAATACCAAAATTTCACCAAAAGCGCTAAAGACGCGTACATCATCGGGGAAAGTAGATTTTCATAGGTGTTTATTTCGCCGCAGGGATGACGCGTGTACGATGTGCCCGGACGCACGCGGAACGTAAAACGAGTAGCGGCAAGACAAACCCGATCCTCTTTTAACGCTCTTTGATCATCTCGAGGTTCTGCTTTCACGGCCTCCTGTTATGCTTCTCCATCTCCCTCCGTTCCAACCTCGCCTCATCCCGTTGGCCAGATCCTTTGCTTACGCTTCGAGCTTTAACTTTTAAGTACGATTTAACGAAAGCCTTTGAACAAAATTCCGGCCACGGGCGACTAAGGGTCGTTTGACTTTTGCCAGCACGCCCACCCCGTCGAGATACTTTTTCGCCTTTGTTCCAGGCCCTTGTTCACGGTCTTGGCCCGCGAGCACGGCGCAATTTAGTATTGTTTAATCGGTGCCACACGTTTTGTGACGGGATTTCAGAGATGGTTGCTTAAACTAACAGAACTTTGACGGAAAAGCTGGGAGCAAGGTTTAATAATCGGCTCTGATGTGGACGTACTCCGTTTTAAAAATATGTGACATTTTTAAGGGGGTGAAAATTAGAATCAATGGGCAGAATAAATTCTCTTGGCTTGAGGAGACTGTTGTGATGCTCGTAATTCCTGTTGTATACACTTTTATGGTCCTTCCTTTAGAGAAAATAATAATAATTTTGCGTTTGACCTTTCTTAGAAATTTTAGTATTTACCAACGGTCCTGTTTAGCATCGATGAAGGCCCATGCCCCAAGCAGCCATCTTATACATATATTGTACAACACAGATGTATATCGGTACAATGAACTCAGTTAAATTAATAAATAATGTAAGGCGTGATGTGTGATGAGAACTATGATTAATTAAATTGCACCAAAAAAATGCAGCAATAATTCACCCAGTAGGTTCAAGAGCAAAGAACCCTCAACTTCTTCAAACTTCAATCGAAGTTCCAGCTATGTAGGCGGCACATGTGCCCGAACGTGGCCGCACGCGATCCTCGAACACGTAATAAATTACACGCGCGATTCTAGACACGCGCGACAAACCGCGAGGCCCGCACGGCTCGCCTAAATTTATCGCCGTTCTTCGCCGACAGCTCGTGGGGTGCCTTCTGTCACGAGGTACGTGGCGCCAAAACTCTCTCCTTCGTCGCATCATCCTATCCACGATCAATTAAATTTGAATTCTTCGAGTCGCTCAACGTCCAAGGAATTTTATTTTAATTTATCGAAGCACGGAGATAACGCCGATCGTCTCGAGAATTCCGCTATTTTCGTGGACGACGTACCGCCGGATCCCGAACGACGGTTTTATTATAATTCACCGCGGTTTTATCGAGTTTTCTGTATTTAATTAAAGTCTTAGAACTTACGATGTCTCGTAAAACTAAACGATTTGTTTTTTTAGAGACTCGTAGCTAGTGTTTTTTGGAGCCTCTTTTCGGTTCGGAGTTGTTGGATTGTTAGGACGAATTATTTTATGGACTGACGAGAAGAATCGTGGCTGGATCGTTCATGGTGACTGTTTTATACCTTGCAATGTTTATTAATCCGTTTTACTGTCGCCAAAAGTTTAGTATATTCATACGTAGCTTAATATTAAATTCCAGTGAACTGTCTAGAAATTGTTCTCAGTTTACAATCATTTTTTTCGTCTTAATTCAGGAAGTTTAAATTTTTATATGATATATTCATTAAGATTTATGCCTCATTTTATATTATACTTATAAACAATATCATCCACACCATGTACAAAATCCGTTTTAAAATGAAACATAACATGGTTATTCACAGACTTTAAGTACAGCATAACATCAAGTCCTCCTTATCAAGACTACAACTATAACTCTTTATTTTTTACATCATTAAAATTCATTTCTCAGTACTTATGCTACCAATATACAATAGATGTATTTTCCAAAGAAATATCCTCCGTTCAAAATCCTGACAACACAGTCCCAGCCACCCACGAAAGGACCAATCCGTCCACGGCCCCATAGCCTGTCGCAATCGTTTGCCCGTGAAACACGCCATGCTCCGCGAGGAATTTCCATGCTGCTTTGAAGTTCCCCCCCAGTCCTCAGATCTTTCTCTAAAAATTCCCATCGCTCCTGGAACGCGGGAAACCCAATCCGATTTCAGGAGCCCCGAATCGTCGAGTAATCGCGATCGAGCGACGATCCAGAAGCGAGCCAGACGGCGAATCGACTCCGAAATCGCGTCTCCTGAAACAGGGGATCGAATGCGACGAACAAAAGGAACGAGCCCTGAAAGAGCTCTGTTGCGGCCCGTCCACCGCGGCACCTGCTAAAAGAGGCAAGGTTAATGGCACGCGATATTTGCTCGGATATCCTTTGGCACCGTGTTCCAGCCCGTTAATGAGTCCAAATTGATTTGGAGCAGTGCATGACCGACATCAAAGGGTAGAGGAGCAACAAGTATTCCACTGAGAGGAGCCGAAAGGCAGAGATTACAGTTTAAGCCTGTTTACGTCGGGATTCTGTCTGTGATCTCGCGCGCCACGCATAGTCGGCGCATCGATTCGAATCTCTCTGGGCTCATCCGTCTCCTCCCTCTCCGTCTTCCTCGTTGATCGTCGGGCTCATCTATCTCTTATCATCCCTCCCCTCTCTCCGTGTGCGCGACAAGTTTCACTTCGCCAGAAGTGTGTTTTCCGAGAGATTCGCGAACCGAATCCCTCTGCGTATATTCGTACACTCGATTGATGTTCTCCTCTTTGAGAAGAAGAGACTTTGAGAATGCTTCGTGAGCTTGCTTTGTCGAAATAGGGCGGAATCGTCGCGAGATAATATGTATGCGTTGATATTTATATGGGGAAGTATTTTGTTTACTTCTATACTTTACATACACTCAGTCTCATAAATACTCGCACCTTGTATGTCTATTAAAAAAATCTGTCTAAATCAAATGGTAAGTTTGATATTTTCAAATAAATATTTCATTATAAATACGAGCAGGTATAAAGTTTATTCAAGTACATGTTTACATATAATGGCATTTCTTTGAAAATATCAAACCTATCGTTTAATTTAAACAGATTTTTTTAATGACTATATAATATAAAACCCGACTCCAAATATGATTGGAAATTAATTCTATCCACAAGTGTGTTTTTGCATTTCAATCTCTTTTTAAATATTAAATTCAAGTACATACATCTTCTACTTAAACGTACGTAAGTCTCAGAAATGTAATAGCAATTATTCACAGGAGCCAGTTTATATCGCAAACGTTATTGAATGGAATAAGTGATAGTAATAATGAAATGGTGCTCGATATTTCCCGACGGTTTAGATGATTTTTACCGATGTCGTGAACTTTGACGCGACTCGTTTAGGAAAGCATATCCGGCGCCCGCAACTCTCGCTCGTTTCGCCGGCGCCTTTCTACCTAGCTGGATGTCCTGAATACGAGTCATTGTCTCGTCGCAAGACGGGAATTATGGACCCAAGCATTTTTCCTAAAGACCGAGAGACCGCTGCAGTCGGAATGCAAACGTAAAAAATTGCAGGAGTGGCGTTAGACAGGCTCGTAAAGAATTCTAACTGTACCCGAGACAGGGAAACTATTGGTTTCTCGAAAGCTTCCACGACGAATGGAACTTCTCGTGGGAAGCAACAATTTTCGAGTCTACATTCCAGGGAAACTATAACTCGTGTTCAATTTGAGCTCCATTCCAAAGGGAGTAGAAAGATAACAAAAGTAACTCGAGAGAAGTTTCTTTTAATAACATCCATTTTTATAATTTTTTCAAGAGAAACAGGGGCTCAATGACTACTCTTGCAACTTCCCAATTGTGCAGTCATGGAATGGTTAGATTATTTCACTAATGTTTTTTTTTTTTAGCAGTGAGGATAATCACCGTTCTCGATTATAGGGGGACTTTATTTTCCCAAACTTTGCTCAAAAAGTGAAAATGAGCTCAGTTGTTTCGAACTCCATCCGTGACTATCGATATCCACCGATGCCCAAGAACAACAGAGACCATCAAACACATATCTCCCTGGCCATTGCTCTCCTCAATCCACCTTCCACCTACCGATAGTCGAAGCGATGGGAGAGCGTATCCAAAAGAGCCCTCTTCCGAACACCGCTTCGGGCTGGGTTCCCTATCGTGTGCACGCGCGGAACGCAACAAAGTTTCGTCTCGTGCCAGAAGAAACCACGCTTCTGGTCAGGAAATTACAGTTGGCTACCGAAGCACGTCCGACGAAACGGTCCAACTCGGAATTAGCGCCCGACCGATGTTGGGTTAGACGGGTGCAGGTTGTCTAGTTCGTTACACTTAAGAGGACTAGTCGGGTGAAAAGGCGTCGGCGTCCACGACGACTACGAGGAGCCTGACGTAGACGCGGACGAGGATAACGATAACGATGACGACGACGACGACGATGACGCTTCTGCCGTGGGGCGGTGAGCAATTAGCGACACAGCGCGGCGAGATCAGAGGCTGAGGGCGGGGTGGGGAGCGGCGGCCTAATTACACACGGTACCGACCGACTTCAAAGGAGCCGACAGTTCCTCTCCTCCGAGCCATCCCCTCCGAACGCTGGGCCCAAGAACAACGCTTCTCTTCCTCGTATACCCCAGAGCCCAGCCAGCCGTCGACGACGCTGACCTGACTAGCCCCCGATACTCCCTCTCCCTTTCTTTCCTTCTCTCTTACACCTCCCCCTCCCCCCTCCCCCCGCCGTGGTCCCGTCCGCCAGGTCTCCTTCCTCCTTGTCACGTGCAGGACCATTCTCGCGAGCGTTATCGATTACAGTCGCACCCTGGATTACGGCTCCCCGACTTACGGACGTTTTCGATCGCCACTTGGCCGGGGAACAACGTCGACACTCCCGAAAGTTGATCTAAGATCCCTTGTAATGCTACTCAAAATGGAGAAAAAAGAAACTCCCATTTGAATTAACCCTATCCGTTCGAGATGCAGTAACTCTCGGTCGCCACTAGGTTTGACGCAGTAAATCAACCAACGTTAACGTTTGTTGAGGTTTAATTTCTTTGGAACTCCAAGTGTCAATGAAATGATTGTCGACGAGGTAACGGTGACTTGATTTTCAAATCTCAAATTAGTGTGCGATCACGAATCGGGCTACATCCGCGAAATCAATCTAAGCATTCGCGATAATAGACTGCTAAGAAAGCATCTCGAGTTGCTGGTAGACACCAGAAAAAAAGAATTTCGCGTGCAAAGAGTTAAATTTTGTAATGTCTCTGGCTTGAACAGGTCCGCATTTTTCGAATGGGAAACTGTTGCGCAGGAGCGAGGTTACCTCCGTGTTGCAACTTTATCTTGCGCAAATGGTGAGTTAAAGGGGTCAGAATGGGGAGCCATTTGTCTCCTGAGCATGATATGGGGCACTTCGAGGATCTACGGAAGCTGCTACACGAGATATGGAAAACCTTGTCGCGACTCGCGTTGCTTGACCCGTGAAAAATTGATTCTACTAGGAGGAATCTCTTGTTCCTGTACTATGGAGCAGTCTATTTTAAAAGTAAAACGCATTCAAGTCGACGGTGCATTTGAAAGAAATTTAAATGGGGTGACCAAAGAACGTATACAGAATTAATTTCTATATTTTTCCAGGAGTTCTAAAAAAGGGTCTCAAGATCCTTTCTATCATAATTGGAGAGTTTCACATTCGTCCAATCACCCAAAGAGGAATATTCTCCCTTCGTGTACGATATACTCCTCTATCTTCCCATTCGTTGCCCACAAAACTTCCCTCTAGGTCCCCTCGGCTTGTCCCCGCGAGGCAGGAATTGATCGTTGAAAAAGGAGGACAGATCGACGGGGGTAACGCGATCGTCAGGACGAGCGGGGCCTTTGGGCCCCCCGGGCCGGCAGGCCGGGGGAATCCCGAAACGCTGGACACGCGAGTAGGCACGCGTCTTCCCAGGAATATCGGTGTTCCCCGCTAGAACATCGGGATCGAGCCTGCGCGATGGGACCCACCTTCTTCCACTTATTTTTCGCCGTCCGTCTATCTTCCTCCCCGTTCATCCTTTCTCCTTCTTCGGCGTCGATTCGCGGGGCCCGAGTGCCGGTCCCCGCGTGGTCGTCGTGGCCGCAAGTCATCAGTCAAGTCTTTGAGGTCGGCTTCAAGCTCTCTCGGAGCCCGCAGAAAAAGGCCTTTCGCCGATCTGGCTCTGGCGGTGAGATCAAACGGTTCTCCTCGGGTCCACCGTACGGTGAACCGACTGTGCGCCGAGACGCTGGCTCCGATATATACACGGACGTACGAACAACGAACGGGGGCCAGGAAGACGGCAAACCCAACGGAGGACAAAGAAGGAAAGGGGATGGGCAAATAGAGAGGATCGAGGTCGGTGGAAAGAACGGGTGGGAAATATGTGAACAGGGCGAAGGGGGTGAAAACTGTGAGATTCGTTTCGGGGGTGGAAGGGAAACCGGAGGGATTGATGTTGAGACATTATTGGAGACGGAGGAACGAAGGAGGCGATGGCCCCGGAGAGAGATGAGAGACGTCGGCGGGGAGGGATGAGGGGCAAGTGTGAATTCAAAGTGTAGATAAGAGGAAGGACGGCTTCGGGGACGTTTGTGGACTCGAGGCAGAGGTGAAATAAAAATGAGGAGATTCGGCTTGGGGTGGTCTCGGGGATGCGAAATGGCTGGATTGAGTATGGGAGAAGAAGTAACAAATGCTTGGCAAATTGGAGGACGAAGGAAGCAGATTTTTTAGGGATAACGTGAATATAATTGATGGCGGAGTAATAATCGACGTATAAATGGAGAAATTTGTGACAAGAGGGAACAGGCGAAGGTTAGAGGATTGAATGAAAAGCTCTTTTCAAGTTATACGATATTCAATTACATTTGGACATGAAAAGTAAAATTTAGAGGAAGGAAAGATAAAACCAATTAAAATGATAGATTTTGTTGGTTTGCAAATACTTGAGGATTCAGAAAATATTGAAATTAAAAGTTTCAACTTTCAAATGGTAGCCTTCACCTAACAACAATTAACAGGTAGAGAAAAGAACAATATCTATAATGAGGGATGAAAAATGTTAGTATATGTTAGAGAGAAAAATATGAATAAGAAGAAAGAATGGGGGAGTATAATGAAGGTAAAAGTGTCACACTTAAAGAACGACGAGGACAAAACAGAGACAAACGTTGAAAATGATCGAATCCAACGGTGATCCCCGAAGGAAAGAGTATAGGGGTGGCAGTGGACGAAGAAGAGGAAGAGAACCGGTAGGTGAAATCAAAGGAAGCGACTGAACAGCGAGAAGGTAGTGGCGCAGTGGTCTTCGAGGAAGCGAGGGTAGGAGAACGCCTGAATAAATACGCGTGCTCTTGCTAACCCTTTGCAAATTTGTTGAGGTGCCCTCTCATACGCCCTTTGACGCGCAGAAACTTTCCACAGTCACCTTTTCCATCCTCCGTAAACTGCATCTGAACTGGAAGTTCGAGTTCTGTTTCCATCGCAATGGAAGACACTGTCTTCAAGACAGATACTTACACCGCCGTTGCATCGTTACTTCGATTATTGGAAATGGTTTAATTCGTTAAAGATTAATTAAACAGTTGTACAATTAAACGTGTACAGTATCATACAAATATTTAAAGTTTCGAAGTATCGTTTAATTTTTGGAAGATTACTAGTGTATTTGTACTACTTGTGTTTCATTGAGAATGTTTTTGAAAATTAATCTAGACAAACTTATTGCTTGATCCACCCATACATATTGGTCATGTGATCATCGACATAAAAAATCATAGTACTGTAATGGTCTGTGTTATGTATATTGACTCGGTCCCAAGGGATTCCTTAACTATGTTTACCTACATTACTGGACTGTGTAGATAAGCAAGCTCCGGAGACATAGTTGATTTCAATTAATGCTAGTCAATATGAATATCCCTGAGCGACCCATGCTGGCTGAACCTATGATCTTCGATTAGTTAACCGATCAAAGCATCTATATCGCGATCAAATTTGTTCACCAAAATGCGGAAATGAGGTCGGAGACGAGAAAAATAAACTTGTGCGTTGATTCGATTCGAATAGGCTTAGTTTATTTTTCTGGACTGTTGTATTGCATGCCATTGCACTGGACGGTGGATACCAGAAACGACTTCAAAGGAACATCTATGGAAATGAGGTTGGACAAATTTTCCGTTTACCGTGTTCGCTACCAGATGTCTGCTGTTAACATAAGAACTCCAAAGCAAGAGGTTGAACAAAGCCAAACATTACCTGTGACGTTGCTTTCTATTTAATTAATTAAATGCCTGGAAGGCAAGTGCAAAGTCAAAAGTATTTCCAAATATTGTATTTAACGTAGGAATTTTAAAATATATTTCTTCTTCTTAATAATTCAAGAACTGTACGAATCATAATATAAAAAATAAATTATACTACTATTTCTTTAAAATTAATACGGAACC
Source organism: Hylaeus volcanicus (assembly GCF_026283585.1). NCBI lineage: Eukaryota > Metazoa > Arthropoda > Insecta > Hymenoptera > Colletidae > Hylaeus > Hylaeus volcanicus. Next base: position 24,580,509 of record NC_071976.1, read on the forward strand.
GATACTCTTCATATCCGTCATATGTAAATGAACTGTTGTCGAACATTGGAGATCACCAGACAGTTGTCGCGAGGGACTCCCTCGATTGAGGGATTAACACGCGAATCAACGTAGCTTTCCCGCTTAAAGCCCTGCAAAGCAAAGAGGTCTACATCGGTCGGCGTGTTTCTAGCCGATTATACGAGTCGGCCGGGGTGTCCGCGTTACAAAAGGCTGCGGCGAAACCCCGTCACGGAGCAACTATGAATCGCATTATCGATTTGTACGCCGTTGCGCTGATCAACACGGAGAGAACCTTTGAAGTGCGCCGAAGTTCGTGGGGGCTTCCGGAAAGCGTACGTATGCACTAAAGGTCCGCGTGCGGGCCGAGCACGCGCGAAGAATGTCCGTGAGGGAACCATGCACGACAAACAGATCCTTAGACAGGAAAGGAAAGAGAGTATGAAGAAAAAGAGAAGGATATCTTTGGAATAAATGAAATGAACCATCAAGAAATTAGTGGCTACTGCAGTTACCCACGAAAATGTTCTGAAAATCTCATTTGGAAGATTAGCAACTCTACTTTAACTACATGCAATTAGCTTGCATAAGAACGCTATTAAAAGACCGATAAAATTGAATAGACACCCATCCTTGAGTGCCAACACTTTTGTTGGTCCATCTATGTCGACTTCGATTGTATCTAGCTTGCCTCGCGGCCACGTCGAACGCCTTTGTTCCGCGTTCTTCTCGTGGCGCAACTTCGAGACATTGACACAGTTATTCCTCCGGGACAGACAACGGAATCGTGTCCGTGTTCGTGTTCGCAGCTCCACCGACCAATATTGCTGATTAACCGAGTGCCTGTGGTTTTAATTGGGCTCTGAACCACCGAATATCAGCAGCGCATAGGAGTTCCTAGATGGTTACCTATTCAAGGACCTGTTCGACGGGGGACCAACATCGAGAACAAAGAGAAACGTACAGTTTGATCTCGACCCACCACTGACCATGCGTTCCATATCGAGTTCACACGTTGTTATCCTCGCTATTATTCAGTACCTGTGACCTTTGTCCTTAATATGCACTGGGGGACAAAACGCGAGGTTACGGTGCACTTATGGTGTGAAATTTCTCGTTGATCGAGTGTTGCAAACAAGGCTTATTTGTAACAATCGTGTCCGTGCCAGTTCACCAATGGAAAGGGTTTACTCCCTGGGGTAGCTTTCGTGCTCTCTGGACCATACAGTCTATATAATAAGTAATTAAACGGAATTTCTGGCAAAAGTTATTGGCATTTTAGTGATAGTACTTCGATGGACCTTGGCATTCAGCATCCAATTACTGTGATGTTATTCTTTCCGAAACTGAGAACTTAAATTCCAGTTGAAATCTAGAGAAACGAGTACGTAAACGTTTGAAGTCTTAATGGAAGTGAATAGAAATATAACTGTGCGTCCTATGCATAAGTATTCGAGGAGTATCGACCCTTCAACAATCATTTTTCTGCGCGATCGAGTTAGAAATATGACTACTAGCTAACGAAGCCAGCTTTCATTAATTTCACTTCCTCCTCAGTACTGTTGAAAATAGACCATCACATCGTCGTAACAAAAATTGCATTTCATTACATCCATTCGATCACTTGCAAGCCACCACAAAGGCACCAAGTACGAAATTTCGCCTACCCTCTACCCAGAGGATCCGAAGAGGGTCCTCCAGGTGACTCTAAACAAATTTCCCCGGCAAATTGCGGCATGACCGTCGAAGGGATTCGCCGCGAGCAGCGGGATAGGCTGGAAGAGGGGAGGTTCGCAAAAACGTCGTTTCCGCTGCGGTCGATTCCTCAAACGACCGGCGATAATCGATCCTCCGTTTCGCATCGTCTCGTTTCGCTTCCGAATCAAGGCCAAGCGTCGCGATTCAACCAGGCTGCCGGTCGCTCGTCACGATTTTTCCGGACTCTCCTTTATTACTGGGCGCGAGTTGCTTGGCTAACAGAAAAAAAAAATGAACAGAAGAGAGAAAAGGAGAGGAGTGGTGGAACGAGGATGGGGAGTCTTTTTGCCGCGAAAGAAAAACACAATCCCGACGAGTCGGCGGCGCGAGAGTTAGCAAGAACGCGGTGTAGGCGGCACATCAAAGGCGCACCTCGGGCGTGAACGAGCGAGCGGGCACGCGGCTCAAGTAGAGAGCGGAAGACACCGCCACCAATCCTACCGCCATCCAATATATTTACTCCGATGGACCACCGCTACCATTGCCGTCGCCGACGCTGCCAGCGGCCCTGCCGCAGCGCCACCAACGCCACCGCCGATCTCTACCACCGTAACCGACGACCACGACCACCGTGCCAAACCACCACACTCGCGACCACTTTGCACGCTCGCCCCGATAGATTTCTGCCCACGGCGATCGCGTCCGCCTCCGGGGTCTAGCGTTCCAAACCTCGAACACGTCGTGGATTCGAGCGGTGCACGTGATCGCCGTGCGCGCTAACTTCTCCGGCGAATTAACCAGAACCGCGGACAGTTTGCTCCAATTATGGTCCTTTCAACGGCGAGGCTCCGGAATCAATACGGTTGTTGGAGCGCTGGCCAACCTCGGACCTAATCCTCTTATTTAAGACTCCAAATTGACGAGTTCATTCGCTCCTGGTCTGGTAGCGAGGATGCAATCGAGGAGGGATATCGGTTGTGTTTTGGAGAATCGGGGCTTGGTCGGTTAAGGAATTTTTCATTTTGAGGGATCGTTCGTTTTAGATTGCTCGGCAAGATGTGTATTCATTTTTTTATGAGCTTGTGTTGTAAAATTCGGTAGTATTCCATATTTTACACGTTGATCGCCACGTCACCCATATATGGGTGACAGTGCTCTTCACTGAAGAACTAAAAAAGTTAATTCTAAAAGTCAAGTGTCAAAGAAAATGAATTTGAATGAAATGCTTGAATTTCGATGAAGTTACAAACACAAATAGCGCAACAGTACTGTCAGGTCTTACCTGTTTATTATTTATGCTATATAATATTCTTTGACAAATTCGACATCAACTGCAATGTCAATAGATTCTCAACAAACTTCTAATATCTGACAAAGTCGTATTTCGTAGTTTATCTCAAAATCAAAATTTCCTGTTTCAGCTTCAGCTTCGCTCCATCGTTAGAGTTTTTCGCGGGATCCATCTGTCGTGATTTGTATCCAGGAACTCGATTAACGTCAACAGGAGATAATCGAGGGAATTATGAGCTAAACCAGTTACCGCGTCACTTCTATAACAGAAAAACGGGGAAAGGAACGCGACGGTTTCTCGGAACCCGGGGCCCCTCAACCGCGATTACATAATGAACCGTAAAACGAATCGCAGGAAAGCGTGAACATTGAACAATTTCATCGACGATTATTCTCCACTTAGCATACAAATTCGTGCCTCCGTTTTGGAAGCATGCAAGGAAAACGGTGAAGTTTCCGCCGAATATTTTCGACGAACACTTTGTACCCTTCTCGGATGTTTGTTGCCAGAGTTGGTAATTTCGGCAATTTTCAAGGGTCAGAAATCGCGATTCTTGCGGTTTCGCAGCACGGAAGGGATACCTCCGAATCTCAGCTTGTGCGAATTGCGGTTTTAACGTGCGCCAAAGCAGAGGCGAACACGGTCATTGCATACAAAGCGAACATCATCATCATCCGTTCCTCCGCAGAAAAATACTTCGATCACAGCTGGTAATTTCGCGGGGGTTTCTTCTCCACATTTTTCGGCTGCTATCCTGCTACTTTTTACGAACCAGCAACATCTTCATTCTTACCGATGGTACCGCTAAACGTTCGTATTTAGTAAGCCGTCCAGCTTTTCTCAATCTCAGTCACAAGCTATCGGTTACTTTTGGAGTAAACAAGAATGTTTACATTTTTTTTTAAACACACAACCCCTAGATATAATCTTCTTGCATTTATTTTCTGACCTCCTTAATTCTCCATTGAATGAATCCATTTCATTTTTGACAATTATGACAGAACAAAATTACTCCTTATATGTTTAATCGGAGTTAAATGTTACATCCATTATCACTTACAAGAATAACTTATCTCACCCTTCGTTAGAACAAATATTTAACATTAAGCATTGGTGGCAATAGAATGCTAAGAAAGCATTTCGAGTTGTTGGTAGATACCAGAAAAAAAGGCCTCGTGTACAAAGGGTTAAAACCCAAACACCGTCCCCAAATTCGCGAGTCGTTTCGCGAAACATGTTATCAACGCCGCGGCAGCCAAAAATTGCGCCGCGACGAGGGTAAACGTGCCCTGCGCGCGTACCCCGGCTCGCATCCGGAACAAGAGACAAGAGGGGGTAGAGGCACGCCATAATATCCCCTGTAATTTATGGTGAAGGACTCGAGGATGAGAGAGAAGGCCCGACGAGCCCGCGGAAGACAGCAGAAGCGGGACAGAGGGAGTGCAAGAGAGAGACGAAGTGAAAGATAGAGGTGGATAGTCCGAGATAAAGGTGGGAGGGGTGGACTTGAAGAAAAAGAAGAAGAACAAGAGGTAGTAGAAGGGGGACAGAGGAAGGAAGAGGGAGCAGGTGGCAAGATAGGGTATACGCCAGTGGATTAAGGCGCGGAGCGGCGAGTCAAAGAGATTTTCTCCCCATCCCGTCTCGGCGGGGGCCCCTCGGCCTAACAAGGGCTGAAATATGACTGCCTTTGCCCTACCTCGCCTCGCCTCGGCCTGCCGCGGCTTTGGCCGCCGTGCGCCTTTCGAACGAAGGAAAAGCGAAGGAGATATCTTCTGGCAACTAATTTATCGGTCGGTCTTCTCCGAGGCGACCCGGGATCAACGCACTTCTCTTGGACGCGGCTACGCGAACCCCTTTTGCCGCGATTTACCGTGAAAACGGCCCCCGGACTTTCCCCCGGAAGCCCTAGCCGGCAGATTTCGCGATTGGTCCCGCTTGCGTTTGCGCGCAATGCAAACCCAGAAGTTTGAGGGACCTGAGATAATGCTGGCAGATCTGGCCCATGCGATCATGGGTCCATTAGATTGGGGTAATTCCATTTTCTTTGCGAAAAATTTCCTTGTTTACTTTTAGTAGTAACTACTTTTGCAGCATTTTATATCCCACTGTAACTCAACCCTTTGCACTCCAAGCAATTTGGTTATATGCAGGTAGTCAACTCCGAGACCATTTTTCTTAGATTTCTGAGTTATGGAATGACCACGAAAAACTCTTTACAGTTTGTTAAATTGTACGACTGTTTTTAGAATGTTTACATATTTATTAGTCAAACGTAATCGTACACAACTAATAATAGTTTAATGAAACGTAGCAAAACTTCAAGAAGTATACACAGTTTCATTTCGAAGGCTGAGTTACACAATATCTTGTAGAAGGTGACCAACTCGTAACAATATTACACCAGCCATATTACACGCCGAAAAAGGAGGGAAAAAACGTATATGTTCCAGCGTCAGGTGTCTCGCTCTATACACATTTAACGCCGCGTACCTGCTCCGAACGAACACAAACCGACTGGTCCGAAATAAATAAGAAAAAGCTAAATTGAACCGCAACGGGTTGCAAGTAAGGAGAGAACCGCAGAAAACACCTGCTGACCTATCTTCGCGCGCGATCTCCGCGAGACGAACGGAACGGAAGCCGATCCTTGGGATTCGTGGATCGTTGTCTCGCGATGGAAAGAGCCTATCCTTTCTTCTTCGGATTAGCTGCATATCGTCGTCTTTCGGCCGACTTAACTTTCAGTTGACTTGGGCCCAACGTCTACGATTTTTCCTAGAATAAACAATTCAATTTAGTGGGAATAGAAGCTACCGATGAGTGACAGAAACGAAGTTTGGAAGCTTAGAAAACTCTGCAGGTTGGATGACAGATATTCATTTTTTGGACGAGTTCGGACTGAAGGATGGTGGATGGTTTTGACATCTGCAATCTTGTGAAGAATGGATACTTCATTTTTTAATGTTGAAATAGGAGTTGTGTTCTAATGTCACTGAAGAAAGCTTGCTCTTTTCGATCGAACTGCCAGGCTTACAAGTAGGCCAAGCAGCGATCCGTCGTGTCTTCTTTCTTTCATCCTAGGACGTTGCAATTGTTGAACCAATCAAACCAATCTTCTCAAAATAAAGGATGCCCAAACTTGATCGACCCAGAGATCCCAGCAGCCCACAAATTTTCGAGTCGCCATCATCTCATACAAATCCTAGGACTAAATTGCGCGGAATGAAGAGTCGATGGCATTCGCCTAGCCTAAGTTCGTGGTCGAGGACTCGTAACCTCGGCCCGTAACGAGGCCATCGACATCGGGTAGCTCGAAACTCATCGGTCGGTCGGAGAGGAGCGCGATCGACGCTTGAAAACGTATCTTTGGCACGGAGGACGGCGCGTTTGAGATCTTCCGCGCACGTTTCTTCTTCTTCTTCTTCCTTGGGCCGGCTTGTCGGCCTCTTTAGCGGCTACGGCCGCTCGGCTCCGTTCCGCCGGCAGGAGATATGCGACTCTCGATCGTGGCCAGCTCCATCGATTGAGCTGTCGACGAGGATAGATGTCGGACGGACTAGAGCGAGGCTGCTCGTCGGAGATTTAGTAACGCTTTGCTGTCGAGGGCTGCGAAACCACCTAGCAAATGTATCCATATTGACGCCCGCCGGCTTCTGAATATTTATCGCCGCCGCGGATCGCGTGCTTTCGAGAATTTGACGAGGCCCCGGGAACATAGAATTCGCGAGGGTATTCTGGCAGGCAACGGATGGTATTCTTGGGTACGTGGACTAAGATTAACAGTATGATGCGTTTGGGAGTTTCTGGGTGCAGCGAAACTTGGATTGATGAAGAGGGGGTCATGTTACCAGGTCGAGTAATCAAGGTACTAATCAAATGGCGAGGAGTTACGCTTGTATGGTATTAGGTCATTCCACGTGTCTACACATGCCACTTGTTATTCAAACGAATAAGTGAAATATGCTTTTCAGTGTTATGAAAATTCACCCTCCTCTTTCTATGATTTTTTAATGAAGTATGAACACCACAGAACTGTATACAAAAATTTGCAAACAGTCATTCGTCCGGTCGTGGTAGGTTTAGGGCTAATAAGAATCTTTTTGATCGATCTCCCAGGTTTACAAGTAGTCCAAGCAGCGATCTGTCATGTCTTCTTCCTTTCCTCCTAGGGCGTTGCAAATTGTTGAACCATTTCCTAAGCACAATGCCCCCTGTGGCATGAGCCTGTATCGATTGCTTCCGTTCTCGAATGTCAACTTTAAATCACGATAGAGTACTTTCATGAGAAGAGCCTTAAAAGTACCTCTTCTTACCTTCTGGTTACCTTAAGTACCCCTCAGTCGCCTCTCCTCATCAACCTACTTCACCACCCCCAAAATGCTCACCGCTTTCCACAACTCTCTCCCCCAATAAAAAAAAAAGAAGTGTCAGAAGTCCGACCAATCAACCCAGGCTTCCAAATCGCCGAAAGCGCGACGTCTCCTCGTTAGCCTCTTTGTTCCACGGTCGGCGCATCCCCGTCTCCGGAGAAGTGGCTAGCCCCTTTTTTTTCCAGAAGGTCGATTCGTTTCGCGGGTGCTCCGGTGTGGCCGGTGGTGCGTGGCATTCCATCGAATGCATGCTTACGAGGCACAGAGCACCGGTGTGCCTCGGTACTCACGGTGGACGCGAAAACAAGTTAAAAATAGCCAGCGAGCGGATCGCGGTCGGCACCTTTGAGGCCGCGGTCTCGGAACCCGCAACAGTCGTTGATCGTTCGCATCGTGTTTCGTCGTCCGGATGTTGATGATGATGGTGAGAGACCGTCTCGTTACCATTACGAGGGCCGCTCACGCAGCCGGCTAACACGCACCGCAAACCTCGCATTACCATAACCGCGTGTGCACACAGAAACCGTCGCCGCTTCTTCGGAGGGGGTTTCCACCAAGCCGACGAAGATGACGGCGAGGAGGAGTACGACGCGGCTCGGTGGCACGCTTTCGAGCTTACCGCGGCTTAACGATCTTACACCGCAACTCTCGACGAACGCTCTTACCCGCCTAGGGACCTGTTAGCTAGGCTCTATACCGAGATTGACTGCAATTGTCAGCGCCGTCCTGAGATCTCCCCTCCGGCGTCGTCGTTCTCGTTGCCGCCTAACGCGATCTCCCGAGAGGGAGTTTTAATGTCGTTTGCTCGCGTGTCTATTAAGCAGTCGCGATTTTCAGGCTCCGCGGCGCGCTGCGTATCTAATTAAAGTCTTCAGCATGGAGACCGCCGGCGTTACCACGAGGCTGGATTTTCAGAATTCGGATTCTCACCTGGTTATTAGCCTGCCATTGTTTGGTTCAAGGAGTAGACATTCTGCTCAACTTCGTATGTCGAAATTAACCCTTTGCACTAGAGTACGTTTTTTCTGGCATCTACCAGCAACTCAAGACGCTTTCTTAGCATTCTATTGCCAGTACTTCTAGTACTTTTATCCATTCTTATCCTAGAGTGGATTTATTGCTCATTTATAAGAACATCATGTAAAAGTAATAAAATATACCTCACACAGTAGTCTATGGAGTCATACTGGACTACTCGTTGAAAACGAAATTATTGGATCCAAGTGGAAGAGATTGCGAACGGATTGAGTTCTCCGAGAAATGTCAAGCACCAACGTTTCTTGTTTCGACGTTTCGTTTTTCATCGGCTTTACCTCGTCGACTTTTATTTTCATTTCGCTGGTGTAGAATCTGTGCAGGTCGCTTGTCACGAGAAATTCAATCTATGAAGAATCGCTTTTTCCATTCAGTCTGGATGGTTGTGTTCCTAAATTCATCTCGAACTTGGGGAAGAGCTTGAACTCTGGGATCACTTATAAAATGTGGCGTATCGTTTTCATTCCTTTTACAATTAAAACCGTTTGAATTTACTGAATGACAAAAAAATTGGAAAGAATCCTAAAAGATGAAAGTTTGATCGAAGTTAGTGTCTGGCAGCCATGTTTCTCCGTTGGAGCTTCAAACCTAAATAGAACCTCCAAATTCTGGTCTTAATTAATCTTATTCGTTAACGATCGCTCCTTTCAATCGTTACTTTCATTAAATTCCGTTCAAGACTGAACGAAACTAGAGGAACAAAGGGAAAGAAAAGGAGCCAGAGCGAAACCAGTCGACCGTTTCGACCTGGTCGAGTCTAGCCCTGTCCGTAGCCGTTTATTTGCGACGTGATTCATCCTCCGATTCGAAGACTCGGAATCTTTAAACGTTTTACCTGCTACCGGAATCTCCACGGGCTGAATAGAGAGTGGCGGCCAGTAACAGCCGTCACTTTGTCGGCCTTTGTCACGGGGATTATGCGCCCGGTGGCAAATCATGACGGACACCTTCACGCCCAGGACACCCTCTAATGCCCCGGACGCGGAAGAGTGGACCAGGGAGAACGAGGGAAGCGAAGAGAGTTGGCAAACTACAGAGACGAGAAGAACGACTGGAGGCTTTCATAAGCACAGGTCCGAGTTCTTCGAGAGGGATGTCCGAATTATACGTGGACTTAAGGGTGGATTATAAATTTAAGTGGGTCAGAAGTACGAGCTTTGTGATATCCTGATAGAAATTCATTCCGGGATTGCTGGATGATCGCTGCAATGGCGTGAGGAAAAATTATTTTGTTCTAAGATGGTTCCAATGTTCTTGAATGGTAGCAGCATTTTTTTAGTTGGTAACAGCGTTGATATAATTTGAAGCTTAGGTATGTGTATATGTGCACGTAGGTCAAGGGACGTAGATCAAAAATACTCCATCTAGAACGAAATCTCCCAAGTCTACAATCTCCAATGCAGCAGTTCGTTCATCCCAAAAAATATCGAACCAGGCTCGCCGAATGAGTGACACGAAGGTGCCTAGCCAAAAACCGCCCCTGTCCGCGCCGTAAAGCACGATATCCGTTACGACGCCAGCGTCGCGCGTTAAACCGTGCGAAATTAATAGGGGATGTAACGGCGTCGAATTAAAGCAACTCGAGCGGGGATTTACGTGTCACTATCGCTCAAGGGCTGGAAGGGTGCTTCACACGGGGCGATTTCCGTTCCATCCCAGGTGGTTTTTCGCGAACGGTCCGACGCGACGCGCAGAGAAACCCTACCACCCCCCCGTTCTCGGTAACAGCGGTCTCGAGTGCAGGGACGACTTGATTTACGGCATAATAAAGCGGTTACGCAAAGCGTGGGAGGGCCTTGGGCCGTGAATTTTATTTACGATCCGTCAGAAAGTTCGAATTCGTCGCGGCCTCTGTCGGAAAGAGCGAATGACGCTCGCAGCGACGACCCGGTCGTAAAATCGACGAGGAACGACGCCTGGCGTCCCCTGCACGGCTACGGGGAGCCGATTTCCCCGAGTTTTTCCGCGATCGAGCGTCACCGGACCGTGAAGCGGCGGAGGAACAGAAGTTTCCTTCCGGGCAACGCGGCGAACCCCTCGAGCCGCAACGTTGGAGCAGCGTAAATGATATTTACGACTGGCTGGCTGGATTCTACGTCGACTTTGCACGGATTAGTCGTAGTTAACCGGGGTTGGCTTAGAGATTCCGTTTCCCCGAGCGGAAATACTCGGCACATAATTAACGGACTCCGAGAGAGCGATGAGAATGACTCGGGGCCAATCTCCGGCAATTGTGCGGAGCGTGTTTTTCAACCTGGGAGCCTTTAGTTTTACGCGTTCTCACTTTACGTGGAAATTCGCCATTTAAAATAATAAATATATTTAGAATTTATTTCGGGTGGTGCTTTGTTATTTCAAAAATTTAACAAAATTTTAGTCAGTTAAATTCCTCGCCCCCCTGCAATAGCCATAAACCTGTACCTACCTATACCTCACCTCACCTTTATCGAAAGTCTTTTTCATGCCTACCTTAGGAGCACGTTGTTCTTCATTGTCGAACATCTACCTCGCTCGAAATCAGCTTCGGCCACTCGCCGGATGCTCCTTATTTAGGCCCTTTCTCGCCGCTGGCGTCGTCGTGGACGTGCTCTTGGACCGATCCGGGTGTTCGCGGGCCATTATGCCCGATCATAATTGCGTCGCAATAACGTTTCTCCTTTCCAGTGACTGTGGCTCGGGCGGCTTCCTTTCATCTGGTCGCTCGGCAGAACGAGCTTCTGTTTCCGAGGTGTTTCCGCCGCCGGCTACCGTTCTGGAAGCTGGAATTTGATCCTAAGTAGCCAGGCATCCCGATAGAGGTGGCTGCGCGAGGAAGAGGAAGAGATTTAAGAACACTGAAGAAGAGAGAGACATGCGAAGGAGAAAGGTTGAAGGAAGGTTGTGGCGAAACACACCGGGCATGAAGCGGTGAACAAGAGGAAGAGGAGGAGAGAGTGGCGCCGCAGAGGACCGAGGTTTCCTCCTTTTAAATTATTCCCGCGGCTGGTTCCTCGTTCGTTAACGCTGCTCGGACGTTGTTATTGCCTTCTGCGACGGAGATGGGCGACATATCACTCGAATAATACCTACATGGCGAATAGAACGCGCTGGCGATTTATTCGTGACGCTTATTAGACTGAAAAGTTATGTTTTCAGGAGAAGAAATATGATAATGTTGTTCTTTTTTTATAATCACAGATATGGTTCAATAATTTTATCTTGCTCGTATCTAATTTCATTTATCTCACTCGGTGTTCGTTATTTCTTGGTGGGTTTTATTAATATTCCTGCATACCTGAAGATAACCAAAAGACAAGTCTAAAAAATTAATTCCATTTATTGTCATTAAAAGAAATTATAAGAAATATTTCAGACATGTATCTGAATATTTCTATATGTAAGAAATATTTCACAAATTCTAACAAATATTTCAAATATGTCTTTATATATAAAGACGAAATATTTGATAAAGAGTACATTATAAACATAGTACGTACTATAAAGTACAAAGATAAAATATTCTATAAAATTATAAACGTGCATGATATAAGCAATCCATTATGATAAAACATTTTATAGAGAATACTTCGAGATAGCGTGTAATGAGGAAACGAACGTGCGTAATGCACCTGGAAACGCTGCTGTAAAACCTGACCTCGTTGATCCACCCTCTGGGACATTTTAATAAGTAAATGTTGCAGCTCAAAGTACTTTATCGTTTGTTTCCAGCACGCTAGTGGGATCCATTTGGTTTAATAACATCACCCTCGCGATAAACAATATTCCACCCCGAGAGATATTTATCCAACAAGTCGAGTGATGGTTCGGGCATACTCGAGCTACGGCGGATGACTGACGACGAGAGCAGAGCTTATCTCCTTAACTCGCCATTTCTGTTCACTCAGTCACGGCATCTCGCCTCGTTACCGTAAACTAGGCGATGATTAACGCTGGATTAACCGAGGTTTTCAGTTTATAAATGACTCCCGAAAATGACTGACCTTCGTTAATTCGATTCCCGCCGTGTGTCCGAAATTGAAATTTTTCAATCTCGTTACGCCGAGCGAGTTTACGGCTGACGTGGATAAATTTTTCACGCAAAAGTTACGGGGGATCGACGAAAGCTGCTGGAATATGTAAATGTTTATCAGACGATCTGCTACGAAATTCAAAGTTGCCTTCTCGTACGCCGCGTACCCCACCTCTGCCCCTCGAGGATTTCGAAAGAAACGCTCCCTCCATAAATTATGACCAGCCCTCCTATATGTTCAAAATTGAGAAAAGTTTCGACGATGTAATTCCATCTAACGGCGAATTCTTTTTCCAATGACCAGTTGGCGGGTTATTGTACGGAAAATGCAATTTTATTAAATGCTGAACGTTACACATTTCACACCGAACCACTTTCCTTCCTTTTTATCAACATTAACACAAAGAGTCGATTTCAAGAATGTGATGCATTTTTACATCTACCTTTCCTGTATATACTAACGAAGACTCGAAACATTGAACGTTCAAGGCTACAAACGACAATCAATTTGTTTAAAAATGTTCTATAGTTCTCCAATCATTGTTGTTTAGATCTCCGTGTGCCTGACGGCTCTGGTGTTGACGATCGCCGCCGAGGAGAAGCCGACGAACACGGTCTCGGTGTCCGCCGGCTCGCCAGCGATCCAAAGCAACACGATCCAGAAGCTGATCAAGATCTTGGAGAGGTACGGGCTCGAGGAGCAGAGGGGCCTGAAGAGGGTCTACCTGAGCAACAGGTCGATCACTTGCAACGACGGATCCCAGGCGGGATTTTACCTGCGGAAGTCGCACGGCTCGAAGAGGTGGATCATTTTCCTGGAAGGTGGCTGGTACTGCTACGACCACAAGAGCTGCAGGAACAGGTGGCTCAGGTTGAGGCATCTGATGACGTCGACTCAGTGGCCCGAGACACGCGACGGTGAGTGTCCTTCCGCTTACGAACTCGTGCATTCACCGTGGCTGACACTTTCTAACATTTCCGTGGAACGGTATACCGCGATCTTTTTTTCCGTCCAAGGTGCGTTGTTGCGTTCTACGCACGCGACGCGTTCTTCTCGTTCTTCGAGTTCGGGATACTTCGATCATTTCGTATTTTCTATAATACTAGGGAATTAGAGGTTTTTGAGGAAAGTTGTTTCACTGTTTGTCAGGGTTTTGTATCGCGTGACCCAAAGACATTGTTTCAAGAAGGATTCTTCTTATTTTTTTATTCGGCGGTTAGATTGTGTCAGTTTTTGGTCGAGATTTCTTATAAGTATAACCCGAAGTAATTGTCCCGATATTTAATATTTTTATTTCGAGATTAGAGTTTTTGGATTGGAATGGTTCTCTTCGGTACAAACATGTAGTCTTGTCTTTAACACGAATACAATTTTGTATTACTATATTACATTTACAACATTTACAACTCTATAAAGTCAACTAACAATATGAGTGTAAGTATTATAAGGATTACTGAATAGAAAAAAGCACTCTTAGAAAGCAACACCCACGCAGAATCTCGTCACACCCATGTACCCAGCTGTTAAAAAAATGCCATAATAATGAAGTGGAATTTACGTGGGCTAAGTCACTTCAGCCTGTCTGGAATTTACTGGTCTGCCATTGTTTGTGCAAGCTAAATTCATAAATTTTCCCAAGGAATTTAATCTTTTAAATCCTTTGAATACACCGATGTTTGTAATTTACTTTCCCATAGAAAGCACTCAAGCCATTAGAAATTTCCACGTACTAAAAATTTCCTATGTAACCTCACGGGGTTGATAACCGCTATTGGCCTTTAAGTGAGAGCGTAATCATCATCCCAGTTGATGCTCACATTGCCAAGAAGTACATACATCGCGGTCACTGCTGCAACCCAGTGCTTAGCGCGATGGCTGCTATAAAAGATCAAACTTTTATTTGAGAATTGGTCAGCGACTCCATTCGACGGTAGCTCGAATGCTTACACTACCTTGAAGTATTACTCCAGCGACTGAGATTTTCCTGAATCGAGGCAATTTTAAAAACCTAGGTTCTTAATAATTGAGATGTCATTTGTATAATAAAATATTTGGAGTTTCTCGTCGAAATTAAATTAAACTTTAAACTTAGAGACGAATTCTTCGAGATAACGTTGATCCCTCCCGAGTCTTCGATCTTTTTTTCTGCAAAGATTCTAGTTGTAATTTAATAATAAAATTGTATTTTGTTACAGTTGGCGGTCTCCTCTCGGCGAACCCCGAGGAGAATCCATTCTGGTGGAACGCGAATCACGTGTAGGTATTGTCCATCTTGGCCAGAACACCCAACCCTTATAAATATCCAAATTTCACAAAATAGGGTTCTTTGATGTTTCTTAATTTCAATTGCGTTTGATTGCAAAGCTTTTCGAAATTTTTAATTCGACTCCCAAGCACCTCATAATACTTAATTCGATTACAAAGCTTTCGAACACGTTTAATTCCATCCAGTTGATTGAGAAGGATAGATAAGGACATGATCGTGACGTGGCTTGTTCGTTTCTCCAGATTCGTCCCTTATTGCACGAGCGACAGTTGGAGCGGGACCAGGGCTTCGCCGAACGACATGTTTTCCTTCATGGGGGCGGAGATCGTATTGCAAGTGGTGCGGGACCTCATTCCGCTTGGTCTTGAAAACGCTAGCTCCCTTCTTTTGGCAGGCAGCAGCGCGGGTGGAACCGGTGTCATGTTGAATTTGGATCACGTGCACAATTTGGTTCGCCATGAATTAGGTGAGGCAGGCTCCCTTTGATCGTTCAACGACCCCTGAGCTCATTCACCATTTAAACGCGTATTATTTGAACCTGCTTAGCCATAGATTCCATTGGAAAGTTTAGGGCCAGGTATCTTCCATAAACAATATAACAGAGTTCTAAACAAGACATGCTGTCAATTTTTTAATTTGATATTTAACGATTAATTTTTCAATTTCTCCTTCTGATCGTTTGGAAATCGACTAGGAATAAATAAGATTTTTAACCTGGTGTCAGCTTGGAATTTCTTTAAGAAGAAATAGAAAATAATTAAAATGAATAGGGAGCTAATTAAGAGTTGGACGTGCACATTTAATTTTTATTACTATCGTTTGTTCGTGCAGGATTGAAACACATCGCGATAAGGGGTGTGTCCGATTCAGGGTGGTTTCTGGACAGAGCTCCCTACTCGCCGAACGGTTTGTCACCCGTGGATGCAGTTCACAAGGGGATGGAACTGTGGAAGGCCCGGATGCCACACAATTGCGTCTTGAAGCATCCACACGAACCATGGAGGTGCTATTTCGGATACAGGCTGTACCCAACGTTGACTGGTAAATAGATGTCTACTTTGTTGTTTACTAATTTAACCCTGCAGTTATAATTATCAAGGACATGTAGCCATTTTTTTTAATTGAATTTCTTTGGCTATTCGCGAGCCATGAATACAAAGTTCCTGAAATGAAGACGCGACGCTCTGAAAGAAAACATTTAATAGAACGCACAAAACGTGTTCCAGAACTACATAAACTGTATAAATTCAAACTTGCTCCATTAATATAAGTCATTACAATAATAAAAAGAAACAAGAAATACTCAAATACGTTGTTTCTTAAAACAAAAACTGTGCACATTTAATTTTAATTTCAAAAGATTTTTCAATTTTTTTTTCAAAATATTCTGTCAATTTGTATTCCTCAGTTCTGAAACAGTGTGTTAGAATTAGTGGAAACATCGCGAGAAATTCGCCCGCATCTAACGGAAATGTTTGCTTCCTGGAAAATCATAGCGCCCCTGTTCGTTTTTCAATGGCTGTTCGACGAGGCGCAGATGTCAGCCGACAACGTGGGTGCACCGGTGACGAAGCAGCAATGGGATTACATACACAAGATGGGTGACAGCCTGCGGCAGACCTTCGAAAACGTTACCGCGGTCTTTGCCCCGAGCTGCATTAGTCACAGCGTCCTGACGAAGAGGGATTGGCAGTTGGTTAAAATAGACGAAGTTTCCTTGGCACAAGCGTTGCATTGTTGGGAACAAATGCCAATCGGGAATCACCGTAACGAGTTAGTATCCAGATCCGTCGTAACGATTCCATAAATCTCCCAGTAAATCCCTGAATCGATCGATTAAGATCCTCTGTCAATGACTTTCGCATGATAAATTGCAAACGATAGTAGATTTTCGTGTAAATTGTTGCTTAATGCGGAATCCAATCGACGAGAAAATGATGTTCATGTAAAAATACATCGGAAACGTGAAACAACATTTTTTCATGCGAGGCTCCGTATTCGAGAAAATCAACTTTGAAACTGCTCGGGGCGCCCTTTTACTACCGGGACGTGCCAAGCACGTTTGCCCCGTTATCTACGTGTCTTCAAACTCGATTTTCTTGAGAACCAAGCCCCGTATGAAGAAAATTTGTTCCACGTTCTGGTCTTATTTTTTCCTTGGAGCATCAGCATCAGCTGTTTCTTGGTTGGAAAACTTCCACTAGAAATCAAATTCAAACATCCACAAAAGTTAGTATCTGTGTTCTTCGAACTTTCCATTTAAAAAGTAACAATTTCTCCTACTTCCAGAGTTCCCATTAAATCTGAGAAATCCCTTGTTTCTGTCATCAATGAATACAAAATATTTCTTCCGCACCATTCGGTGTTTCTAATTCCAGCAATTACCTAAAATTAATCGACCTCCTAATGGGTATTCTCTCCTAATTTCAGCACTCAATCGTCGATCGAAACGAACCAGCCGTGCGCGAAGTCTCTCCGGAAGTTGTTGCGTTCCGGGCTGACGAAGGGAAACGGAACTTCGTCCGAGCCCGGAAGATCCGGGAAAACCGAGTCCGCGGCGGACGTGCAGAAAGTCGCGAACACGGTCGTTAACAAGCCGAACGCGGGGAAATCGTCAGCCTCGACGCAGGAACGAGAGAACAAGAAGAGAAAAAGGCGGAAGCACAAGGGTAGGCGAAGGGACAGGAACAAGGAGCCGAGGACGAAGAAGGAAAAACACGAGCGAAGGAAAGCAGGTACGACGCTGATGATTAAGTGATCTCTCTGGTCTTGCGTTTTGAAAAAATTTACAGTACTGGCATTTTCTTCGTATGGTTCGTTCAATGCAGTTGGGGACTACTTAACGGCGTTAACCATTTCATGCACTTTGTATTCGTTGGATGCACACTAGTCGCAGGGAATCTTTATTACAATATTGAACCTTTTATAAATTGTTTTTTAAAGGTAGTGCATTATTTACTTGTAGTCCTGTTCATTGTGACTTCTTAACACCGGATCATATTTTTTGTTTACTTCACGAAGAACTGTATCACTTTAAATTAGCCTTCAAAGCTCCCACGTTAAACGGAATCTTCCATCAAAATTTGCAACCTACGCTAAACTAAACGTTTGGCCGGCTCTTTGACCCTAAACACGCCACTATTCGACACGATCACCGAGTCGATCACGACGAGATGCGACACGTTTAATCTGTACCTGTAATTCGTTCCAAATTTCAGGCCGCCGGAAGGGCAACAAGCAAAACAACGAGAGTAACCACACGGGCATGTTCAACGGCACCAGACCTCAGCGCTCGGTGATACCATCTGGCAAACGGAAGTGCGTCCAGGGCTGCCACTTCCGGTTAATCGAACGTTGCACTTGGCCGCAGTGTAATCACAGCTGCCCGAAGCTCCACAATCCGTTCACCGGCGAGGAGATGGACTTCATCGAGCTGCTGAAGAGCTTCGGTCTGGACATGAAGAGCGTGGCGAACGCTCTGGGCATCGACATACAGACGTTGAACAGCATGGACCACGACGAACTGCTCAATCTGCTCACGCAGAGAGCCAATTGAACCCAGACACTGTGAAACGAGGGTTGTGGACGATCGTGGTGATTGTTTTGGACGATTGAAAGACAGCAGGACTTCGTTGCGAAGCAATCATGTGTTCTTCCAGTCTCTTGTATTCTTTATGGACAGACTTAGTGTAGAGTCGGCACGAACGAAGTCGAATCAAACGAAGTACGAGTGAAGACCACGTTCGACGCGTCTCTAGACCGACTATCGCCTTGCGTTTGGGGCAGAGATCAACCAAATTGAATGTACATAATTTATTAGAGAGTCTATGCGATACTGGGGAACTTCGTGTTTGCGAAATGCGTCTCTTTCTCCAGGTAGACCAGTGATTCTTAACCATTATGCCATGAATGTTTGGCAGCTGATCTGATAAATTGTTTCACCTAAGAATATACTCAAATCGATGCTAATTTTAGATCGAATTTTTTATTTCACTTTCCAAGCAATCGATTACTACATGCTTGTAATATTAATTATCAAAAATGAAAAATCTTTCTCTAAATTGAATGTGAGCTGGAAAGGGTTAAGAAGCATGTAGACTAAAGAGAAAGGGAACGCGACGAGCACCCTATCAGTTAGGCACTGTACTGTATATTTCAGTTGAAACGTGTATCTTCGTTTCACCCTCGCGTGTAGCCGAGTATTTTAATTTATTTTATAGTTCGTAGCGAAATTAAACGGGCATGTAATCATGTTGTCACGACGTAATCCATTTTGTCATCGCGGCTACGCGTTCGCCGTCGATCGCTGATCAGGCGCGATGCTTGACTTCCGTTTTACCAAAACTTCTTCTCATTAACATTTGTACCTGGTCAAGTAGAGAACACCGCAGTCGCAGGATACTTTTCATTGGACGACGATTCACAGCGTCGCGAATTGTCAAGTGTGACTGGCGATTCGCAATGAAAATTCGTTAGGTTTTCACAGCAAAGCGCTATGGAAGCGTTTCATCAAAGTAACGTCGAGAGACTGATTAAAAGATCTCTTCCACAGGGTTTAGAAATTTTATTTTTCTTTTGTTTTGCTTTCTGAACGTTTTCTTATCCGTCGAATGAGGTTCTAGCAACTTGACATTCGCACTACCTTTGCAACACTGCCTTTTTTCTTTAATGCACTGGTTTAATACAGTTTGTTTACACTTTTACGCATGAAACAAACAACACACATCGTTATATCGGAACAGAGTTGAGCTAAATTCGCCTCTGTATCAGAGCCATGGAAATTAGTACGACGAGCGATGCATAAGTGTCCACTTTCAATTAATGAAATTCGTACTTAAGTGGTCCTGACTGTAAACGTTCTGTATTAACGCAGCTGACTCAAGTCAAAACACTCGACTGTGCCGCAAAAGGCTGAACGAGGCAAATCGAGTCAAACCGATCAGCTCTATTCAATAGAAACGCCGGAACAGAGCTTTGCGAATTGACGCCACTAACGAGTAAACCAACCGACAAAGCAGCTTCATAGACTGATTAAATTATCTACCTCAACGAATCAAATCGTATTAACGTCCTTCTGTGTACTATAAACGTCGATTAGAGAGTAACGCGGCAAGAGTAATTAATATAGGTTATCGCGCGCGTGCGTAAAATAATGCGTCGTTTGTATTCTACGTGTCGAGCAATGTAATATACTTGTCGGACTAATAATAATATTATTTATTTAACGCGACAGAAGGAAGTTCACGCAGACGGGCGGGAGACCTCAGCCGAGATTTTTCAGAATTTAATTTATTTTTTAATGGAAAATTGCGCACGAGATCCCTTTCAGCGGTACTCTCTCGCGCCCGTGTATAAACATTGTTAATTTTGTACCAGCGTGAAACTGTAAATAAATTGTATATCTGTTGTACTAAACAAATTGCCGTAGCTTGGTTCATTTCCCCTTCCAAATCATTTTACTTCAATCTTATATAATTAATAAATTTACGTCATTCTGCTCTCAACTGATCGGACTAATTTCGTTAAAAAAAATAAATAAAAAAAGAAAAAATCGAAAATTAGTGATTTGTTTCCAAATTAGAATTACGCGTAATCATTTACAATTTGACATTTTGAGGTTTCTTGAGGTTGTTACACTAAATGATTTTCGTGAAATTATAAAATCCCAACCATTAAGGTAGAACAAGATTAGTACTTATCTGTTAATCCATTTGCATCAGATGAAACGATATGGTATAATAGAAGAGATAAAATCATGTATGAAGTCACATGATAATCACACCGACAACATGTATCTTCTCTTTCATGTAAACAATAAAAATAACACGAAGTACTCTAATGATGCAACTGGGTTAAAACTAATAACCATCATTTTTACAATCTCACGAAAAAAATGCTTCAAAAACCTCCCCAGTGACGCGATCCACTCGAAACGTCTCCTCGATCCCTAGATCCTCTAGTATACGATCCAGAGGAGTTTTGTTGAAAAGGTCGATCGAACACGATCCCTGTACCGAAGTCGAGTAAACATCGCTTAGCTCGCGAATAACGATAAATCGCATCGCCTCGTTGGCTGCACCTGTACCTAATCATCATCCTGTTAGCTCTCACGGGGCACTCCCCGTCCCCCGTTGACCCACGAGCGAGGGTGATAATTCAATGTAGAATCAGAATCCGTCCCCCAACCCCCGACGATCCGTCGTGCGCGGCGCACACTGATCACTCTGCCCTCCCTCCAGCCTTCGTCGCCTCACCTCTCGTCGTCGTCGATCGTCGACGACGTTGTCTCGAAACTACATGTTCCACGGCATCACGCAGGAAATGGTGTTTAATGCCGACGGGTCAGGCCGGGTCTGACCCCCCGGTGGTGGACGCGGTCTATAGGATGAGCAGCTTGGAGGAGAGAGAAAAACGCTCGCGTTTCGTCGCTGGCGCGAGGAGGACAGCGGCGCGTGTGTGGTCCCCATCGAGCAATTGACGTGTCCGAGGAAGTGATGGAAGGATGATGGCACAATGTGCTTGAATGTCCCATAAGCGAGCGGGTTCTATATTAAACTGGTCCGGTCACGGGTCGTTCGGCTGTTCATCGTTCAGTCGGCGGACTGTCTCCAGACGGCTGGATCCGCTCAGCCGAAGGACTGAACCGCTGGTATCGATCCCACGCCGTCGTTACCTCGACCACGTCGCCGTATCGAACGCGAAGTCGAGTCTTCTTGTCGATCCTCGCGCTGAAACGGGCCATGTCCGGCCGAACGTACGGACATCGATCTTGAAGTCACGCCATCGAGGAGTGAAGCGATTCTAGTGGGACCGGTCGAATCCAGGCGGACTGAATGCTCCATCGACAGCTGGCGAAGGAGAACCAGGACTCGAGGGACTCCTGGAGGTCGGCTTGCTGGACCGGAAGTGGCAAGGGGAGCGCGAACCGCGACTTCTCAGTCCACCCATTCTAATCAGCTTTCCTTGGTGAATGAGGCGACGTTGGGCCAGCTGAGATCGGTAACTAGATCATGTTAATTCGGTCTTATCCGAATCGTTATCTCGGTTCTTGACGATTTTTTTATTTTTAAACTGGCATCGTAAAATAATGATCTAGAGAGATGAGACTTTTTTACATTTGTCCTTTGAAATAGTACAGTTTAGTCTTAGGGAGATTCTTCATGCAACTATAAATTATGGAGATACAATCAATTCCATAAATATTCGCACTTTGTATGTCTACCGAAGAAGATTGACTAAATTAAATAATTTTGATATCACCAAATGGATTTGTCATTATAAGTATGTATATGAATAAGCTTATACAATATATACATGTGTTTACATTTATTACACATTATACATTAACACATTCATACAACATACATTTATATTTGGAATTTATGGAACTAACTGTATGTAGACGTGATCAAGTATAATTGTCTACATTGATATTCATTTTTTGAAGCTGTTGCGTCATTCAAATATTGAAGAGGAACAATTTCAAGTTGTCTTTCCCGAATAATATTATTCTCTTAATGTCAACAATCGATGCTTGTGATTAAATTAACGAATCGCAAACTATATACAGTGTTTGAAATAATGTCTCTTCTTCCCAAATACAGGTGTATATCGTTTTCTGACGTCGGATATCGGAGCACGGCCCGTTCAGAGAAGTCCCTATAAAGTAACAACCATCGATGATGGTGAAGGGGGAAATATTGCTGCTTCTTCACTTGTTTTGCGACATAGGTGAGCGCATCCCCTTTCGAGACGCTCCATAGATATTTCTTTCCTTAAAATTATGTTTGAACTTTAATTCTTACAAGCCACGTAAAATTATATTTATTTTTTCCTTCAACTTTTCTTCAACTTTCAATTCAACGTGATCTTAATCCGACGTTGGGTATCAGTGTGCTACTCTAACCGTCACCAAAGTGAATTACTATGCTGGCGAAACGTCGAAATCGATTCCCAACGGAGGACGACGTACATTTAGACTCGTTGCTCACGAGAATATCTGTGATTTCAGCGTTGGCAGCGCAATGTGGAAAAGTATGGCTGACAGTCTCCTCCTTGTGGAGACCGATCGCAGCCAGTGATAAAGTGGTCGACGCTGAGCTAGAAGTGAATTGGGATTTCGATTGCCCGTCGAGCACTGGATACCCAGATACCATCAAGGTGTTCACTGCTAACCCAGCACATGGTAATCTATTCGATTCTCTTCGACGTCGTAACCTGTGATTCGAAGATTAAAACGCGTTCTACTGTATCCACTTAAAGCTGTTTCCCTGAATTCTATTTTTCTCCAACAGAATTTATTTTTCCGACAGCTTGAGAATAATCGATTCAGTTTCGGTTTTCATTCTGATTAAATTTACACCGATACTGGGAAATCATTTCACCACTTCTGACGATCCAAGTTTTACTTCTTTTCGTTCTATTTTACAGTATCAGTTGATGCGATCGGCGATGTGTTTTCAGATAAAAAGCTCAAGCCCAAGTTGACTTTGACTTCGTTGCAATACCCCCGAGGCTATTATCGAACGAATATCACGGTAGGTCGGCCACCCCTTCCTGGGGGATGGGACACCAAGGATGGCGCGACGCATCCAGGTCCTCATTGCTTGAAACATCATGCTGCGGTTTATAAGGATGGTGCTTTCCTCACCAGTGCCTGTTTGCAGATATGGCCGACGTGGATGTACGATTTAAGGTAAACAATTTCAGATGATACACTTATAGTGATCTAACCTAGACTTCGCCAATTTGGGTCGATACAATTCTATGTATATTCTAATTATATTATCAGAAGTACAGTTGGTGTGATAAGAACGTTAAAATGTATAGAACTCTATCAAGAAACTCTTTAACAATTATTATTGTACAACAGTGTAACATGCCTCTCCAAAACAAATTGTATTCATACAATAACTTTCTATTTCCAGAATAACTAAATTTATAACCTGGTATGAATTTCAAGAAGACCTAAAGATCACAATCTGAAATTGTATAATTTTTAGCACTTTCAATATGCAATTTAATGAATTTTACTTTTAACTCGTGAAGTACCGAATTACCATATTTCTAAATATTGATGTTTATTATCTATAGTAATCGTATTCAAAGAATGTTCAAACCTTGCAGGATGCTGTTGGGAAGGCTTCCGATAGGAAGCTTGATGATTCCGGGAACCCACAATTCAGGATGCTACAA
Organism: Hylaeus volcanicus; assembly: GCF_026283585.1. Lineage (NCBI taxonomy): Eukaryota > Metazoa > Arthropoda > Insecta > Hymenoptera > Colletidae > Hylaeus > Hylaeus volcanicus. Next base: position 24,604,377 of record NC_071976.1, read on the forward strand.
GCACGGTGACCTGTCGAGGAGGGTGGCCTATCAACGATACTTGTTAACTCAGGATCGCGACGTATGGACGCAATTGGTTCACGGCATCAGATATCTGGACATCAGGGTGGGTTACTACTACCAGTCGATTCCGAATGGCACCACGATTGCCGAGGAAGGCAATCACATAAGCAGATTCTGGGTCAATCACGATGTCATTCGGATAACCCCCCTGTCCGCCATCATCAAAGACGTGAGAAACTTTTTGAACGTTGCGAGGGGAGAGGTCGTCATCATGGACTTCCATAGGTAATTCGACGACATAAAATAGCGTAATGCTCGAATTAAATAAACAGAATAATGTAACGATGGAATTAAATGAATGGAATGTAATGCTTGAATTGCATAAATATAACGCAGTCGATTCGCTGATCGATAACGATGAGAGAGCGATCATTACTGAACAAGTGGATACTATAGCATGAAAATTACTTAATATGAAAACTGTAGTATGAAGGGCGACGGTAAGAATGATTTCAAAGCGATATTTGCAAACAGATCATTTAATTATATCCCGGTAAGCTACAGTTGCTTGTCAATATTTTAAATAAATGCAACGCAAACGAATAATAATACAATAAGTATATGTAAAATAAATACTTCCACGCGAATATAATTCAGTGTCGGACGATTTTGCACGCAGATTTCCAGTGGGATTCGAGGGCAGGCCCAGTAGGCATCGACGATTGGCCACGATTCTCTGGCGAGAATTCGAAGATCTGATCCTCAAGCCCGATAGGGGTGTCGAAGGTCTTGGCCCGACCTTGAACGATATCTGGACTGGTGGTAAACGCTTGATAATCTGCTACGGTGATAAACACACCGTCAATGGTAAATTTGTAGCTATCATTCGTCATACTCTCTTTATCTTCAGATTCATCCTCACAGATGTTTAATTGATAAGACACTAATCTGTGAGAAATAATCTGTAATCTGGAACATTTCAGTCTACTTGATATCCAATTTCCCCAAATCATCAAAAGAAAATGGAACAGTTTATGCCTCGACTTATTTAACAGAGTTAATTGCAAACACTTCGCAGTATTTTCAAGCATGAAACAGGCCTTCCAACAACTACCCCTCGTTAAATAACGATTATTTACATTTTCTAACTTGTGAATATATTGATTTATAGATTCATAATTTATCAAGATTCAAAATTACAAAAATTAACCTTCAACTTAAGTTTCAAACCTGTGGGACTCAACGCCACATCACTATCTTGGCCCAAGTTCACACTTTCCCTTTTCTCATTGCTCCAGTTTTGTATTCGACCTTTCAACGATCGTTTTTAGAGTACGACTGGCTGTGGCCCGCAATGTCCCAGGCCTGGGGCGATCAGCAGACGGTGGACGGCCTGTTCAAGTATTTGGACGACGTGATCATGGGCCCAAAAAGGTTCAGGAACAGCCAGAATCCTCTGTGGGCGGTGATGGCGGAGCTGACGCCGTATTCCCTGGACATATTGTTCAATCTGTCAGGTGGACTTCGCCAGATGGCCGACTCGGTCAATAGAAATCTGACGTTGAAGTTCCAGAAAGAATGGTGGAACGAGACGAACATAGTAGCAACAGATTTTTTCCTCGGGAACAACCTGATCGACGTTTCGATACAGGCGAACATCAAGAAGAGCGACATCGCGCAGTGGCGCTTGTAATCTCAACCATAAGCACGCGTGGATCAACCGATTTATGGATCTCTGGCAGCGAGATTCAGCGCTAAGGAATACTTTCTTCAAACTAATTTAAAAACGCGAAGGGTTAATCTCGAAAAATCTAGTTCCATCCAAGGATAGGAAGAATAGAAATAATTGTCAGCTAGAAGCTGAGAGGATGTGATTGATAATAATTCGTACCATATAAATTTTATGTAGGGAAATTGATCCATTCGATGAGATTGACTTTAGGATGATTGATGTATGAGTTCGAACACACGTACAAGAATAATAATGTGTAAATTAAACGATTCTACTCATCCAACAATCCTTAATCCTTCATTTAATACCATTAGCGTGCTGGTTACCTAAAGCAGAAAAAAATATTACCAGTTTCTTCAATTTCACCATAATCCTTAAACAACAATTTTTTTTTCTCCAGTCCTCGAGATACACGCAAACAACATATGAAGAGAGAAGCCAGAACTTGCATAAAATTTTTGGAAATTAATTCCGTAAGAAGACTTTGCTCACCCTTACAGAGAAACCGATTGCCATTCTAACGAATTATGCCACAATAATGTCCAGCAAATCGAAGAAGTCTCAACGTTCTGACAAATACTATCCCATATAAAGACAGTCTACCACAAATTTTCCAAGAAAATCTTCCTCGGTTCCCTAAACGTCTCGATGTACGAGCAAGTGGCCCTAAATACAAACGATCCGAAGTTTCGGAAACGCGTTCCCTTCAGAAACCAATGGTGTCGTGTTTCAGACACGTTGATTTGAATTTCGAATGCGGCTCCACGCTGGATATTATGTCCAGGGCACCGGTTTTTCGAGGCAGCCAGTCGTCTGCCAGCAGCCATCGGCGGCGAATCGATGCGACGAGAATTTTAACGCGTTCCATCTTACCCATGCTCTCATCCAAGCTATCTGAGCTTCGATACCGCGTGTTCCATCCGCCATTTCTTTCTTTCCATCGCTGCTTTATCGTTGAGATGTCTGTTGCCAACGTTGACTGCTATTTATCCATACAACAGTGTTCCAATATCGAAACAGAACGCTTACAGTGGCGTGATAAAGTTGAGGAATAAACGATTTATTTAATAAAGACAGTTAGAGGTTTTGTCTTGGAGGGTTTCTTGTCCATAAGGAACGAGTTGATTAAGTAGCTTCGAACAATGGATTACGAACTTCCAATCGGAGCTGAAGGACTGTGGGCTGTCTACGCCTGGTGGTCGTGCGTCCTTGTGCTGAAGATGAACGCTCTGTCATGGTTCACTGGACGAATTCGAGTAGCCAGACAGGTAAGGAGACTCTTTCTTCTCGTATCAAAACACCTGCATACGAGCCGTTCACTGCACAAATCGATTAACTCCATTTTTTCGAAAAATCTTAAATTTAAGTGGCAAAGTACTTGGTATAGACACAACTTTTTATATTCATAATAACTTACCTGAATAATTTTGTTGGTCATTGAATAATAAATAATTTATTTCAGACACCATTTTGATAGCAATATCTCAACTTTTTAATTTATGGAGTTAATCGATTTGTGCAATGAACGGCTCTTCCATGTTTCTTCCATGGTATCCGAATATTTGATCACGTATCTTCGTTTCTTATATCCATTTTGATCTCTGATTTTTATTCCCAATTAATGTTATGTTAAAGCAGTAGTGTGGCCCACGAATAGTTTCTTCAGAACGACTACTTTGCAATGTCTCACGCCAAAGTTATTGTAGTATCTACTAAAATGTTAGTCTACTGTAGTATCTTCTGCTGTTCGACGCTTAAAAGGACTAGAGGCCTTGTAAAACGAACACGTCTGTCGATTGCATTTGACTCTTGTTACTGTAATTAGGTAACGAAGACCGTTGGACACGGTGTCTCGACATTCTACGCTCCGTGGCGTCGTATTGCTCTGATGATAAATTAATATTGTGGAGGTTAGTTGAAAGACGACGCGACGTATACACACGCTGCATATTTAACATCTGCAGGGGACAGACTACTATTTCTCCTCGAAACAAACAAAAATTGATCAAAATTCTTATATACATCGCCTATGGAATAATAATGATATTTAAAAATTCTTCTCTGATACATGAAATCTTTCAACTAGTCCATGTGCTAGATTCCCTGAAAAAATTGTGACATTTAATGAGACGTATGCAATGTAACGAATGTCTGCTTGCATAACAGGGAATGGGTAAAGTTTAAATACCTTTTATAAAATTGATTATTTGTTTATTTTATAAGGGTTCGTAATCTGTTTTATATAGATTATTGCATCTAGTGGTCAAATCTTGTTACAAGTCACCAGTCTTGCACATATATCTTTTTTTCCATATCACATTTCCATTGTTTCACATCAATCCTTAACTTCTTCCACTCTTTACATGTCTGCTGGGGCCCACTGGCCCCTTGTAGCTCGGGTACCTCAGGATCGCTAAACCCGTACTGTTGCTACAATCAAACATAGCTCCAGCCCCTGAGGAGATTTATAAAATTATTTTAAAAATTTTCTGCTAGATAACCCAAATTGAATCAGTTTACTAAATTTCAAACAATACTCACAACGATCAATTCTTTAATTTTCGACACATTGAACACATTCCTTAATTTGCCAACATTCCAGCAGCTTCACTCCTATTCCACAATCTTATTTTACGTAGTTCACTAATTCCTCATAAAATCATCTCTTTTTTTTTATTTATAAAAAAATTTTTTCATTTCCTCCGTATTACCCACCTCCTCGCATCGAGTAAACAGAATACACTCAAGGTGGACCTCTTGATTCCACCTCGTGATGCTCGCCGCGACAGCTAAAAGTGGTTAAAAAAGAAACCTTTTCTTATTAATTATAGAAGCAGTCGAACAGGTTCGTTTCAAAGTTTGATTTTTATTAACACGACGAGGAAGTTCCCGCACGGCGTGAAACATTTTTACAACCGAAGTGGATTGCTCGCTCAAGTGGTGATTTATGGTTCGTTAATTGGATCGATATTACAGGTGATCCACAGCGAGGAGGACAGAGTGTGGATGAAAGGTCCCGATGTCATTTTATGTCCTACGGGAGGCGGCCACGAGGAAGTGGATCGCATTCGAAGCGCCCATCGACACGATCTTGAAACCGTGCTCCCTTTTCTGCTAATTGCACCGATATGGCTTTGTACGTCGCCGTTGTTCCCCGTGGCCAGATCGATTCTCTCATGCTTCGCGTTCGTCAGCGTGTTGTACACTCTGATGCACATGAAAATCGTGAACGCGCCTCGTAAATGGAAAACAATTTTCTCCGCCGTTGAACTTTGCATCTTGATTTACATGTCCTCCGTGTCTGTGCTCCATTACGCGAAAGCTTGAAGAAATTTTTCTTATCGTTCTGGTCACGCGATTGCTTTGTTTTGGTATGATAATCGAATTCTGTGTAATACGGATGACAGCGAATGAATGGAATTTCGATGATAGATTGCACGCACAATGAATGTTATTTTAAATTACTCTCTAAAAGGGATTTAATCGATATGTGTTACAAATGAGGATATCGAAACGAATGAATGAATACACTTGGTATATATCGTTTTTAATACTTGATATTTAGATCACTTGAAATCATTTTAAATCACTATTTATTTAAATCGTTTAGAACTAAATAACTATTTTCCATTGTATTTTGTAGAAGTATTGTTTTTCAAATGCATTTATTTCATGTGATCATGTAGTCATGGCATACTCCACTGTGGACTGTTGAAGCATGAATCATAGACATAAATTAACTTTAAATGTGTGAAAACATAGCTTGCTTCTACGAAGTGCAAGATAACACTTGAAGTTATCTGGCCTATGAGGAATAGCAGCACGTTGCTGCTTCGTAACATGACTATAGTAGTATGCATAATCAGCAGAAGTGATTGGAAAAAACTGGTCATTGGTAATCTGGGACTCACTTCCTTTAAAGTTACATTAAACCGTAATTTAATCGCTTCAGTATTCTGATCGGTATTTTCTAACGAGGAATGCAAGGGTCAACGTTCATTAGAAACTGAAAATTCACTATAATTTAGTTCAAAGCCAATTCAATACATACCGACATTAAAATTATTCATATATACAGAAACAAAGTAAAAATACGTTACTACCTATTCACAGACGAATGAGTAATGTAAAATGAATTAAATCTGCATAAAATAAATCTTCAATGAGCAATCAATAAAACTTCGACTATGGTCCCAGTACAAAGATGAAGGAAATTCCTTTCACCTCAGATCTTCCGTAACCTTGATCATTATTGTCTCATGTATTGTAAAGTTCATCATGACTTCTACTGCAATATATCAATAGAAAAATACACATTTCATTCTAAAAATTGTTACGAAGATAAAATAGTTCAAATATCAGAACCACACGCAGTTTCCTGATGCAAAAAATCCTTTGCTTCTACGAAATTGTCAGCATAGTATCTTGTCTATTTATCTCACATGCATTTTTACAATAAACTCACACTTGTCTTGAGACACTCTGTACAGTCTAAAGACCCGTTTATTCGACTCATCCTCTAAGCTGGAGTACCCCGCAGTTCTCAATTCGTAATTAGACACAAAGGAAACCGCAAAATGAAATTAATTGCACTCATTATTCCGTAGACTACTATACGTGTACGGTTTCCTCCGCATACTAGCCGATGATGACCCGCGTCCACGATCCTGATCATTCAAGGCTCGAACACACACTAAACAGCGCCAATAGTGAAACGTACCGGACAGTAAACGTCGTCGTATCGTGACTTGATTATCATCGCATTTAATTGATAAGTCCTCAGCATTTACAGATTGCGGTGTGTCTACCGCGTTACGTCTCAACGGAAAGTGGTCGGTCATTAAATTAATTTTAAGCCACGAGTGAAGATATCCGCAAGGATGAACCGCGTCAGTTGATACTTGACCATCAGGAAAGACGCTGATCCTGCGAGAAAAACATCCCGCTCGATAATCGAGCATTTCTGGTAAGTTTTTATTGCAAATTTCTATCACTCGTTTTTATCGTGGATTAGACGAATCAATGTTATTACATCGATAAGAACGGAACTATGTTCGCTCTTACGTAGAAATAGTTGGGGGAATGCAGTTGTTATCCACGCATCGGGTAAAATGGTTGCGAATAGGTAAACACGCCTAATTTAGACACTAATCACTCGACCAAGGTTGTTGCGCTTGCTATCGGTGTATTCATGGTAAGTTTTAATTTTAACGTCTTTAAAATAAAGTGAATTATCCAATTTGTAACAATATTCAAGATTTTGCGTCACTACGAGTCCAAGTACGTCGATAATAATTAAAGCCAGTTATCCATTTGTTTGTATTTGCTTTTTTCTAAGTGAAGATTGATTTTATGATGAATCATTGCAGAGTAAATATTATATCTATGTTACGTGGTTCCTGGTGCTTTTTCTCTATTTTCTGGATACATGTAACTGTTTTAGAAATAATTGAAAATTTTAGTTTCGTGAGAAATCTTATATTCTTTTAAATCATTTACGACCGTCTTCCATGTTTTGCAACGAATGCGATTCAGGGCTCCTTTCGAATCTACTCAGAACCAGTAAACCTTGAATCCTAAAACGTACAAAAAGTATAAGCATGAGTTATTTGTCATTCGAAGGCCTTGACACAGAAACTCTTGGATTGAAATTGATCCAAAACAAACTATTCTTTGGGAATTAGTTCAAATGAATAAAATGAATTAGACTGTCACAGTGATAAATTAACAACTAAAAATAATGTTTTATTTTTGTATACGCACAATCTCCGTTTCTAAACTACTTGTTCCTAACTTCCAATAGAATGTTTTACATTATAACATTACAGTATTGTTTAAATTATTTTTATTAGTAGTTAAGGGTTTCAAATAAATGAAACATCTGAAAAGAGGAACACGTCCAGTTTTTCATATTTTGTAGACGGTTATGTCTATACAAGAAACATTAAATAAGCAATACTAATACGACGCTGTGACAGTTTCAAATGCAACAACTATGGTAATAATCCCATTTAATAAAAATATATTAAAGTAGACATGAACTGAATGTATTCCAACGCAGTCTTCAATGACATTCGTCATTTATTTACGACGATCCAAGAATGGATTCAATCCCAGTGCACGGCGGTCGCGCATGCGCGTTAGCGGGCGCGCATTATCTACCGCGCGCAATCTGATGCAACGCAACGAGCAATAAGTGAAGCGAACAATCGCGAGATGGAAAGTGACAGTCGAGTGTTTGCGGAGTTGGAAATTTATACGAGCTCCGTGCACAGATTCGCTCAGATCGCGTTAGTTTTTGATGGAATGTTCCTCTTTACTATCCTCTATCTATTCGTGTACATAATTGGCCGTCAGATTTAGAGGTTATGTCACCCCCTGTCTTTCGTCCGTCGCGAACGGTTGTAACTAAGGGCGAGAACAACGACAACAAACCTGAATGCTTTTCGTGCTAACCGTACGCGGTATCGCGTTGTTTCGTCGTGGTCTGGTAGAGGTGTACGTAAAATTTAAAACATGAAAAGAAGGAGTACCATGGTGCTGTGATTCAATTTCAGTGTTGGAATAATGGAGATCCAAGAAGGAATCATTCGTAAACGGACCTTCCAGAGTTACCTGCAACGGGTACCGCAACGCATATCGGAAGTGGTGGAACATTTTTTCTATGGGTAGGTATCGTGTACTCTTGAGAAGATAAGACAGCACATAGTGACATCTGAAACAGTCTGGACGACTTGTCTTCTTCCGATGATAGAAAGCAGGTCTTATCTTCTCATCGATAAGTTAGGCAAGTAACCACCAAGTTGTATATTGTCTACTCCAATTTTTTCCCAGAGTTGGGTTAAGAATTGCTCGACGACCATTGAAATGGCTCATTGGCAGTGCTGTGATAGTCTTATTATCTCTTTCTGGTTTATATTCCTTTCATCAAGAAAAGAATCCTATGAAGCTCTGGGTTCCACAAGATTCAGATTTTGTTCACGATACAGAATGGATGATCGATCAGTTTGGGCAGGGCCTAAGAATGGAGTCTATGATACTAACAGCTGACAATGTGTTAGAACCAGAAGCTCTTGTCACAGTAATTATCACTTTTTCTTGGATTTTATTGTAGCGAAATTTGCTTTGAATACAATGCAAGCTGCATTGGGTAATTATTTAGAATATCACAGATGAATTAAATGAACAAAATCATTGCAGCTGAATGAAATAGTAAAGGAAGTTATTTCTGCACAATCTTCTGATCACGTTACATGGACAGACGTGTGTTTTAAGTAAGCATCCTTCTGTGCACACTACTATAGAAATTCTATTCTATGGATATCGCAAAAATTCGTTGAAGGGCTGAACTAACTTTGTTTTCTTTTTTAATATGTAGAGTGCCTGTTATATCGGGTATTGTACATAGAAAAAAACGCAGCAATGGGCTCGATGATTTTTTTGATATCGAGCTCGATTCAGAAATTAGCAATACTACATTTGAACCTGCAGTTCATGCTGATAGTGAGCTGTATTGTAATATAGTGAATAACCTGCCAAAAGCTTGCCTTTTAAATAGTATTGTGGATCTGTGGGAGTATGACAGTAGTGTAATTCGTACAAAATCTAGAGAACAAATTATTAATGACGTAAATAATATAAAAGTTAGTCCTACCCTGGGACATCCACTAAACTTTACACAATTGTTGGGTGGCGTAACGAGAGACGAACGGGGTAGAATTATCTCTGCTAAGGCTGTGCAAACGCAGTGGGCGGTGCACGTAAATTTTTCGAAAGTGGATATGGATAACTTCGGAAACGATGTTGGAACAGCTGATTGGGTAAGGTAAGTTCATAAAAAGGCCTGAATCATGCTCGAAATATAATAAACGTTATTAAATTTAAAAGTATTAAAATTCAAAACGATGTTCGTAAATAATGCATTATGTAATATATATCATACAATTCAAACAATATGCATTCCAAGGGTTTTATATGATTTGGGCCTTATTTTATATTTAAAATGATTTTGTCAAGATCAATTTAAACATGCTGTTTTACTAAAATTATCAGTTAATTCATATGTAGATTGTTAACAAAAATATGGAACATTTGGCTCAATATCGATTAAAGAATGAACAAAATTCATACGCGCAGAAAATACTTAATTTTTTAACTATATTGTATCAAATTTATTTAGTAACTAACCGAGGATGATCGCGAAGCAGTGGATCGAAACGTTAAAATACACTCACGTTTTGGAGTCCGGTCAATGGAAGGTCAACAACATGTGATTAGCGCATGACATGTGATCTTGCACTGTACTATTTACACAACCGTTGGTGTACAATAGAACGTTCTAATTTTCGCATAGTGATAAAATCTGCCTCTTCCGCTCATGCCTCGCATACCTCTTTCTAATCGAAAGAGGCATTTTACCTCCCTATACTTCTTCTTTTTTTAAAGATACATACCTACGTACACTTTCTTCTTCATTCTAACACTTAAAATTGGTCTCGAAGAAATGTCCACATTTTCATTAATAATCTCCACGATCTGTTCATACATTCATATCGTTTCGATATTTTCATTCGGCCTTGATCTTAGACGAAATCACCCACGATATATCTCTTTATTTGGAAAATGCATTTTCAGTAGTTTTCAGTAGCAATATTGCAATTAATTTAATTTACAACTCGTCGCATAAAAATCGTGGTGCTTTATCTGTAATGTAATGTCTCATCTTTTGTGCATAGGCTACAGATGAGATATTGAAATGGGAACTGTCCTATTTAGATGTCCTGCACAGAAATGCAAAGCTATTGAATGATAAGAGAAATGCAAATCATACCTCAGCTATCTACTACGAAGCTGGTCGAAGTTTCGGGGACGTCACTTTCGTATCGATGTTCGGCAATATTGGCATAATGTCGATAGGATTCATTTTAATGTTCTTCTATGTTCTAGTTATATTTTCTGATTATAACTGGGTGGGATGGAGAGTAAGTTTTTATTTAAATAGGACCTTATAGTGTAACACAGAGTATCCTGAAGGTCTATAGTATGTTAGAGGACGATATCTTGTTTAAAAGCAGTAAAAAAAAAAAAAAATTGATTACTGTAGAGTTTCAGGGTACAGCGAAATAGGACAAATTTGTATAGTATTGCCTTTTAGAAGATGCAACTTTTTATATAGATTTACCTCACAACTGTCGGTCTTTTTTGCGTGGGTGGTGCTTTCATCACTTCGATTAGCGTTTGCTCCGTTCTTGGAATTCCTTACGGACCTGTACATACTTCTTTGCCATTTCTTTTACTGGCTCTTGGAGTCGATGACAATTTTTTAATAATGGCGTCGTGGAAGGAGATACACGCTGACAAATCAAACCGAAAAAAGCCATTGGAAGAGAGGGTAGCTTTAATGTTAGGACATGCAGGCTCGGCCATTAGTATTACTTCTTTGACCGACGTTGTTGCATTTATCATCGGTGCTTCGACCGTAAGTTTAGATATGTTTATTGGATTTTTAAGAGGGTATTCATTTTTTGGTTGAAACCGCAAAATTGTCGAAGTAATATTTCTGTTTGTACGTTTACTCATCTCTAAAAAAGATGTATCAACTTTTACGTAACAGAAAAAGTAACATCTACAGAGTTAATATTTGCATTGTCCCATGGTTCTAAGCCTACTACCCATCCTGCTGGCTAGAAATAAGTAATTTAAAGTTGTCTACGTAGCATCAGAATCATCGAAAACAAAAAATGGAAATATTTCAAACGCTATATTTTTTCATTAAAAAAAAAAAAGAAAGAATACCTTCTTAAATCATCGCAAACTTCGAACATACTATATTATAGTATCATATCAATTTTTAGATATTGCCATCGCTGCAATCATTCTGTATTTACGCAGCAGTTGGCGTGCTATTGACATTCTTATTTCAAATAACATTTTACGTCGCGTTTTTCACGCTGGACGCTCGACGAATCGAGAGAAAGCGAAATTCGATACTACCGTGGATCGTTCACGAGAATTTCACGCAAAAGTTCGTCAGACCGGAAGAAGAGCTCTCGTCGAGGTTGATAACGAAATTGTACTCGAACGTGGTTTTAACGATACCCGGTAAAATAATTATAGTATTAATAACGCTCGTCGCAGCGTCAGCGGGTATTATGGGTATTTTGCAATTGCAACAGTGGTTCGATCCAGCATGGTTCATACCAAATAGCTCGTACATGAGCAAGTACATTAGCGTGAAACATCTCGAGTATCCTGATCGCGGTTACGAGGCGATCATTCTCATGGGACATTTCAATTATACTGCCGAATTGCCGAAGCTGATGGATTTAACAGAGAAGTTCGTTAATTTATCAACGGTGGAAAGTTTGCATTCGTGGCCAAAGGATTTTGCAGAATTCGTCTCTGTCTATTTTCAGAAAGGTTAGCGTTGGCCTTTGCCTAAAATCTGTGGCATTAAGTACAGTTGAACCTCGATTAATGAATTTATCACGCAACTATACATCGAGGTTTCACTGTACCCACCGTCAACGAGACTGTTAACTGAACTCTGATTTGTAGATTTAAGGAGCACGACGCTCAACGACGAAGATTTTTCGAATTATCTATCGAAATTTTTATTCAGCCGCAATGGCGGCAAGTACCAACGGAATTTCCGCTTCGATACAGCTTTAAAATGCGGTGAATCGGCGCCAACGATTGTTGCAACCACCGTAGACTTTAACTTCAAACGATTCCACGGTCCTCACGAGTGGATCCCAGCAATGGACGAGAGCAAGCTGGTGGCACTCGATGTTGGAATCGATGGATATGTTACTGTATGGAGCGAGGTGTTCAGTCTCTGGGTAACCGACAAACTGATCGCTCAAGAGGTCCTGCGCAATGTTTTGCTAGCTCTGATTTGCGTTATGGGGATGACGGGGATACTGATCGCCGAGCTACAGACTTGCTTTTGGATCTTCTTGTGCGTACTGCTCTCGCTGCTCAACGTATGCGGGTTCATGTACTTCTGGGGCCTCACGATCGACATTGCATCTTGCATCGGTAAGGAATCTCCCAGAAATCTCCCACTGAAGCATATATAGCCTCAAGTTATCCCCTAATTAGTTTCATTAGTAACCAAGCATAGTTTATACCTCAGTAAAGTTCGTTTTTTCATTCTCTTTAGTATAATGATGTATTACTATTCCTGGAACATTCGTGTCTTTTGAATAACTTCAACTTACCTGCTACTTTCACGAATAACTTCCACTTTCGCACTCTAACTTACATGTACACCTTCATCTTCAACATTCATACTTTTATGAACGACCTTGATTATACCACTCCCACTTTGAATTACATCCATATCTTCCACATTCTTACCATCACGAACAACTTCAATTTCACTAATATACAAAAAAGTACTCGCTCACAGATATAATAAAACAAATATTCCACATCGATTCTCACCCAGCAAAAAAGGTTGCCTCTGTCCAATAATGCCCTGTATATCTTCCCAGGTAATACTCTTTATTTGTTCCGAGGTATAAAAAGAAGCTTGTTACTTCCACACCTTGCTCATCCCTTCTAAAGTACCTGTACCTCTTATTTCGTCTTCTTGCTGTCCAGGCCTTGAGCTGGGCATCGGTTTGTCTGTGGATTACGCGGCCCACGTCGCGCACGCGTTCGTCCACGCTGCGTCCGAAACCGGAAGTCTGGATCGCACGAAGAGGGCCCAGGTTGCGGTGAAGTATATCGGTGCAGCGGTTGCGTACGGTGCTGGGTCCACGTTGCTAGCGCTCTCTATGATGGCGTTCTCGGAGAGCTACGTGTTCCACGCGTTCCTTAGGATCTTCGTGTTGGTGATAGTATTCGGCCTGTGGCACGGGTTGTTCCTTCTGCCGGTAATACTGAGCACAATCGGCCCCCGTAGTCTGCGATCGTACAAGACACCGTCGCCTGAGAAAAACGAGGAAGAGGCGATCGACACCATCACCAGTCCGCTGAATAAAGAAACGGATAGTTAAGAGAAACTGTGCACATCGTTATGATTCTTTATCAATAATATTTATTTTTGGTTCAATAAACATACAAAATTATTACACTATCCGTACTATTAATCACACATTTATACAAAAATAATAATAATAATAATAATAATAAAGGTCGGATAACTTAAAAACGGCATTATTTATATATATATATTTTTTTTATCTAATATATTAAGATTAAAAAAAAAACAAAGTACAAAATAATGTAGCAAGGTTGATATAGATTTATTAATAATAATTATTGATCGGAAAGGAACATGACTATTATAAACGTAACGTAATCGTGTTGCTTGGATGCGTTATCTTTTTTGTTTCTTTATGTATAATCATAATTAATATTTACGACGTAAAAATGAGCGGCGAGGGAGCGACCCCGGATTGATTGGCAAGCTCCCTCCGCTGCCTCTCTCAGTCTTACACAGTCCACGGACACTCATGCGATCTGTCATTCCAGGTCTAAACTTGTTTGTCCCTCATTTTTTATTTTCTTCTTAATGTTTGTTTGTTTGTTTGTTTGTTTGTGTGTGTGTGTGTGTGTCATGTGTGTCATGTGTGTCATGTGTGTGTCCGTTATTCCTCTGGATCGTCCCTTCCAGCGTTTCGACGAAGGGATCCTGGATCAACGGTTCCCAAAAAGGAAGAGACGAACGGGACAAACAAGAAGACGCTTTTTTTTTTTAAGGTATCGTCATACGTACACGGTCATCCATCGACAGAGACACACGACAAAGAGGCGCACGCTTCTCTCGAAACACGATTCTCGGCACGCATACAACGGTAGAGTTAGACTGCCGGGGCAGCAAGCCACGCACGAACGATACGGCGATACACAATCTCCTTACTTAGTTCGAATTTTACAAATTGGGATCGTACATTCCATAATTAATGAGGAACCATCGATACAATAATAATATTTACTTAGCAAAACGTGCCGATCGGTAGTGTGGCGAAGGACGCGTGATGTGTGAGCACAGTTAAACGCGTTACGAAGAAGGGGGAAGGGGGGCGTGGGTTAGGGGAGAAGTGGATTTTTCTTTTTTGATGATGACGATGACGATGACGGTGACGATGGCAATGATAAATAACGATGATATATAAATGCACGTATATATCGGTGATGGTAAGGGAGGTGGTGATAAGTTGGCGCAGGAGGACATTGGTAGATGGGAGAGGGGGTGTTCGTCTTGTTTTATCAAGAGTTGACAACCGACCGTCGGAGGTGGGGGAGGAGAGGGTGTTGCTGGACAATTTTCGGGAGGAGGAAGTTGCACGTCTGCTTGCCGGGAGTTCAAGGTACACGCACTTTAATGGGATACACCATGGGAAAGACACTCAGGGCAGACACTGACATAGAGACTAGGCTACCGACTATATGTATACCTATCTAAACGTGTAATTAGCGTACGCACCGCGTACACCCGGGTACGCCCGCACTCCGCCCGCCTGTCGGGTTTTCCATTTAGCTTTATTTAGTTTTCGTTTTCACTCTTCATTTTATCGTTTTAATCAGCAAGCTCGCGTACACGCTCGTACACTTACTCCCGTCCCTCGCTTTTCCACCTTGTCATTCTCTATTCTCGCTGCATACTTCTTTTCTGCTGCTCTTTGTTCACCGTTTTTCTCCTTTTTGTTTCCGTATCTCCTCCCCTCATTTTTTTCCTGTTTTAATTATTATTATCATCGTTTTTATTACAATCAGCGATCGCGTCGTAGTCGTGCTTTTATAGTAAACGCTATGTAGTCTTTATTACTCAAGCTTATGCCCAAAAATCTACCAGAGGCACTTTGGGTTTATTAGTACCATTTGAAGTCGGCGTGCGCGGGGGAGGGCGTTGCGAGTCCCTTATTGTGTCTATGTGTTTGTGTGAATTTGTCTATATGCGTGTTTGTGATTCTTTTTTTATTTATTTTATTTAATTATTAGTATCTCTTGTTTTCCATTATGCGATACAGCGGCCGAACGAGACGCGAAGTTCTATCGTTTTCTCTTGCTTGTCCTTCCCTCGACCCGACGGTGTACCCTGTCTGTGATCCATTTCTTCTTGTCCACGCGCGTTCGCCGCCGTGTTAAGCTCCCCTAATTCTATCCGTTCCCCCTCCCCCGTTCCTTTCCCGTAGCCTACCAACTCCGTATCTTTCCCTGCTGCCTTACCTTTTCCACACACGGTCTTCCGATGTTTTTTGAGCAATAAATACTTTCTCCACTGACAACTGCACATTGAATTGACGCACGGGACACACACACGCACGCACACGTAAAACGATTCTCATTCGCTGCCAGCCGCTCGCGTCGACAGGACCCTCGAAGGGCGCGACGGCTCCTTCGGCGATATGAATTCTTTTCGCGACAATCTCGATCGTCGGAAACCGACCCTAGCGGGTACCTGATGATCTCCAACGCGAAGAGAAAAAAGCTCCCTTGGTTGAACCTCGATGTGCGTTGCAGAATTGGCTAGTGTTTGTTCTTTTTTTAAACGTACAATGAACTTGGAAGAGAACGACGAATTGTGCCCCGAAATTGACGAATGCCGTTCTTTCTTTTTTTTTCTTTTCTGTTTTTGATCCCCTTAATTAAGATAAAAGGAAAACGGGTCGACCCCGGTGAACGTTCACGCGCGTGTAAAAAACGTCTCTAGGGCGTGAAAGGTTTATTCGGGTACTGTCAATACCGCGAACGGCTCCCGAACCACTCTCATCCGCATCAGTGCTTAAACGTTCCACCCACACCAATTATGGCTACATCCACAGAGTTTAATGTTACGCATTTTTTTTTTTCCTTTTAATTAATGATTATCAATTCATATCAATTCAATATCAATGTATTACAATCAGACAATACTCAACAGTGATCGTTATTCATTATATATTACAATAATTAAGAGTGACAACAACATGACGACGGAGGCGTTGAAGCATTACAAAGGGAAAGAGAAGGTGGCACAATGTGTGTGAATTCCTAGGATGAATGAGACAGAGTAGAGAAGAGGAGGCGCCGATAGTGGGACATATCTTTGCTACACGTTAATTACGTAGAGGGATAATGGACACGAGGATGAAGAGGAGCGGAAGAGGGGGGGGGGAGGATTGGGAAGATGGGGGTGTTCCGATGATTATGAGATAGCGACAATGATAGGTGACCATCGGGCGATGATGGATGCACGAACGATGAAGAACGAACGATTAATGGTAAAATGGAACAATGAGCTGGAGACCAAGGAAGGGGAAGCACGCACACTCAACACAACCGTCACATCGAGCTGGCCTCGCGCGCGGCCATAGTCTATAGATTAATACCTATCAACTAATACACAGTCTGTCTCCGATTCGCGGATGACTCCTTCCTCTTTTTTTTTCCGTTTTGAATGCATGTAAGTATAAATAATACGCGTAATGCACGCGCACATACAGCACGGCGTTAAACCCTGCTTCGATCGACCGACGGTTGGCCGATGATGCATCGACGTTCTACGAATCGGACGAGGATTGTCGTCGTTGACGGTTCGATCGTCATAAACGGTGAAAACCTCGACGAACGTCACGGGCGCCGATACTGTACGCGCGCTCGTTTCTCGGATACTGCATATACATACACACATACTTTTGCGCCGGTATAAAGTGTATATATGTACACATATACATACGACATACCATCCAATGTATATATAATATACCCATATTATTGAATTAATCATCGTAATCGTTAATTATCTTATTTATTAAAATTCGTCAGTTCGTAATTCAAAAAATTTCAGCTAGTAGCGGTGGATGGAAATGTTTCTTCGTTAAAAATCGCCGATCCCCGATGATAGCGCGTGTTCGCGGCAATATCGATCGTCTTCTCGTCATTTTTTATCGTTACCTTTTTCCTTCTTACTTTTTTTTTCCTTTTTGTTTTTTTCTTAAACACATTTACAAATATATCGGGATCGATCGGCCGATTCGTTCACTCACTTATATCACTAGTGTCTATTATTTTTTTCGTTTTTCGTTTTAAAACCCTAACTGCCGGTTTCGCGGCGTTTGATCGCGGCCGCGAATTTTGTTGGGCGCGGTTACCGCGACGATCCTTTCAGTTGTTCACCGTTTTGCGTGTTTCACGGCCGCCGCGGCCTGGTGTGAGCGCACATCAATAATTCTATTACAATTAATCGTGATTTTGGTATCTTATGTACAGTTATGCGTGGGGGCATGCGCTGTGATTGCCGCCGCACACCTGCCTGCCAGCGACCGTTCCCAAACGTGACTCTTTTGACGCACGTACTTCCAAAAGAATTCAAATTGAACGGAACGTAAAAACACTTAGTTCATCGTTTATCAAACTCTCTTCCCCATTAACTTCGGTAGCGGTCCGTTGTGCAGTTTTTTTCATTCTTGTGTTAATAATTCGCGTACTAAGCTGAGATAACTGGCTTGCACGTAAACCTGAGACGATCGATTACAAGATAGGCCAGTCCTCTTGGTGCTTCCTTGAGAATACCTAACACCTGGGTCGAGTATTCAGCAGGGTAACTCTTGGCGGGCGGGCTTTGTCATATGCTTCATAGAGTTCATGGTACATCAGGGGTTATCCGCCGCCATGATGTTGTGCACCTGCTCGAGCTTGTATGCCAATCTCTGCTTCTGCGAGAACTCGTCCTCCTCGAGGGTAACTATAAGCTGTTCGTTGTATTTACCCGCGTACGTGTACAGTTCGTAGAGGGCGCAATTTGTGTTGAACTCCGTCGTGTGCAACTGTACAGAAAGATAATTAAACAATTTACACAAGACTGATCAATGTGGATGCTCGAAGGCCGTCGAAAGAGATATACGTACCCTAGACTCTTCGGCAAGCATGGCGTTCATGTCTTGATCGGATATGGCTGGCATGACTTTGATATCTGAGTAGTAACGCTCTACCCACTCTTTGTACACTGGAATGTCCTTTGCGTAAAGTAGTTTGGAACTCGGGGAGTCCTTACCTGAAACATCAAACAGTAACGTATCGTCAAAGCGTTCTTAATTTAAACAATTACTCTACGTCTTCGCAATGAAAATAATTTATTTTCGAATAAATAGCAAGTTGCTACTCACCTAATCTATGATCCGAAGTGGAACAGCTGTCCATGAACGTCTGCGCCACGACGGAGAGACACGAGTCGACGATGTTTGACTTGTGTATGTCGAAAATGAAATTCGGATTCTTAATAAGGTTAACCCAAAACCTAAGCGGAAGGGAGTTGCTCTTCCATGTGTGAACTACTTCGGGATCAGATATGCCGTGTTGTAGCGCCTGGTCGTCCATAAAGTCGAACATGTACTTGATGGCGAGGGGCAGGGCCGAGCCTCGATGGGCGGTGCTGAAGATCGTTTCGAAGAGGTCATCGACGAATTTCTGGAGCGTACCCTTCGTTGCCAGTAACCTCGTTAGGTAGATCTCCGACACCATCTTGTTGCCGCGATCGCCCTCCTTCCGCGCGTCGGAGTCGTGGTGTTTGACGAGGTGCCAGCACTTCAGGCCGCCATCGTGGTTCTGATTCAACGGCGACGTGGCGCGCGACAGGGGTGGACTGGCCGAACTGAATTTGCTAAGGTTTAGGGTCTCGTACTTGTGCGATTTGTCCGTCTTCTCGGAGAGGATCGACAGGTTGTAGATCGACGACTGCTTGGAAACTAAATTGAGCGACGCCCCGTCTGGTACCCTGTAGTGATTCAAAGTGTTCCGCTTCTTCCACTCGCCCTCGGTCTTCGTGGTCGAGTCCTCGTCGTAGAGGATCAATCTGCCCGACGCTCCTGTTCGCCATTCTGTCGAAAGAAAGGTGTTGATTACCTCTTGAATTTATCTAGGTTGTCTTCATCTATCTTTAACCTTCACATTATTTATTTTAAATACTTCGGTCTATATTACTATATTTTTAAACTCTCCGATTTACTGAAGAGGAACCACGATGAATGCAAAACGTTCAAGTATACCATCATCGCTTAAATAATGCCTGCGTCGACCGTTGCTTTTCTCCTATAAAATTTCCTTTCGAGGATGGAACTTACCAAGATCGAGGTCATCCTTCCTGGGTCTTTGGCTGTAAGGTGTGGCTCTGTAGATGGTGTCCAGTGCCTTCTCTTTCACTTGGGATATCGTGTCGCAATCCAGGACCTTAACAGGCACGTTTTCCGTATTCGGATCCATGCCTCCAGCGAACACTGTTTGTTGTGATATTGATACGTACACCGTCTGCAAGATGAACGTCGAACAATAATCGTTTCGGAATTATTTGTACACAGAAACTGTTTGCTTTATGGGAAGGCTCTGACACCCTTAAGCAAGCTCGAGCCATGAAGTTTGTTCTAATTTACTTATTTTCTTAACGGAACAAATTTGCATAATAGAGGTTTTAATTATTGTACATTCATCATATTGAGTGCACCTGATGAAATTTATTTGAAGATAAATTCCTTTCAACGCAACTATACGTCTTTTCGTGAGTAAATGTGCCTGTAAAATAATTGTACGTTTGTAACCTCCGCGGTAGCAACGAAATGCAAAGTAGCCCGAGGACCAAATGTTTTTGACGTGTCTACATGGTAAATGAGTAATGTTGAAAAATTACATTTCCGCATTGTAGATTATACAGTTTCGAGGTAACATTTATTCTTCTCCGTTGTTGGGTCACAAACACAGTTGCTTGATATTTATCTTGCTA
This sequence comes from Hylaeus volcanicus, assembly GCF_026283585.1. Classification (NCBI taxonomy): domain Eukaryota; kingdom Metazoa; phylum Arthropoda; class Insecta; order Hymenoptera; family Colletidae; genus Hylaeus; species Hylaeus volcanicus. The sequence continues at coordinate 24,624,818 of NC_071976.1, forward strand.
TTTTATCAGCGAGTACAATTTTTACTAACTAAAACGTCTTTCAATTTGCCGAGAAAATGAAACTATTCTGGTTACTCTTAGAAGACCATCATTATTTTACATCGACTCGATCTTTCGTTCTTTTCGAGACGCATCGATGTTGGAAGTAGAAATTGACAGAACCCTTCCACGATCTTAATACATATTCTGTGCTACGAGAGAATTAATATTCTTACCATTGGTTTGAAGTCGATGGACTGCCTAATCAGTTTCTCCTCCGACAGGGAGTACCGTGCTTCAGACGTGATGGCGTCGACGGGACCCTTATCAACCTGTTGTTTCACCGCGCGAAACAACACATATAATGGTTCTCCGGCGCATTCTCGCATAAATTTATACAAGAGGAAGGTGAACCACGCTGACAACATTTTTTCAGCAACACTTTCCGTTCTGAAATCGAAAACAAAACAGTCATACAAAATTATCAACTTCTCCACCGAGTATCGAAAAATGAATTCGTCCAAGCCTCCGATAACTCGCAGAATTCTAAACCTTGTCACATCTAAACTCACCGTCTAAGGAACAACTTCGGATGACTCTTCCCCTCCGTGCATTTTTCGATCAGCTCCGCTAGAAGCGTCTTCAATATATCCGTGCAGTACTCCATCTTGCTCTGAAGCGTGACCATGATGAGACTGGCCACGTTCACCCTGTCCCTCATCGAGAAGTATCGGTTGCTCTCCAGGGTTCGTACAAACAGAAGGAGAAAAGTTTTGTTCATTATTAGTTGGCCGAACAGACGCAGACCCTTCTCCTTGCGCGCGAGTTCCGGCCTGTCCCATTGTAGCACGGGGCTATTGTCGTCGCTCGGGAACAATATCATCATGGCGTAAGTGCGATAATCGAGGAACGGTATACCGCCGCTGGTCAGGTCGCCAGTAAGATCGGTCATCTCTGTTTGGAGCTCAGCGAAAGCCTCCTTGCACTCGGCGGCGACTCTCAACTCCAGTATGTCCATTTGCTCCTGCATGTTCTTGAGCACGCGGTTGCTCTCGGTGGATTTGCGTCGATAAGCGATTAGGAAGGCGATGAACACGAACACGAGGATCACGATGGCGGCGATCACCCCTATGAGGGCTGGTTTCGATAATGGTCCGTTGAGACCAGACGGCAGTGCGTAGCTTAGTTTCCCTATATTGTAACGAAGAGAGCCACCGACGACCACGATCACCTCGGGCAGTTCCTGCTTGTTGGGCAGACCCTCCGAATCTATGGCTGGAGGCTGTGTCAAAGGTGGCCGACAGGTGAGCTGCTGCCTCGAGAGGGAGGTGACGTTGCAGAACGAGTTCCCTATCTGCACGATCACGTCGGACTCCTGGCAGGCGCGATCAAGGTGCTGCCCGTTGATGGTCAAATAGTCGCTCTTATAGTACTTGATCTCCTCGTCGAACTGCTCGAGGATCGGATTCGGGTAGAGCAGGAAGTGGTTGAACCCGTGTTGAGAGAGATTCTGTACACCAGTCACGTTGTCCATGCGGAACCCATACTCCAGTCGCAGGGGGTTCTCCGCGTCCACCACGACGTGCTCGGGCACTTCAATACTAGGCGACTTGCAGACCATGTACTCTTCGCTGTGCACCTCGCACTGCGAAACGAACATCTTCTCGTCGTAGTACACGTACATCTGTGGGCTCTGTATGCATCCTAGGTTTTTGCCCGTTACTGATATCTTTATTCCGCCCGCTGGTATGCCTTTAGCGACCTTCATCTGGCTGGCGACGCCGCTCTCCACGCTCAAGATCGTAGGGTCGTCGACGTATTCGAAGTAACCGTCGTAGTATCGAAATGCGCCGTCGAACGTCATCTTCACCTTGCCGTTCCTCTTGGTGTCGCTGGCGCTGGTCATGCAGAGAGCGTAATTGGTGTCAGCGTTGATGATGGAGCACGGTAGCTCGTCTATGTAGGCCTTGATGGTGCTGCCTGCGTTCATGTACTTTCCACTGATCCTTACGGTGGTCCCACCACTCACGGGCCCGTATTTCGGTGATATGGAGAGGATCTGGGGGTTCACGAACTCATAGTTGGACTCTGACTGACCCCTGAAGTCCTCGATCTCCACGATCACTGGCCCACGCTTGCCCTCAATCATCCCTGGACCGTCCACGCGACAGACGATCTGCTTCGTCCGCATGTAGAGCTCCTCGTACGGCTGGCACTGCACCCCGGCTACCATAATGCCGCCGTAGATATCCTGAAATGAGCGTTTCATGCAAGCTGGGTCAGACAGTAGCCTATTATAGACAATAAGATTTAGATCGAGAACTTTTTGTTTAGAATGACCAGAACAAGAGTTATCTCGAACTTGAAACTGCTACATAAAGAAAATTTATAATACACTACACTAGAACGAAATTCCTACAGCTTGGCGTGTAAATAAATAACAAGATCGATAGAAAAATCTCTCTCTTACCGAGAACGTCTTCCCTAAGTTGATGCCGCGTATCGTCACGTTGGTGTTCCCTTCCCAAGGACCCATCATCGGCTCGAACATGTGTATCTCTGGATTTGGACATGTCTGATTGCTGTTCAGCCAAACCCCGATCCCGTTGTCGCAGTGCTTCTTCACCTCGCATCTCTTCGAGCTCTGGCACCATCCGCAATCGTACTTGGGCAGAAGAGCCAGGCACATTCCGCAATTGTCGGCCATGTCGCGGCATCTGTATATCACCAGGTGGATATTGTGGGGATTGTCCAAGGGTTTCGAGCTGCCCCAGATAACAGCGAAGGGCACGGTGATGTTGGGCGCGCGGGACGTGTACGAGAATTCGGTTTCATCGCAGTAAATCGTGTCCCCCAATAGGCGAGCGGGCATGCTGGTCACTCTGCCCTCTATGTTGAACTGACATACGAACCTGGTCTGCACGATGAATTGCTGAAAAAGAGGTTTCGCCCAGGTTAGCCGTCGATCATCCTAGAGTCACGTCTTCCGATCGTCTACTCAATGATTCGCCATGAAAGACGCGCTAACGACACGTGAAGACGTCGTGGATTACTCCGACAACGTTAACGGGACTTCTACTAGTATTCTTACCCCGATGATGTGCACTTTGACGCGTATAACCTGCTTGATGCCGGAAGATACCAGGATCTCCTGGGACTCGGTGGCGTTCAAGGTGGGACAGAACGCTGGGCCGCTTCTGTAACTTGGTCCCGTTCTCTGGAAAGGTAAATGACGCGTTATGCGATAGAACTCGCTGGTGGCCGGCTGGATACTTCAGGATTGAAACAGCGATGGCTACACATAGTTGAAACCGCCTGATTTTTGTATACAATTTAGAAAGCACGGGAGAACAAGCTGCCATTTCTATATCATTATTTCGTAGTATTAAGAATAGTAGCAAGAACTGTCCTCAGCCTTTACTTTGTTACAAATACCTACTAATACTACCAACATTTTCCCCAAAACCTATGGATAACTACCGAAGTAATTTCTACAAGAAGCTACTCACGCTGACTCCCGTGACCAAGATGTCGTTGCGACAGTTCTCAGCTGTGTCGTGGGTACACCTGTGTCCGTCGACGCACCAGTCGCAGGGGAACCTAGACGAGACGCACTGAGTGCACGAAGTGTAGGTGTTGCAGTCGAAGAAGGTAAAGTTGGTGGCGACGAGGTCTGGTCCGTTGGTCATCCTGACGGACAATTGAGCGGTGAAGTGGTGCTGTTCTGGCGCGATGGACGGCAGCAGATCGGTCCTAGGCGTGGTGCAGTTTACACCAAAGGACTTTCTCGAGGCGTTGGTGATCAGGGTCTTATCCAAAGTGGAGAACGCGCAAAGAAATTGACCTGGGAGCGTTGGCAGGTTCTCGATAACCAGCTCCAGTGTTCTAGCGGTCGTGCGTTGCAACTGATCCGGGGTGACGGTGGTGATGGTTATGCATCTGCCACTTTTGTACGAGATCCAATATAGAGGATCCTTGGCAGCGTCCTGACAGTCGCTGCGCAGGTTGCATTTATTTTCCAGCGAGCACCAACCGCAGTAAGGGTCCTTAGCTCCGAGACATTCCCAGCAGGTCTTATACACCGAGCATTCCTGCACCTTGACCTTGGAGACTGTCTTGTTCGTCATGACGTACAGGTGCATTAGCTGAGAATCGAACAGCAAGTCAGCGTTCACCACCGAGTCTGGATCGATCTCCAGCTCGCCGTACTCCAGGGCTACGGAAGAGCTCTCCACCACCACCTGAGAAACGAAAAGGTGTGATTAAAATATCGTCTCATTGCATATTTTTGCGGGAAACTAATCGGGGAGGAACGTTGAATGTCTGATGAGAGTTTATTTTTAGACTGGGTACAACGAACGGTATGGATGAATCTTAGATCCTTATTATGAAGTGATGTTGGTTAAGTCTGGGATTTTTTAATCGTATTTACTGTGGCCGTGTAGAAGTAACATATGATCTCTTTTACAGTTTCTAAGGAGAACATTTTGTAGTGTCTTCTTCATGTTCAGTTATTTATTTGGATTCTTCGGTAATTCATATTTAAATTCTTTAAACATGTACTTAAATATATATGCATATATACAGTCAGTCTCATAAGTATTCGTACCATCCATGTCTATCGAAGAAATTTGTCCAAATTAAATAATAGGTATGATGTTTCCACACAATTGTATATATTTGTAATGAAGCATTTATTTGGAAACATCGAACTTGTCGTTTAATATAGGCAAATGTCTTCAATAGACATAGAGGGTACGAATACTTATGGGACCGACTGTATAATTGCATCTGGAATGCAGACATCGGTGACCAAGTGTAAATAGTTTCAAGCTCGAAATCCTCAAGCTGTAAGCACTCCCTGACCGAATCAACAATCGAATCAACAATTTCCCCGGATTTAATCGTCGCGGAACAAACTCGAAGATCGTCCGCCTGAATCGTCGCTAACGAGGAACTCGACGCATGATTTTCTTTCGGGGTTCGCGCAATCCGGCATGCATGGTTTATTCATCGAAACGGCAGCGCGTGCCGATGCGCGCGGTATGAAAAATTAAATATTCACGTCAGGTTGATGTCCAGGCTGCGGTCTCGTCTATGCAGAGAAAGACAAACGGCGCGTCGTTCGTTTCAATATTTATTAAATATTCACCGATAATCACCGCGCGTTAACGTGACCCTGTGTCAACGATCTCTGAGCCCTGGGCTTTCTGATTGTGTCCAGGATCGGATCGGGACGAGGGCGTTGGGGTGTCCGGTCTATTGTTTACGTTGTACACTACCATATATTGTTATAGATTGTCATATGTTCTAGATCATCGAAGAAAAATAGTTAATATAATAAGTATAATAGAAAAATAGTTTAAACGCGTTCTCAACTTTCTTTCTTATTTTTCAGAAATTATATCGGGAATCTGGCAGTGCCAGTCGCCCAGGGGTGTACAAAATCGCAGTCCCCCGGCGCTTCCGTGTCTCCCGACCCGAAACATTCGAATTCGCCATACCGGCGGGGGGGCGCCGATTAATTCCGAAGCGCGGACAGATGGTAGCCAGACGGAACGGCGCGTTACAAAGTAAAATTTACGTCCGTCATTTCGCGGTGTTTCGCGACGCCCGTTTCCTCTCGGGTTGGCCATCGTCGGCCATCAGGCGTGTGGTGTTTCGTTCGGGGCATTCATTTTCTCGGACTTCAACCGCGAAAGGCTCGTTCGCGGTCGCGGTTAAAGGGTCGCAAATTAAATCTCCAGCCCCGACGAGCTTTCACTCACCGGCGGTGAAACGACGGGAACGATGACGGGAGGTCTCCCCTTCCCGTTGGAATTACGTTCGCTTGTCTAATAAAAAGGCCAGACCTTCCGCGGGACCGAACCCGACGAATAACAGTAATCACCGGGATGATAAACTGGCCTCTCGGAACCTTTCGGTGGTTATTACTTGTTCGACGTTAAAAATACAGGGCGTGTTTCGCTTATCCTGACCGCCTTTGGCGTCCACGTTGACGTTTAATTTGTTCACTTAAGGGGGAAGACGAGGCGACTCGAAAATGCGGAAGCTTCGTAATCGCCCTGGCGACGTGGAACGAGTGCCGCATGAAAAATCATGGGGGATAATCGAGAAGGAAACGTAGTTTTAATAAATTGGGTCACTGTTTACGTAAATCTCTTACAAGCCATAAATTTCTAATAATAGGTATCGTTACACTATTCTTCGTCAATCTTTTCCTAAAATTAAAGAAATTCATTTGAGGTTGATAGGTTTGACTTCTGAAAGACTGCCTATTTAAGGTAAATACAATTTGATAAATAAATGTAACAAGGCTAGGACGATTCTACGCATAGAAATAAAATGAAAATGTACAATGATGTTCCTTCGTCCGAGTTTACGTTTTCGAGATAATCGATTTGAAAATTCGTTTGGCGCGTGTGCACACCGCGATTTCACTAATGCGTCGGGCCATTAATCATCATTTCTACTTGCGCCGGTGTTTGTAAACACTGATGGCGGTACAGTATTATCTGCTCCCCGTCGATCTTGCTATCTTCTTGCTAGTTAGAAGCAATTGGAAGAGATAATACCACACCGCGGTCAATATTTAGACGCACCGAATCAAGTAGAAGCAGTGAGTAATGGTCAGACACGCAGGCAAGTTTCACGCGTACCCCAAGGATATTAAAAATAGACTTTCTCGAAAACAAAGCCTCGTACGAAAAAGATTCACTTTACATTATCGATTTACTTTTACACAAAGCCACATTGTACAGTTACAACTGCCATCGGTAGTATTTTTAGTGTTTTTATCTTGGATTCTTATACACGTACCATTCAATTGCTTCTTTTAAATTTCCTTTCCTGCCCATCCACTTATTAAGTTTTTAAAGAAATTTTGAATCTTCAGGTGTAAACCCAGCCATGCGTACACGTCAGTGACAGTAAAAGTAACGAGTTAGCCAGTGACGAAAGCTTCTTTGTACTCCGAAGGAAATACCACGAGTTCATTCGGAACAATTTGATCAAACAACTTCATGGTGAATGAAGAAACACTCTCGCGTCTTGTTGTTTTTTAACCCGTAGAAAATAACCGTTCTTTCACGCCCGTCCACGGTTCTATCTCTTTCGTGCGTGGCTTTCAAATATGTCATCTCTCACACGTTACCGTCCTCGCGCTTTGTACGTACGCTTTCTCTCTCGAGTGTTCGCTCGATTTTCTATACGATGCACTTTCATTCTTTTTACCCCCTCCCTCGCCTCGGTCCACGCTTCATTCTAGTTTAAACACACCGAGCTTATGCGACTTCAAAGCGACGGTTCTGCAAAATCTATCTCCGAGGCCAGAAAAAGGACCTTATTAAACGCTGAAGCTGAAACAAAGCGTTTATTAGCTTTGCCGTGGAAAATAATGTTCGAGTTTCAAACGAATTTTCACCGCCGCGATACAAAATCTCGACAGGAACAAAAAGAGGCGCGCTTATTATTTCTAGCGATCGCGAGAAATTCAATCTCTAAACTGGGGTTAATTTTATTTGTTGGCGTGAAAATATTATGGATTGTACTGTTTCAAGAAATTTTCAGCATGTTATTTCTTTAAATTCTGGTTACAATTTGTTACTTATTTATTGTACGAATTAATTGTTCCTCCGTATATAATTTTATTTGCGTAATAATATTTCATACAAAATTAATATAACTGGTTTTTACAAATACATACTATTTTTCTAGGTTCGTTACAGGAGGGCGCACACTCTGGTAAATGGCAATAAAAGGAAAATTAATAAGTACAATGTAAACCCACAAAAGAAGATAACATATAAGAGACGAGTTGCAACAGTACAGATAACTAAAAAAGTCTTTATAAAGAGTTTTCCAATCGACCCAAACCACAAAGTACTGTTCCCAGAGCCTGTGCCTTATTTATCCGAGCAGCAAAACACGTCTCATCTAAATCGTAACTTTCGGTTCTCAGAATTGCTCCGAAGAACAAAGCCGCTTTCCGTTTCTGGAAGACGCGGAGGCCCGAGGCTCGACTGCCCCTTCAACCGCATCGTCGACTTCCCCCATCGATCTCGCTCGACCCCGCATCATCATCTATTTAAAGTACCGAGAAGGGTCGATACTTTTTTCCCTTCCCATAAGAATCTTCCGTGCAAACGGTGCATCAGGTAGAGTCGGATCCAGCCAAGGGGGTGGTCGTGACGCCGGTAAAAATCGGTTGGCACGCGTTTTTTTTGCCGGTGGCCGATGCACACGGCGCAACCGAGTGGCCCGAGCCGTGCAATTAACATCACTACCACCAAGTCCGCGGTAGCCCGATAATTATTGTTATTATTTCTGCACGCCGGACGTGGACAGAGATTGCAACATAGTCGCGGGGCACCGTGATCGGCTGTCCCGGGGCAAGTCGATTCGTTATTCGGGGCATAGGTCGCTGAGCCCCGACCGCTCCCCGTGGACGTCTCCGCTTCTCTTCCTTGGCCACGAGCAACTACGCCACGGTCTTGAACTTTGTCTCCTTTCTATCGTGCGGTTCATCGCAGCCGATGCATGCGCGCCGTGCAATTAAACGGTTGGAAAATAAAGGGTTAAGGCTGCCCGTTAGGCTTCCATGCTCGCCGCGATAACCAGCAGAGCCGGGTCTCGTGGGTGGGATGAGACGTCGCACGGCGATCGACGGATACGAAAACCGTAATGGACCGGGAGGATGGACGTCCACGGACGCATCCGGAGATTCCACGGGGAATTATGGTTCTGGCTATTGTTCGACGGGTTCGACTGTCGCTACCACGGGGTTTGTTTACTCGTACTCTCGCGTACCGGAATTGGGATTTACGACAGGGGATGGGACTGTGTCTTGGCTATTTAATCCTTTTTGGGGGGCATTGTTTAGTTTAATTGGGGTATTTGTTGTGTTTCGTCGTGGGAAGTCGGTTTACGATTTTTCGTGTAGCTTCGTTTCGTACTGCAGTTGTTATTGAGATTATTAAAGTGGGAGGTAGGTTTTATGAAATTTATCGAGGAACGAAAAATGTCTGAGTAACGTAGACGTTTAAGTAACTATTCAATGTATAATAATGTCCAGCTTAAAATGTTAGAACACTTACATTTTATTTAACACTGACATGGCTTCCTTGGTACAGACGAATCTCTTTTTCCTCACAGATTCCTTCACAAATATTTAATTATAACTATCTACATCATAGGAGGAAAAATACACTAAACTACCTAAGCAATATCATACTTCCTCCCTTATTTAGTATCAAATATCTCAAATTTCTTTACACAGTTTCAATAGTTCGAAAGTTCCATACTTTCATTATACAGGATACTCGGTTCGAAAAGTAAACCTCTGCACCTGCCAACATTCCTGGAAAGGTTTGCAAGACGAACCATTATCATTCCTCTTGCAAATTCCCGATTATTTCGTTGAAAGAAGCACATTGTATCGAAAAGCCGCAAACCACCAACGAAGCCGAGGCGTTTCGTTCAGCAATGCGTTTTTTCGGCATCTCGCGGCTGTATTTTTCGATATTTACTCCGTTCTGCCACGTTTTTTTTTTTCTTCCGCGCAGATCCTCGCAAACACTGATTCGCCGTTCAAGATACCGCCGGCGGAAATTGAACCGTAAAAGTGAAATATATTCTTAGCGGAGGCGGACAGAGGTTTCTGGAATCCCCTGGAACCATGCACCGACGCGGGAGGTACAGGCAACCAGAAATGACCACGATTTTAGTTGAATAATAAATGACGATCGAGGAATATGGGATATTTATTGGTAACGTTTATTGGATCGAAATGTTCAGTAATAACTTCATTTTTGTATTGGCAGTAAATCAGTACTTGTCTTTAAAAATATATCACCGCAATTTTATCAAGAAAGCATAATGAGCAGTTGCGTTATAATTAATGAACTTCTGATGTATTATAAAATATTTTCAGGATAAACTCTAAATATTCGAGGAAAGGAACGGTAAAGATCCTTAAAAAGTTTGACACATTTGCTCCCATAGATAATTAACACACACAAATCCGAAATTTGAACATCCACGTTTGACTGATCGTGAGAGGGGACACCTCAAGGACGAATGATTCGCGGGAAAACGTTTCGACGTGCTCGACCATGGTTGATGGATGAACGGAAAATTGTTATAATTACCAAGCTACCATAAAGTAGGTGGACGTCCTGATTACGCGTTCTATTGCCCCTCTTCCCCATTTTTTTGCCATGTTTCAACGAAAACAACCGGAGAACCGATGCAAGGAAGATGTAATTGGAGCCCAGTGTCGCGTCCATTGGAGTCCATCCCGTTGCCCCGCGATTACCTCGACGAGTCGAGATTGAAGATTAATCACCACCGCTTGTTAAACATAATAATATAATCATCGCCGACACGGACGCCGCGTGATTCCGTGGATCGACAGGCATAAATTATACGCGCATTTTTCTTCCTTCGCGCCGTGATAATGAAATAGAAACCTCGCTGGGATTAAAACGCATAATATTCAGTTGGAACGCGTCGCGCCGTCTGTGCTTCTTTTTATGGTCAATTAGGGAGATTGCTTCCTTAAACGTGGCAACACCTCGGCGAGCCTTCTGCCGCGTGTTTCATGAAACATGGACGTCGTTTTGGGTCGCGTTTCGGTCGGAGGATGCCCGTTAATCACCTTGTGCTCATACTTGAATCCAGGCGAAATTGTTCCTCCTTTTGCAATGTAAATCAGTCTTCTTTACGGGGGAATTTTGTTATGTGTGGTGCTATATATATAGCCAAGAAAATAACCTATATATATATATATGGATTTATAGTCAGTCCCATAAATATTCGTAGCCTCTATGTCTATTGAAGAAATTTATTTAAATTGAATGGTAGGTTTGATCTTTCCAAGTGAATATGTGTATAAATATGTTGATGTATAAGCTTATTCATATGCATAGTTATAATAAAAAGTTCATTTGGTAAAATCAAAACTCTTATTTAATTTAGTCCGACTTTTTCAATAATCATAGAGAGTATGTATATTTATGGAATTGGCTGCATATACATTGATATATTGCATATGATACGTGTATATATTCATTTATATCATGACTGCATTCTCAACATGTATTGAGTGTATTAGTTACAAAAAACGTAGTCCTGTCTAACATGACGATTGAATATATTGGAAAAGATGAAAGCACTAATTCGGTTAATGTAGTCCAAACATATTCTCAATTTTCGCAAATGCATGCTCGATCCTGATGTCAAGAAATTTACTTAAAATAATTAAACACACACTCTTCCATCGCACTGAGCCAACTCTCCACAAGCAGTCATCTTCATCCACTGTCAGCCACTGAAAAATCTCGACCCCCCCTCCAATTTAAAGAAAAAGAATCCAATCATCCCCCGACTGCAGCCCATCGAAGTCGAAGAAATCAATCGGATCCAAGAGCACAAGAGAACCATTCGAATTACAAAAAAAAAAAGAAAAGGAACAAGGATTTAAGAGTGATCCCAAATTTATCTGGAGGGTGGTTCTCGCGAGCCTTTGCTCTCTAGGAGAAGACCGTTGGTTCCCTTCGTCGATCCGCACCCTCGACACCCGACGCAACGATTAAACGGCGCACGATCTCCCATCGAGGGCGCCGCAACCCTCCCGTGTGTCCCAGGACCCGCGGGACGTAACTCAACTTAATAACCGCGCGACTACAAAGAGAAAACCAGCAGGAATCGATAAAGAGGCGAGGCTACAAAGAAGTCGCGATTATGGATAGAAATAAAACCGAACCCTCATCCGTCTTTCGATCCCCGCGATCCAGGCTGATGTCGACCGCCAGACACAAAAGAAACTAATAACGCTCGATACAAAGTTACCGAGAACTCTGCGAACGTCTTAATTACTCGCTTGTAACGCCCTGCCGGTTTATTTGCTCTTGGTTTCGCCGTGGTCGCGGTTCCGCGAGCGTTTTACAAGCGCGGATGGTAGGTGTTCGACGGACGCGACGGGGCAGAGGGAAAAACGAATCGAGAGTCGACATTCCTGAATCGATTTCGAGTCGGAGCGTGTACGTGCGTCCCACGTAACGTGCTCGCACGTTCACGCGCATTAATGGCTGCGCGAATCCCGGTTTAAGCGTCGTTGCGCGCACCGTATTCACGCAATTAGTTTAGGGATGTTTGCCGCGCCTAGAAAAATCGGGGATGGAATGTTTCGTTGAGGTGGAAACGCGATTCGAAAAATCGCTTTTGTGTTTGCTGATAGGAGATAGAGAAACGGCGGGAGAGGGACGGATTTATCTGCGCAATTTCAGAAAGTGTTGATGCAGTCGAAGAGTTTTTGTGGAGTATTATTATTTGATGTTTCTTTTGAATTAAAATGGATTTGGAATCCGTGTTGAAATGGAAATATAGCTCATGTTTCTTCGACTTGAACGATCAATGCTTTTGATAGATGACTGTGGAATTGGGAATTGAGAAGACCCGCTGACCGAACTTCGAAGCGGTGCTGCTTGTATTAACTCGGTCAATTTTATCGCAGAGACGAATTGGTGGTTTGCTCAGAAAAGAAGTCATCGTACGTACTCAGAGGTTTAGAAGATACATTAAGTGTATTATTATAAAATGTAACTTCAGAGGATTGTTACTAATTTCTATAAAACAATCAGACACATTGCTTCAACGCTATCATAAAATAAATACCTGAGAATTCCAACTAATTTCCACAAATCTAACACATCACTTTGGAATCATAATAAATAAAGCTTCAGATCAAGCATTAAATATTCTATTACTGAATATATACCCGACAATTCAAACTAATTTCCGTAAATCGACGAGATCGCTCTATCCTTATCGCGATTCGCGGTTAAATTGAAGGAAGCTCGAGCAGTGAATCGATGTTCCGCGTTTCGATTCGACGCGCGCCGATTTGCATGTTATAATTCGACTCAGTCAATTTTCGAGTGTAACGCGAATCTGGCGAGAGGAGAAAGGCAGAGGGGGATCGGGAGGAAGCGAGCCGGGTCGATCTGTAATGCAATTTAAAATTTCACCATGCGTGTATCCATTTTTAAGCTGGCGCTTCGCCGAATATCAGCAGACGCGGTCTTCAATCTTCCGGCTGGGTGCCGCGTCAATTTTCATACAAAAATTACTCGCTCGACGCCTGACAAAATACATCGTGCAACATTTATGACAAATGGGCGTTGCTCTATGTTAAATTTCCAACAATGGGAGGCTGCGTGAAATGGAGCTTCTTTCAACGTTTGATTGCATTTTTTAATGTATTGGTGCTCGACACAGTGAAGGAAAGCCCCCGGAAATTACTCTTGATCGCGTACAGTAAAAACTTTAGAGATTATTGACAATAAGTATTCTTTGGAAATTAAAACGAACTAATCTCTTTTTGAATTAATTCAATCGGGACGAATCTTAGGGCAAGACAAATGTCACTCTATTTAAAGCGAACTTTGATAACTGTTATTGTATTATTATTGTATCGTATATATTATTTTTTACCCTTGGGAATGTATTTTTATAATGGATAACTAATCGTATCAAGTATTTTTCCACTGCTCAAAAGTATCCCACGTGTATTACATTATGGATGTATCGAATTTTATTACGAAATTTTAACTTCAATAAAAGTAACTAATCACGTAGAGCCATTCTTGGAAAAGGTATCAAACGAGCGAATCATGTAAAGTAAAAAGGCGAGGAAGTTTTGTAATTTACATTAACGGCGCTATCGTTAAGCGCAAGGAATTCTTTTTTCTAAAAATAACTTTTCGCTTTATGCAAAAATATGGGGTTGAAGATTCAATGCTCGACTGTAAACTAATAAGAGAAAGAGCGGTAAAAAAAATTGGTACGCTTAACGACGGCGCCACTAACGTAGATTACAAATCTTCGTCTGGTCATTAGTAGATTTCGTCATTAGTAGACTGCAGATTTTTATGCACGTCGTGTGGTAATGTAGAAAACATATGCAGAATGTATGCAGGATACGTTTCACGAAATAATATGATATAATAATATTAATATTCATTTTGCAAAGGGCATTATATCGCATACGCGTGTGGAATGTGTTTTCCATGCTCAAGTACGCTAGTACTCTTTTGCAAACCTATATAATAATTGTATAAATCGATAAACAAAAAGCAAAATAAGTTTGGAATCAAGCCATTAATTAATGTTTATCCAATCGTCATTATTATCTAGTTATGACTAATTTCCTAACATTTGTCTCCTCGTGAACCAGGATTTTATCTGCGCAGTATACATCGAACGCCCCGTTAGAAACGACTTTCAGTTCGCATTGTCTGAAACCTTAAGAACTGTCGAGAAACGAATCGTTTATGGCGTTGCAATCGTCGATGGAATGCGAGAGGCGAATCGTTCCGTGTGAAAGAAGCCTAACAACGCGCCAGGACCTTCGCGGAGGCTCGAGGCAGCTTCTTGCATCCTGTCAAGGCGTCTCGGACATCCTGACGGAACTGATGCGAGGAGGACACGACAAGATTAAAACCACGGATGCGCGTTGCCGTTGATGCAACGTTCGCTCACCACAAGGCGTATCAGTATGCACGCACACGGACCAGGAAGAGACGCGCGAGGAAATTTCTCTGAGTATTTTTAGGCCTTTGTTTCCCGAATGGGTGTCGTGAGGACGAGTGAGCGACAGGTTGGTAAGCGACTATTTATTTTTCAAATAAATTTACTTCTCATTGTGTCTCCGTGAATCTCAGTTCCCTCCCTGTCGAATGAGCGAAGGGTTGATTTCTATAAAGCTGTGTTCTTGTAGATATTGGCAATATCGGTAATATTGAGACGTGGTTTTAGTTTTCTCTTTCAAGTTTTAGATATTCATCACGGTAGGAATTAAATGGGATAGATCCTTCAAATTGAGCGAAAATTTAAAAAATGTAATCACAGTTAAAAAGTTGTTTCTTCTTTTGTCAAGAGAAGGAAGATGAAAATTAAAAAAAAAAAATTTACCAGATAACGCATCAAATTAGTTATTTCTTCTACAATGACATCATCCGACCAAAAAAAACTCACGCGCGCCGCATTGTGATATAATTCAATCCATCGCGAGTCGACGTTGATTGATGGACAAAATGAATAGTAATACTAACGCCATTCGTTAGCTGTCGATAACGATTTGTACCGAGACCTGTCGCGCTCGACTGAAACTCGAATGAAATTAAATAATGGCCTGAAAACGTCAAACATCATACCTCGTAATAGGAGTCAATCAATTCGCTGATAATTATGAAACGACGAAGCTTGCGCCCGTTTCCACGGTGATAAAGTTCACAGACGGATTTATATTCCCGGAATAAATTAATTTCGTAACACCGTGGCGCGCGTCGTGCTCTAGGGTGAAAGTACACAATGAGATAGAGCGATCAGAAATTAATCGCTGTGCCCTCCCCCGGCTCCTCCCTCTCCCTACTACGCACGTCTCGTTTTATCTAAACACGACACATGCATTACGCGAACGAGCAACCAACGACTCTGTACCGCGAGGGCGCGTTTACATGAGCGGGGAACGCGTCCAAGGTATTTCTTCGGAATTTTCTGAACGCATTCTCGGCCGAGGACACGGTCCACGCCGGAATTCGCCGTCCATCGTGATTTTTCCTCTCGAATGCGCTCGAGGAACACCGAAAAACTTCCCCCCCGCCCCCTCACCACCTTCTGGCATCCTTGGGGAAGCGGTATTAATATATTCTCAAGAATTCGTTGAGAATTTTGATCTCGAATTCGTCGGGCGACTTACTCGCGAACCGACGACCACGAATAACGCGAGACACTTTTGGCATGATCTCTGGGGAGGGAGACGTAATCTTCAATGGAGGGAGGGAATTTCTATAGAAGTAATGTTTTTGAGCGTTTTTGTGTAATCTTTGTGGAAGGGGAGGGGGAGTGCAAGGAGGATGGTTTCTTAAATTTCGATTTGGAAGATGGGTAATATTATAGACGATTTTTTTTACGAGAAATGAAATTGGCTGGTAAGTCTGACTAGTAACGGTATCATCAAGTAGATTGTACTCGTATCAACCAGACCAGTTAGCGAACTTGTCACATCTGCATTGTACTTCGATTTAAAATTGTAAAATCGAGTATATTGCACACCATTGAAATTTGATTATTCAAAATATGAACATTAGTATAATTCAATTGAATTCAGTGAAAAGAACTTAATTTTTTAATAGATCGGAATACTTTTTTTAGAATGGGACTCCATAAATATTCGTATCCTGTATGTCTATTGAAGAAACTTTGTTTATATTAAATGGCAGATTTGATATTTCCAAGTGCATGTTTGTATAAATATGCTGATGTATATATAAATATGTATCTAGATTATTTGTCACATCGAACCTATACTTTAATTTAGTCAAGCTTTTTCAATAGACATAGAGGATACTAATATTTATGAGATTGACTATATATAGACTTGGGGTTGGTCTTTACTTCAAATAGGGTTCAGGTTGACGTTGGCTTTGAACTATGATTATTGCATCCTGTATTAAGGGTCTCGAAGCAGGAGTCATGGTGATAAAGCAAGGTCTAGAAAAGGGTTTTTCATGCGTCAAGGAGTTAGGATAATGTAGGGCTTGAGTGACGGAAAGTTTTGGGTCGACCAGGGATGTTTGCTGCCAGGAAAAATATTTAACTAGGTAGACGGGATTAATATCTTTCACGTGTAGTGTAACATGTGGTGACGCGAGATAATTCGAAAGTAAAGCTGAATTTTTGTTACTACCTTTTTATAACTGCAAATAGTTCAAGTGTAACACATTTAGTGGAAAAAGTTTTCAAGTCAACAGGATCTCTAAAGTAACCTTTTTGTCCAAACGGATATCAGCTTTATATTCGGTGTGAAAGGATATTCATCCAAATAGTAACTGGATTCATATAATTGGATTAAATATATATAGAGAGAGAAAGAACGGGAAATCTTATCTCGAATATTGAATCTGAAACTCAAATATAAATTTTTATTGAATTACATCATTTAACCATAATCGTCTTAACAGTATTCTTTAATAGTATTTCTTACAGTCACGTGACCAGAAGCTCCTAAAATATGTTTTTCCTCCTAAAAGAATTATTTGATAATTTCTCGACTACAATACTCATCATTACAATTATCGATCGATGATCGAGACACAGATTCTGAAAAACAGTTTAGAAAATTTCTTCTTTCTAAATTTATAAAATTTTGAATTTCCTCGATTTTCTTTTACTTCCGTATTTACTTCCTCTATTTACTTCCTCTATAGAGATCTGGCCGGTCGATTCGATGGCAATTAATCTCGATCGGACGCCGCCGATAAAGGAACACGCGGAAGCAAACAGCTGGAAAGTTTTATCCTTAGGGACCAGCCGGGAATTCGCGGGGCATTATCTCGCGTCCGGGGCTAGGCTCTCGCGAAACTGCGCAAGAAAAGCAAAGAGTATTATCGCGGCTTCTTTCTCGTCTCGATAATGCCAGCCAGGAGTTCGATTTTAAAAAGTTCGCTAAGTCGACGGAGGGTGGAATATATCGCTTACGTTTGAAAGTCTATTTTCTTTTCGTTGAAAAGAATGGGGGAAAAGGAAAGTGGCGGAAATTCCCCTTCTGGAAAATACGCGGGTCTTTTAAAGTTTGCCCACCCTGACTTTCTTTTTCTGTTATAGTTCAGCCCCTGTGTCGAAGTGGTGCAATTTAAATTCGTAGGGTGGAGGTTTTTAGGAGATCGATTAGACGAGGGAGTAACATTTGCATTATTATAATTTTTAGTTTAATTATATTTAATTTCAACTGGCTACAATTTTCTTGAATTTCTTCATCTTCGCGAATCTTCTCGAATTTAATTTCATTTTCAGTTTTAATTGAAGGTGTGTATAGATATTGGACATCGTTTAATTTCATATTCTGGGAGTGATATTTCAGAAAATTATGAAACTTGCTATGGGTACCTCTAAACGTGTGTTACTCAAGCCGTTTTTAAAAAAACTTCGATAAGGGAATGGGAAAATGTCGACTCCCTAAGCCATACTCCCTTCTGGTCCTACATTGTTTCAAACTACCCCCTATTTAAAGCCACCAAAGTTGCACCATTCTCAATGAACACCACTGAGAAGGTACACCAACATTGTCAGCATGTTCTTGATAAGAATTGGTTCGTTCTCGCGACAGCGGCCAGGTAGGGATCGGAAGTCGTAGAAAGAATCCGAAGAACCCGGTATGGAACGGAACGAAGGATAGTCAAGGGGGCGGGAGGGTTAATCGGATTTTTCCCATGAAATCGTAGCTTCTCACGGGGCTTGCAACGCTTCCTTCGGTTCTAACGACCTTACAATGGTTCCTGGAAAAGCTGCGGCTCGAATACGTTACCGCCGTTGAATCCGATAGAAGTAAAACTTTTCCACCGAAGATAACGATTTTTCCCCCCCACGATCCTTTAACTGCTCGGAACGAGCCAACTCGTCGTTTATAATAAACACTGTCGAGCGGAAAAGTTCGTCGCTCCGGCGCAACAACGTTTCGTCGACGAGGGCTCGTTAACGACTTTCGCCTCGAGTTTTCTCGTTTTTGAGTCGCTCGCATTCGAACACTGGGAATTTGATAATGTTCAACTACGTCTGACGAGCCGCTCCCTCGTCTCGCGGCAGACGATTGGAATTGCCACGGGGAAAAACACACGTTACACGTCGTACGTATTTTCACCGGATGTTGCAGGCGAATCTCTGATGGGTTGAATCATTCCGAGGGAAATTCAGCGTCGTATTTAAGGGGGGATATATTGAGTAGCTGCGGGTTACTGTACTCGGGCAATCTGTATATGCATGGACTGCTGTTATCTGCTGTTACTTCTATTCGATGCTCATCCTTTAGGAGATAAAAATGATAAATAATTATGGACAAAGAGAGTTGTTTTTGAAGAATTCGTCGAGGACTGTCTAGCGTTTACTGAGACTCTTTGCAGGTTTTTAAGAGCAGGACATTGTTATAGAATTAAACGCAAAAGAAACATATGTATAAGGTAAAATAAAACTCGTCTCGTGAGCATCACTAAACGAAAGGGAAATCGTCGAGGCTCGTATTTCCTGTGAAATATCGTCGTGTAATGTATCGCTCCTCACGGGTGGCGCGCATGGTGTTTGCAATTACCCATCGAACGACGTAATAGCGTAACCTTATTTATATGCCGGATTTCCAATAATGCAATTCATTAGTCTCGCCGCTGGTTCAATCTGGAGAAACAATGCCTCGTCTCCCGGAGCTTCCACGGGGTAGCTCCTTTCTTTCCTTTCCTGTCTTAATGCTTCTTTTCACTTCTCTCCCTCCTCCACAGCAACTACCTATATCCGTATACACAGTGTGCTTCGCTAATTCCCTTATGAAGAGCTTCTCGGTCTCTGTATTTTCTTTTGCCACGCTTTGTGACACGGAACGATCTTATCGATCCAAACGAGCAAATACGGTGGTATGTAACTGGGATATTGTTGATACCAATGATCCGAATAAAGATCTGTACTTTTTAAGGATCATTTACATTTTAATTAAAAGAAATACTGTAAACACTTGAAACACAATGTACAATTAAGAACAAGTACTTTGTGTTAACCCCGAGATATAAGATAAATTGGGTCAGGTATAAACCTATTTAACGACATATAACTCTCATCATTAGATAGTTTCATAGAGGCTTAAATAAAAAGAAAAAACAATCTACATTTTAATTTATCCACAGGTTAGCTTCTTTCTTGCTAGAAGAAAATCTAGGGCCTAGAAGAAATTACCTCGACGTTATAAAACGCTCACGGAACGTCGAAACACCCCGTGTATGCTCCACTTTCATCCCCCACTGATCCTTCAACCCCTGCTTGCATTTCTTGTCCCCCTTTTATTTGCTTCTTTCTCCAGGTCCCTCCACCTCAAAATCCTCTCCATTTCGCGCAAGTTGCGCATATCGCACACTTCGGTGCACAGCCCCGAACTTCCACCCCCGTAGTCCTCCAAAAAAATTATTCAGGCTACGTGCACGGTTACACTGATTCTCGCTCGCGTTCTTCTTTATCGTCATCGTCATGGCCGCGAACTGATCCGTGATTTTCCCTGTTCCCCGCGGTTTCCTTTCCAGCCAGCTTATTTTCTAGCTTCATCCCTTCTCACGCAGTCCGTCGTCTATCTCCATCTTTGTGGCCGCGTTTCCCGTTGAAAGAGTGGCCTAAGACTTCCCTCATTCACCGGAGGAAACTCTACTTCCTTCCGCTGTTACGCTCGCTCGTTCCCCCGTAACCTTTTATTCATATTACTTTTATCCAGCGTTCCTTGAGCGAGTCTCGTCGCTATATTTATTTTTTTATATTTCGTCGGAATAGCGGAGTAAGCGTTTATTAAATCGGAGGATGAAATCGGAACGGCTTTAGAAAAACGCGTTTCACGGGAATGGATTCGGTAATTATGAATTTCGAAAATGCATCCTCGTCGCTCGCTGTCGAGTTTTTGTTAACATTTTTTGTGCCTAGCACTAATTGGATTGAAAATTAGCGTGTAGCTTGTATAATGTCGATTAACGGGGACACACATTCATTCGGAGGAATTTTTTGCCGTTGAGTTTTCGCAATTCAAAATTCACTTAAGGAGAGGAAAATAGCTGCGATTTTTATAATCTTCGTTCTCTGTGTGGGAATAATTGGACTGGAATTATCAGACCTTTTTCGAACAACTGATTATTACAACACAAAAAGTCTATTCATTTTTAGTCTGCTCACCTATGTTAATTTATACAATTTTTCATTTTCGTAGAAATTCATTTTATCCCTCGACAAACTCCCATAACAATAATTAAAAACGTTTCATTTTAAAATGTACGCCCGGACTGGCCCCATTCCAGCCACTTCATCTTCGAAATTAGCCTCGTCAAATTGGAGCCTACGGGTCTAATAAAGCTTCCTTTAAACACTCTTTCCGCGTCAATGTTCACGGTTCACCCTTTTTCCGCGTCACGTTTCATTCCGTCGAGATTATTCTTAAATCTGTCGCTCGACCATCCGTTCTTTCGCTCCTCTTCGCGTCGTTTTCCCGGCTCGTATACTCACCGCGCCAGCTTTTCACCCTTTCTCGCCCTTATTGCCTATTACCCCTCCGCGTGCCGGGGCTGCCACGTCGCGAGCCAGAGAGGGTTGAAGACGCTGATGGCCCAGTGACGCGGGTATCCATTGTTTACGAGGCTGCGAAATAATTTTATGTCCCCGGGTCACGGCTTTTACTACGCGTTTTTATACATTTTCTTCGACGTGAACCCTCGCCAGGGCTGGATGAAAATGGACGACCCACGGATTAGGAAAATAAAATCGCTGCCTCGAGGTGCTTTCCCTCTTGAATGATTCATTTGTCTCGGCAGTGGGTATTTCGGAATCTTGTCGCGCGACTCTTAAGACTCCCACTTCCTATAAACTTGAGCTCTGATTAAACCCTTTCGTCGCTTTTTAAGCCCTTCAGGGACACCAGCTGTTTGGAGCAAGTTTCGATCCGTATATTTGTATCGTTGACGATTCTATCTTTTTCATACTGAAAGAATTTTATTTATGTAAGAAACTGCACTCTGCAATTATTATTATTATTATTATTATTAGGAAACTAATATTTATTTGGTCAGGCATGTGGGAATAACATTGCTTCCCATCTATCCTCTAAACTCCGAAACGTTAGTCTGCGATAAATAAAATTTCCTCGACCCATCATTCGTTCAAATTTATTCACCGGTTGTTAACAAGGCGGAGAGCAGCTCGAGTGGCGAGACTCGCACCCAGATGGAGGAATATTCTTCCAGAAAAATTTCGTCTCGGAGAAATCCTCGGCAAACTGGTTCTCCACCCTTGAGTCTGCAAATTCAACGCCGTGTCGCTTCTATTTCTCGACTGCAGCATCGTAACACTGTTTCTCGCGAAGGATTCTCTTCGGATTCAGCACACGGCTGGCAATAACGCCCTGGAACAGAGTGCTTTGTCACCTTCGGACTTCAGCCACGTATCGAGCGAACCTATAAGCAGCCTATGCCCTCCATTTCGCTGTTCACCGTTTCCCCGCACGCTCGACTCCTTGTTAGAAAAGAATTTTTGCCCCGCGACCCTTCCAATCGGACACCGACACGGTGGTCAGCGGTTTTGTACACGTAACGGTAATTAAGAATGGGACAACACGACGGCAACCATTAAACGTCAATCCCACGAGGAACACGCCGATTTCCTGTTGTTCCAATGCATGGGGAACAATCGACCGATGAATGAATGGAGACTAATCGACCGTGACCACGGTTGCAGTGGGACGCAAGAAGGCAAATGAAGCGTGAGTTTGGTAACAGGATTTATCGATCGATTCTTTGATGTTTGGTAGAAGGCGCTTGGGTACATTTGTAATTTCTATGGCAGGGACATGAATATGGCCATGCGAGCTTTGTAATTAGGAGAAAAAGGTTATGAGAGCTTCAGCTCGTGGATTATTTTATTTAGTTCGTTGCTTGCTTCGAGAACAAACGTAATAAAATTCATGCATTATGGGAGAGCCATGAGGAGCACCAGTTACAAATTCTACCATATCTCGGTTACCGTTGTTTCTATGGCAAAAATGTGTATCACAGTGTTTGTTGGGAATTAAATTTTGAAACTTTATTGACCTATACAAATTTTCGATAGAATCGATGCTAATCGAAATACCAAGTGATTTTTAAGAAACAAGCTTAGCACTGTAAAGTCTTGTCAGAAGCACTGATTCAGACTATCTACAAATCATATTTTCAAGATCCATTAACTACGACTCTACACATTCTTTTAAATAGAATGTTTACCATTACTGTCGTACTAAAAAAATTCAACCATACATCAAAATTACAAATGAACAATTATTTAACAAAATGAACTATCACCGCTAAAAAAAATATGAAATGTACTATTTGCATCCCAAACAAATTACATCCAGAAATTCAATTATAATTTAAAGTAACAATTGTCCAAAAATGTGTCGACTACTGGGTCATCTGGCTTGCTAAAATATGGGTTTTTGTCGTCAGTTGTGCAAACGTTGGGACAGCTGCAACCGTGACGGCACGGTTGCAATGAAAGGCGGTTTGTTTGTAGCTTCTGCTCGGCGACGCGCGCATTATCGAAGCGAGCGACGCGTAACAGGCGCGCCGAATGGTCAAGATCGCGCTGGTGAAAGTGAAAATCGGTTAGGCTAAAAATACGCGTCCTACGCCGCTGCGGAGGGAAAGAGGGAAACACCCCTTCGCGGACGGGAGGGAACGGAAAGCGCCCGGTGGGAGTGTACGCGCGACTATCGATTCCCTCTGAAGATTTACGATTAAAACCAGGCTTTACGCGCACCTTGCGTCATTTGTGACGAAGTCCTCTCCTGTTAGGGGACGCTTCGTGTTTCCCGCGAACGGAAAATCTATTCTTCGCACTTGGGAGGGAATGAGGTCGTTCAACTTCTCAGACCTGAACAAATGCTATCGTGTTGCGAATAAAAATATGTGGGAATGAATTTAAATTAATTAATTTGTTCGTCAAATCTGCCCCACCACTTCTCTGATTCTATATATCGACAGTGCAGATATTTATTCGAATTCAAACTTTGTGTGTCTGTGATTTATAACTCTTACAATTTTTGTTTAATGTAGATGAATTTTTAGGGAGTAACTCTTTATATTTCCGTGGAAATTTCAGGTAATTTAACTTACGAAAGTTAAAGTAGCACAAGTACAATTCATCTTTGTATTAAAAGTGAGTTGCGTTGTAAATTATTGATGAAGCAAAATGAGTGTTCATTTCAAGATGTATGTCGATGCATTTGTTATTCATAAATTAAAATGTCTTGAAATTTATCATTCTCCGCGTCGAGAACGTTGAAGGACTGATTTAAACAGACCAATGAATTTCCAACGACGGATCACCTTACTTTGTAAAACCTGTTACGAACTGCGACGATCTGCAGGTATCATTTAGCCCCTTTAAAACGCCACGTTGGTTCTCTATATTAATCGCCTAATTATACGGTTTTAATTTAACATTTTAACGCTGTAGAGCAGTGTGCATAAAAAAAAAAACGAAACAAACAGGGGTGAAAAAGGGGAGAAAAGAGTAATTTTGTACTTCCAGTTGCTCCAAAAGCATGGAATGCCCTCCCCAGCGTTAATAAATCATGGCGTGCTGCAATTTAAATGCCTTTTTTGTTTACCGTGCATGCTATTACAACCAACGAGTTACATGTTCTTAAATATGTATAACGTGCATCAAGATTGCATTTGCGAAATTAACTTTTCACCGAAAACAAACGTACGAGAACTACCGTGGCGGCGAATTCGTTTAAAAATGAAAACTTTGCTTCCGTATTTGCCCACCAATTTGACAATCGATGGTGAGATATGAATTTTCGTCGTACAGGCCAGTGATTATGTAAGTCAAATGGGAAAGGAAAATTATTTATGGTGGAGCAACGAGTAAGGTACACTTGAATAGAAAAGTTTTAGGAAAATGGAATCTGGGGTTGCGGTCGAAATGTATTCAGGGTGATGGAAAAAAAATATTGTGATTAGATGTGTGGAATATTGGTTCGATAAAATAAGTGTGATATTCACCTGGCGTTTCAGCTAAATTTTGGTCCACTATATTTATAACAATATTAATATTAATACTTGATAGTTTATGCTTCACTTTATATTAGAATTTTATCAAACTTTCTTTTAAAAAAAAAATGTCTTTGTTTACTAATTTAATATAAAATGTTTTACTCATAGAGAATTTGAAGATAATCCTATCTGAAATGGTTCTGCAAATTTATGTCCAATTTCATCCCCTCCAAACCTCTCTCCATCAAATTAAATTTTCAATTTCCCACCTACTAACCACAAAGAACCTCATCGAATTTACATTATTCTCCGATCAGTGGTTTCCCCATCAAGTTTTCGTCGTTTATAAATTTTCACCCCCCGAAAACGCTCATTTCCGAGCTCGAGTACCAACCACCGATTTCCTCAGAGTGCAGCAGCGGTATCGTACCAAGAGTAGCAAATCGTTATCGTTTCAGAAGATACACATAGCCGATTTTCCCCGGAGGGTTTCGACCCTCGGAATCCTTAGTTCCCGTTCGATCCAGAAGATCACTGAAATTCCTCAGGGCGGCGGGTACCTCTGCGTGAAACATAAAGGAGGGAGGGGGAAACGTTACGGTGTAAATTCACCGAGCTATCCAGGACGACGACGACGTCGACCCCGGAGGGCTGCCTCTCTCGAGTGCTGGAAAGTTTGGCAGGCTTGGCTTTTTATCCCTAGACCAGACGTAAAGGGGCGTACTTACACACTCCATACCCCCTTATCCGACCATACTTCGCTCTAGCCCCCCTCGCCCCCTCGCGACCCTCGTTTCCTTTCCCCCTCCTGGTTCGGTTCTCTCGAGTCCACGGAACCGATATAGATATATCCGGCCACGGGGTTCCTTTCGTCTCGTCGAGACATTAAAAATCCCTCGCTTTCGAGGCACTCGAAAAGGGCGCGGTGCCTATGCACACCCCCACCTCCCCCTCCAGGCGACGCCCCGACGTCTCGGGGAACGCCACTTATCGAATAAACCTCGACAAAAGTCGCGTCGAAATAGACGGCCCTCATCCACGGGACGGCGTCCCTTTAACGAAGAGCTTTCCTAACGGGCGAAAGCTTTTCGCGCCGATTAAGAAGACCCTGATTTTCTTCTGGTTGTCCTTGCGCGCCTTCTACTGTTCCCTCGAGGACTATCCTTCGTTCTTCACACAGGTTCATGGCTTTGGAGAAAGCAGTCCTTTTTTTATGTTGAATTAAAGGAAAGAATGTTTCATAATTGTCACTTTCATAACGTGAATTTTATTTCAGTTTCCGAGAAAGAAATTAGGCCCTGCGCATCTCTTTATTTGCGTACTTAATGGAGCTTTTAGTGTTTTGATTTAATTTTTTGCAAAGTTAGGTTGTTACGTGAAGAATATTCTATTAAGTTGAACCGAAATGTTGTGCAATCGAGTTCAAGGCAATTCTAACGCTGTTGGATGACCAACGCAACTGATCACAAACATAACGAAGACCACAGATTCATCCTCGACCAAACATTCTAATTTTGGTTCCTAGTTTCACACTCATGGTGTACTTCGTACTCTTTCTTAATTATATTCTCCTCTGACCGCTGTCCTTAACATCATTCATCCTCCAAACGATATGAAAGCTCGGAAAAATCCAAGAACCAGACAGAATTCAGTTTTCACCGACACGGTGTGGCCGTAGTTATACAAATAAAAATTTTTGAGAGTTTTTTGAAAGAAACAGCGTTGTCAGATAATTCCTTTCGCTCGGAATCTAGCAACGCCATCAATCGAGGCGTGAATCGTCCATGCGCAAGAATCTATTCACCGTATACCTACTGCTACTCGAATCCCCTGCGATCTTCATTAGACTATTTATTACGAATCTGAACTTATCTTGACATTTCCCAGAAGTCTCAACGTTTTCACGAGATATACATGTACCGTTACGTTCATTCTGAAAGTAAACAATTGCACGGAAATACACGTATAAAAATAAATTCCAGGATTTTATTTGAATTCAACTGGAGTATTTATTCCGTTCACAATAATTATCTACGATTACTTTCACCTACTTCTCCGTTACATTGAACAGTACAAAATATTAACGAAATCCCCTCTGTATGGTTTTAATTATAACAAACAACGAATTTAATTAAAAATGTTATTCCATCCACGATTCTTCTATCAATAATTTCTCCAATAAGTCAACCAACGCAGTATTTTAATACTAAAATAAATACTCGCTTTCGTCTAAAGGGTAAATTAAAATCAATTAAAATATTGGTCGTTAATATTTTCGGTAATAAATTACTCAATAAAAATGATGATAAATCCAGGATTTTCGGATAAACAAAATGAGATATTCGTGCGAAAATATTAATTTCGTGCTCGCTATATTTCAATAATTAAGGAAATACAGATGTAGTTTATGTTATCGATAGAAAATTGAATACTGAAACTAATCCTGCGGTCTAGAGTCTAGACTATCGCTTGATCCCAGACGTTTTAATTACACAATTGACATCGACCTCGATGCTTCACTTCCTACTTAAGAAATAATTCGACACTGGATGGAACGTTTAATACTAGAGCAAATCTTATACTGTTGCTTAAATCAGACTAGATAATGAGGTAATCGATTATACGAGGCATTGGAATATCCCAGCAAATTATTAGTAATATTTGCAACATTTTTTGAACTATCTAACGAATTAAAGTGTATACAGGGTGTCCGAAAAATGTTGGAGGTCCTTGAAAGGGGTGGTTCGGGAGGTGATTTGAAACAACTTTTTCCTTAGCGAAAATGTTGTCCGAGACTTCGTTGAGGAGATAATAACGGAAAACACTGACCAATCAGAGCGCGCGTATACCGTTGGAGCGGCCGCGGTAGCGAATGAGCGCGGCCGCCTAGCGCGTAAGCCTACGTTCCACCGGTATACGCGCGCTCTGATTGGTCGGGGTTTTCTCTTAATATCTCCTTAACGAAGCCTCGTGCAACATTTTCGCTAAGGAAAAAGTTGTTTCAAATCACCTCCCGAACCACCTCTTTCAAGGACCTCCAACATTTTTGGGACACCCTGTACATTAATGTATTAAATATATAGAAAGGCTCTTTTTGCATCAATTGCAAAAATATCTCCGACAATTTATTTCGTTTTCGCTTATTTTTCGAGCGTGTTCCAAAGAAATTGAAGTTACGACATTTTGACAATGCTATTGCAATCAAAATTGTAGCTCTATAATTAGATCAATAATTCACCTGGTATAGGTTCGACCTTGCTCCGTCCGACTATCACCTGTTCCGAGCAACGGCGTCTTTTTTAGCGAGAGGTGATTCAACAATGATGACGACATCAAATGTGGATGTGCTTTTTGCTTCCAAAGAAATGGAATGACATTGTAGGGGAACACAATTGCTCTTGGAAACGACGGTAGAAGACCATAGATCATTATGTATAAATTCGTTTCTTGTTGATATGAACATTTTGAAATCAGACAATCTAATGTCTGCTAGTTTTCAAACATCTTTCTTTTATTTGTGCGAGGGGAATTTTATGTTATTTGATGTTTAACTTGAAAGAAGGCTATAGTGCGTGTTCGTATAATATGTTTATAGCATATAGTGTTATATGTTTCAGTCATTAATAGCAGATCTCATCTATCCTCACTTTGAGCTAGGTTTAAAAAATACCTGCACATTCATGAAATAGTCTCGTTCTTCTTTGGTAAGAATAAGTGATTAAAATAAATACCTTGTGATGAGAACTTTTTTTTATCTCTGAATCTGTCTACGTTAAGTACGCGACTTACCTGGAACAAAAAGAGAAAAATCGTGTTAGAAGAATTAAATAAATCATACAGTCCGTATTTCGCGAAGTACTAAACAAAATAAATTTGAATGAAATTCTCAAACTTCAATGAAGTTATAAAAATAAATAACACAATGAATGTTTGATGTAGCTTACAATAGTCTAGAAACAAACCTTAATCGCAGTAGAAATTCTCGAGAGTATTAGTCTGGCAGTGAACGTGTTAAACTGTCG
The DNA here is from genome assembly GCF_026283585.1 of Hylaeus volcanicus. NCBI lineage: Eukaryota > Metazoa > Arthropoda > Insecta > Hymenoptera > Colletidae > Hylaeus > Hylaeus volcanicus. The sequence goes on from NC_071976.1 coordinate 24,653,424, forward strand.
TTGCTACAATTCATCTCAACCTCTGAAGTCAGCCACTCCCTCAAGAATCACCCAAGTGCCCCCAACAATTGTTTCCCAGGATTCCTCTCGCTACGCGATCCGTTTCCCCTAAATTCCCCCGCGACCCGGAGGTGTCGATATACCACCCAAAACGAGACGCTGGGCGCACGTTTCGCGGAGGAAATTGCAGGAAGCGCAACGGTGTTTCGCTTCCTCTTCGTCGAGGCGGTGGCATCGTGATCATAAGACTTCGTCGCCGCGACCGTCGAGCGATAAAAAGAGAAGAGAAAAAGGAATCGCGGAGATGAAAAGAGGAAGAGGATACAAGGACGACGCAGCCAAGGAGGGTACGGTTTCTCGAGAAACGCGACCCGGTTCCCGGAAAACAACGGGTACCGTTATCGGTTCCCATGCTCCCCAGGGATCGTTACACGGCCGAAGTGTACGCGAACAGGCTCGTAATCGTAACATCGTGGCCGATCGGCGTATACTGATAACAGAAACCGGCGCGGGATCATCTTGTGCAACGTTTCGCGTACCTGGCCTAATCGTGCATCCGTTGCGGGGCACCTCGCGTGCCTCGAACCACCGACATGGACAGGACACGATCGATACGCGAGGGCCCCCGCGATGGATCGCGTTGCGCCGTGAGAGTAACGATTTAACCCGGCTGGAAAATGACAAGCGCAGACCATCCTCGGAGATCCGTCTCACGGACACCGTACAGCCAAACTCCTTATCTCAATCCTCGGTGATCCTGAGCGAATACGATCCACAATCGTGTACCGAAGCGACCAAGGAGTGGATTAGCGATTCTTCATCTTGGGAGAGATTCTTTCGGGTCTCGACTGACCCGAGGTTCCAGGTTCCGCGTTTGGTATTTGTAATATTAGATGTAGAGATTATTTCTGTGCATTTACGTTCGATTATTTATTACTATGACTTCCAAATTTGTGTATCAGTTCTAGCACATGATCTAGGTACTAACCGATACGATATCTCAAATGAAACTCGCAATGGAATGCAACAACAAATTACTTTAAAGCGAGAATTTCGATGCAACTTGTTAATTAAGAGGACGAATCTGTACGAATTTACATTTGAATAGTTAGTGAAGATTGAATTCCTTTTTTTGTGGAATAGTATAATGCTCGAGGATCTAATCTTAGTCTCTTCTAATGCAAACTGTGAATTTGAAATCCTTGCGTCAGGTTGTCTCAAGAGTAATGTCATTGACATGTATTTCAGAGAAGTATATCAATCCCTTGATGAAAACAGGTAATTAACTACCTCTAATGAGAAGTAAACGCTCAGGCGTTATCTCGGTAACAGAAACAGACTAATAATTTCAGATTAACCTATTTATTTCATTTTACCATTTTCTTTTAAATATTCAAATCTTAAGTGAAAAGACTCCGATGATTCACAAGATTCAGAAGAAATTTCGAAAATTCGCAATGTTATGGGATTTGGAATAGAACTCTTCATGCACTCCAACGTTGCATGTCGCTCTAAATAGTTTATACGCCGTCCAAAACAATCGGGGGATCGCGTTTGTGCATAATTCAGTGGACTAATTATCAGACACGAAGGAGATAGTTAGTATTTCATATGGCGTCCATTCTCATCGAATGTTACATCCACGTGTATGTATAATGTACATAGAAGCTTTTGAAGTACACACCGGGTACTTTAGTTAATGATACGGTTATTTCAGTAGCTGATCCTATAATTGTTTTGAACGGCGCCCGGCGTATTAATAATTAGTCAGCCGTTATAGGAATTCCATTAGCGCGAAGGCAGTAATACTTCGAATCAACGAAGATAAAATAGTTTACCGATATAACGATGATTGTAAATAGTAAGAATTACGAATAATGTTCTGTAGTTTCGAAACAAGCACTATTATTATACTTGGACTCTTGGTATTGAACATTCTGTAGAATTTACAAATATAACGATGCTATTCAAATTTTTATTTCATCAATTTGGGTGTGTAAAATTGTACGTAATACAGCAATTGAATACAAATAGAAATTTATTCAAATGGAGGAATTTAATGAAACTTTTAAATCTAAAATGGTAAAGAATCTGTGAAAATAAATAAACGTATACTATGATTTTACTTATAAACAGTACCAATTGAACTGTACGTGTAATGTTTTATAATTTTCAAGCTAAGGATTGTGATCCACAAATTTTAATGTCACAAACCAGAGTCAAACAGTCGATGAGTGTTTGTTATCAAGATTCCAATAGTTGCTCTTCATTGATCCCCTCTGTCGAATATACAAAAATATTCTGTTTAACATCATCGGGTCCTAGAGTTTCACCAATACTTCTCTCGGCTGCTTGATATTCCTCTCCGGAAGAATCCCAGCCTCTCTTTCGACGCTCTGCACAGCCTCATCAGATAATCGTGAGAAATCGTAGGAGATAAGGAAGCGGGGGACGACTTCTTCGCGAGCGTCGTGCCATTGTTCGCCCGCTGACAAAGCTTCTTCTATCTCCAGGCATTAACGCAATTAACGGATGTATCGTACAATGTGCCCTTCGAAGCTGGCCCCAAACGCTAATGTAATAGCGCTGGAGTAGCAACGATACGCTCCGAACGTTATCGTGATTAGTGTATAAGAGCGAGTCGGGGCATAATTAACCGGTCGATGAGCGTCAATCTCCAGGCACGATCCATTTGTCCTTTCGAACGAGTCGGATTCGGTGCTGCTATTCTATTGAGTAATGACGCCTCGTTTGACAAGAGAAATTAGGGAGGACCTTTGACACGATCCCCTGGCGCGGCATTTTAAAGCGATTCTCCGCGCCCTGTAATCGCGCACTCGGCCTGTTTGGCTAATCCTATAAAGCTATTACTATGTAACGACCTGGCAGCTGGCCTTTATGCGATTGATCTTTCGGGGCGTTTATTTTCAAACGAACTCGTCTGCGAGTAACGAGCTAATTTGGAAACGACGCGTGGGCTTCCTTCGTATTCTTGGAAAGTGGAAGTCCTTTTGGTTTTCTGGACAGTACCGATGGGATTAGAAGATTAATTATGTATGAGATTCAGAAATTCTTAATCAGATTATGCGGCGAAATAGATCTATCCATGTTTACGAAAAAGGTGATTTGAAACGTGGATTGATAAAGTAGGTAAATAAAGTGCTAATAAATTTTATCTGCGGTAGATATTGAAGAAAAAAGGAGCATCATTGACGTTTGTAGAGAATTGCCAGGCAAACGCGTGTTTAGAAGAAAAATACTGTTGGAGGGAGAGAAGTTCCAGCCAATATTGTGGCAACTGTGTTCTTTGGAAAACAACCTCTATTTACGAATACGTTTTCAGCTATTTTGTCGACAGTTTACCATGGATTTGGAGTTCGGCCGTTTGTTATTTCTCGCCGAATCGAATCGACGAATATTGGTAAATTTCAGAATCCATAAATAGACGCAAACAGGTAGAGACGAAAATCGTGTATAACCACGCCGTGGAAATTTATTAGAAATTCTGTTTGTTTCGTCCGCCCTTTTAAATATCCAAAGGACAAGTCCCAATGACCGAAAAAGATGAAATTCTTTTCGAGCCGACCACAAACATGGTCGTTTCATATGTATTTTTGACGATAAGCCCCGTCGCTCTGACATTAATAAACCCAGTCAAGTTGGCTATGTGACGCAATGATCGCGTCCACGGAATCGCTATTTAATTTGTCATTGTGTTTACGGTTGACACTAACGAAATTCCCGTGGCGGCGTAATAATGACGCATCCGCTGGATCACTATTTAATTTGTCGTTCGACGCATGATTCCGATAACATGACGTGCGCTAGGTTGAATTTTCGCGAACCAATTTTCACTAAAATATTCAACAGCTACGTGGGGGATGGTTGGTTTTGGGGTGAGGGGGGAATCGAAGAAAACATTTTTAACGCTTTCATGACGAGTAATGAATAGTTAATCATGTTAACCTATTCTCTACTAGGCAAATTTGAAGCGTTTTGCCTTCGCCGCCAAGATTTAATACAGATGTGTAATCCAAGTTGTTATTTTGAGAATGAAAAGTGATATTAAATTTTTTGTTTAAAAAGAAAATTTACGATCTTTATTTGCAATAATTCGTGACTCGAAAGGCTGTAAATTTGTCCTTTGAATAATTCCAATCAAATGTAAATGAATCGACCAGTTGAAAGTGCCCTCCTATATAAACCTTCAGTAGAATTTATGTCAACACCGCTGACACAAGAAGCAGCGGAAAATGGCCATTTAATAGCGACAGCATCACGATCGAGGTTTAGTCGTGCCACAGCCACCAGATGACTGTTATAAAGACGTGTCCCGTACTTGGAAACTATAGGTGAATTTATGTCAAACACAGCAGCGAGATAGGATGTTAAAAATGGATATTTGATGACGATAGCATCATGATCGCGGTTTAGTCGCACTAGGAGGCTGTTATGAAGATGTTCCTTGCCGTTCAGTTTGATACGGTTTGGTACGGAGTCACCTCGTCATGAAGATTGAGGCGTTTAGTCACACTTTGCCAACTAAATGGATGCCATGGAGATTTTTCTTGCTGTTGGTTGCTGTACCCAGAGTCGTTAGAAGAATACCTACATGTCAAACTTGGTGTAGAAAAAACATACTTGAAACGGCCACTTAATGGTTACACCATCGTTAATGAGGCTTAGTCGCTTTATAGCTACTGGATTGCTGTCATAAAGATGTTCCTCGCTGTTTAGTTTAATACAGTCTCCACGTTATGGAGACTATTGAAACGTTTAGTCACACTTTGTCACGGATAGCTCTTGTACATATTTTTCATCCTGAATATTAACGAATTCTTAGATCAAAGCAGCAAAAATTTCACTTGGATCCTGTTTCTTGTACGTCGAGTCAGGAGAATGTACACGAAACTTGTGTTAGTAGAGAGAAAATATGTTAGAAGAGGCCAGCTAAGGGGTCTACGAGAGCCTCATACGTCGATCAGGTTCAGTTACATTCACTGGATAGGTGATATGAAGATGAACCTTGTCATCATTTGATCTAAAGCTCCAACACAAAGAACATGGCTTCCAACCATGTAATCAAATGTAAGGTCTCGCTAAAAAAAAGCAAAAACCCTCACTAAACACACTCCTCCAGCTTAGGAACTCTCCCCAAAAAAACCATATGGTCCTCCTCCATCAGACAACGACCGTTTTCTGCGCCCCCGAGCGAATAACGTAAAACAAACTGTTAAGCCACAGCCTCCGAGTGTACGAGGAAAATTTTTCCCCAAAATATTGTAATAATAATACGTCGAAGGATGAATTTTCGCGAGACGAACTCTTCCATCCGCGAAAATGCGCCGAGAGCGTTTCCAGGCTGTAAAACAATTTCTAAGGCGCCTCGGAGTTTCTCCTCTATTTTTTGTCTCCACGGCCCTTCATTCTTTACGACACTCCTCACGTTCCGTCCGGAGTCATCGCGGAGTTGGCAATTTCTCACGGTGATTCTGGCCGGCTGAAGGGCAGGCGGCCCCCGACAAGAATCACCCAGACACCTTTCTCCAGAATTTCTAATCTAATTTCTGTCAAGTTTCTCGCCCCGGGAAGCGCGACGACACCGCGCGAAAATTCCCAATCGTCGAGCCGTGAATAGAGAGTTCGTCATCGATTCCATCTTCGAGATTTGGCTCGACGGTTGGCGATGTTTTCCACGTTCTTCGACCCTTGGAATCGAACACTTACGGGTTGCTTCGTTCTGAGTGGATGTCGCAGAGCTTTAGACATTAAGAAGCTAAAAATATTTATAAGAAAATGTAGTAGTTTCTTGAGTTGTAAGTAACAAAGTATCAGAACTGTTAATCGTTAGTATTAAAGAATTTCTATTTAGATGTAAATACGTGAAGGTCTTTCTTTTGTCAAGAAAAATTTAATAACCCTAGAGTTCGAGTTCAAGTGTCAATCATCTCATCCAAGATGGAGTTAGTATTACAACTAGCACCTAATGGTGAACATTTTACGCCTATTCATTTTCTTTTAAACTCCTTTTTAATCCTATTTAATCCTATTTAATCCTATTTAACATCACCATTTTTTGTAAAATAATTTCGCGATGTGCCTCGGGAAAATTGCGAAATTGTGTTATAATTCATGAAAATTAGCAAACGCGTATAATTGAAATTTTACAGGCTCGTTTCGCTGCCTCGGTTTGCGTTATCGTGAATAAAACTTGCACCGAGTTGCGGTGAATATCATATACGCGTCCGTCCAGCGGTGACAGTGGAATGCAAAGGGTTTGAAACACGCTGATACGCCAGACGCAGCCAATATGTTAACGCAATCTACCCTGGAAAATAATAATATCGATAATAAACGGGTCTCGTTAAATATTGACGAGCCCCGGGTTACTTTATCACGTATTCCGTGTATGTAATTCCCCGCCATCCGAAATCCACTCGGGCGTCGGTGCTCGGGCGGCATTTTATATTTATAAACGCGTCGAGAACAGGTATTAGTCCCTGTGGGGATTCGTATGGAAAGGGAATCGCAAATAGGAGTTGTTTCGTCGCGTCTGATACAGGGCTACTGAACACCAAATGTGAATAACGAAACAAACGCTGGAGTCATTCTTAACACCTCGAGGTTTGAACATTTAATTAGAATGTTTAAGATAAATGGGGAAATTGTCTGTTAAAAATGGATACTAGTCAGAATTTAGTTGACGATTGAATAGTAAATTCAAGCTGAGGAATCAGAGAAAGGCTCGAACTCATGCAAGAATTGGAATTCGTTATAATCCTCAAGGTTGTTTAGGGTAAATCATGGCTTGTACAACCGTGTTCCTTCTTACAATCAATACCCCATATAAATACATATAAATCAGCGGGATTAATAAAGTGAATCTCATTCAAATTAAATAAATTCCGTTCAAATTTGACTGTGCCATATATAAAAGGATTGAGAATGAAGATACTCCTCGTTAGATTTGAGAACAAAACAGGCAAACGATTTAATCATTCAATATAGAATTATATTATTAAACCATTTCACTCTCGAAAATTGAAATGGATTATTAAATCATTCGAAATTACAAATAAATAATAAATGGCTGTTCTGTCCGTTTTATCCTGAAAACTAAAAAGAATACTTCGTGCATAACTGTATTTATTAATTTATATCCTGTAGTATATAAAATGCACGTGAAAATAATTGCAAGTACTAAACCGTTCCACTCACCAAAATGAAAATAAATTATTAAATCGTTTAAAATTGCAATTGAACAATAAACGTCAGCCTGTTCTGCTCGTAAAACCGAAAGGACTACCGTACCGTATTTGTTAATTACTACTGCTTTGGTATATGAAATGCACGTGAAAAGAAAAAAAAGATCCATCTTGTTACAATGGATCGACGTCGACCACACAAGAAACGAGCCCCGATATTCATAACAATCGGCGTCAGATACCGCAATATACTGGTTTCAGATCAATATCCATCGGGGACAACAAAGCAACGCACGGCTGTAAAACTGAACGAGCAATAGGCACACAATGACGATAACAGGCTACGGTAATAGAAATCGATACATGAATTGATATCTCTGAACGAGGAACGGTTGAACAGACGTCGAGTGAAATTTCTATGATTCCGTATTTACGGCAACGGAAGTGCAGGAAATGCTGTCCGCAAAATAAATTCATCAATTCGTAGTATAGCTGTACGGCTGCTCAATGCTCATAAATTATCGGTGGATGCTTAACCTTAAGGTCGTCGCGGTTGTGTCCAGTCAAAGTTCAAACGGTCGCACCTTCCTTGGGAATATTACGGTTAGAAACAATATCAATTGTCCGATCGAGGCTAACTTCTTCGCTGCGAATCGTGCCAGACACCATTTTTTGAGATCGCAAGGTGCGCATAGCAATTTAGAGCGAGACGCGGCTAAAATTTCACTTTATTTTGGTCACTTTGGTAATAATTAAAAAGTAGCCTGTTTTGCATTTATTTCTGCCTGTACCGTATACTATTTCCAATTATATGCATTAAAGACATGGAATAAATAAAATAAATAGGTAAATTAAAACTGCTCTGGGAAACTTGCATTGTAATGAAACAACAAATTCGTTCCTTTAATGATAATATCAAGAAAAGAGGAAAGTATCATCACTATATGAATTTTAGCAATCATCACAGTTGTATAAAATAATCTAAAGCAATATAATTACTAAAAGACATTTAACACGCCGAGATTGAATTTTGAATAAATCATCGCGGATCAAATTTCCCCGTCCATACTGTCCGCCATTACGTTGAAGATAAAACCGATCGCGGAGTTATCGAATAATCCTGAGTAATCCTGGGCAAACGCGCGTTCCGTCGCGATACAATACCATTATCCCGTTGGCAGAAGCGACAACGGGCAGAGCAATTTTCGATGGCGAACAACGCGGAGAGGCCCTGCCCGACGTCAATTTTCCTATTTGGTCAATCGACTCGTTTCTCGGACGTGCACGCGAGGCCGCTCTTTGAGGGCCCGTGATTTATACCCGAGCCTTTTAAATCGTTTAAGAGATTAACTTAAAAGGTCCTTTATAGCGTGACTACCGCATTGATGTCGGGGCTTTGTGCCCCAGATTTCCGTCGGCCTCGTCAATGCCGCGCCTGCCGCAACGCGGGAATTTCCACCATTCTTCTCATTTCACCACACTTTATTCATTTCTGTGCCGCAAAAATAAATCAGGAATAAATCAGGTATATATCGAGCCGTGAGGGTTTTCGGGAAAACTGGCACGAGCGTAAACATAGGATTTTCAGGTTGAAAAGTTAGGACTCGTTAGGACTAGGAAAAGTTTTAAGTTGTGATTTCCGAACCAGTGGGCACGCGAAAATAGGAGGTTTTCTGTGGAATCTCGAAAGGCGGTGGTAACAGAAAAGTTTTATCTTCAGCTATATGTTTCAAAAAAAAAAAAAGATTGAAAACTTATTGTTTAGAATATTATTATTCTGACATATTATTTGGAATATATATGACAGTAATATCATTAAAGCTGTCACTAGAACATAAATAGGAAAAGATTGCTTTTCAATCTATATACCTTCACCTTATTTTATTTTCATCTATGTCCTGAAAACAAACGAAAATATTGAATAGCTTATTATGCTAACATGAAGATGTACATTTCGATACACATATTCGTTCGAATTTTTATCAACACATTTCATAATAAGATCAATATCAATATCTCGTAATCAGTCAAACACAAAATTACTTCTACTTAATTAAGTTAAACAAGAATCCGATTCACTTTTGCTCCGATGTGTGTCAAATAAAATTCTTAATGAATATTGAGGAGGTCTAAATAAAGTGATATTGAAGTTCGAGAACACATCTTTCTCGACTGTTCCCAATGCAAGATTCGCGAGGGAAAAATTTAGGAGCACGAAGGGTTCAGCGTTCTTTATAGGCGCGGGCTGTGCGCGAGGACCATTCCAATTCGAGAGGATGCGGGTCTCTTGCCACTCGCGTGTACGCACTTTTTCACGATGCAAACCGCTGAATTATGACGCGGTGCCCCGAGGGACCCTTTTCGCCGTTCGAGGAGTCTAGACCTTTTGATTTCATAACAGGGCCGCCCCTGTCAGTGATATTTAACCTGTTCGAGTGCCTGGCTCGTTTTCGTCCTGCGAGCCGTTTACCTTGGGAGAAGACTCGTAAGAGATTTGCTTTTCAACGGAACGCAAGCACGGAAGAAGCCTCTCGCGTGGTTCTCCTAATTGCTCCCCCTGTTTTTAGGTAGTTTTCGTTTGCACAGCGGACGAGACGTCTGAGATTCCGCTTCCCCGGCAATTTAAACGGATTCGATCGAGTACGAGAGAACAAAGAACTATACATTTAATGTAGAAGTAATTTACGTGTGCTAGAGTTGATGCGGATTTGAATTTAAGGGCGATGGAAGGTTTTAAATATTGTCCACTGGGCGCTCGAAGTTGATTAGATAAATACCGAATGATTTCCACCTCGAAATATTGTATAATTAGGAAAGAATAACTTTCGTGGCTGCATGAGGTTTTTAATTGAATAAATATAAGTAATATTGCAATATTATTTTTTAAAATAAAGTTTACAGAGTAGGAATATTAGTATACCCTAAGCGAGAGTGAGGTTCCTACTGCTCTAAACGTAATAGACCCCAAACTTCACTCTTCAATTCAATAAATTAAATTTTAATGGGGTTGTTCTTTCTGTACATTTTAATAGTAGAAAAATGAAATCTTTGCATAGCAGCATCGAGTCAATTTCTGCATTAAATTTTTCTTACAGGATCGCAAGAGAAGCTAGCCTTACTAAGTTGAGGCAAAGAGGATGCACAGACAAGTGTTTCTAAATCGATGGTTAACATAATACGCCATCATTTTGTGTATTTGACGGCAACTATGTAGTCTATGAGTTTTATAATTGAGGAAGTGGTCCGCCAGTCGTGATAGGGCGGATCTTCTTTCATGGCAATTGCATAGATTACAGCTATCATATCAGATTCGAACACCAACTACATTTGCTGTACTTTATTGCAATAAATGAGGTGTTATCACTCCCTTAGAGCTCCTCTACGATTTCAAATATTATTTCAAAAAGTCTACCGTTATAATAAAATACTCCCAACGCACTGAGAAACTCTGGACATTCCTCGAAGATACTGAAATAATGTTTAACTAACAGTGAAAATAAAGAATATCTCATCAATCCGTGTTGGAAAAAGTATACATGCACACATTTCTAATTTAAAAAAAAAAAAATGAGAGCACTGCACCCTCAAACTCGAGCAAATAATTTCTCAAAATTATGGAATCGTCAAACGCGTTCGAGTCGTTACAAATTACTGTCGACGCGCATCGACCAAAACCTAAAAACGATTTTTCTGATTCGATATGTACCAAAGCGTAGAATAGTGACAAGTGGATCCGAAATTTTGCGAGATACGATCCGACAGAAGCTGTCGTTACCTGCGTCGGCGGACAGTCCTCCAACGTCGGAACAGAAAATTCACGAATCCCCGAAGTGCGGAAAATATCAGATTTCCCATGCGCTGTCACGAATTTCAAAAAATGGTTAGGTCCAGTGGAAGCTACTGGCTGCCCGTCCATCGTCAGTTCCCAGAATTAACCTTTTCATCCCAGTTGCGATCGTACGGCTGCGTATTCGGAATTATCGAAAAATATTACCACCATCCATCCACGTATTTCCTATATGTAAATATATCGATAACTTACGGCACGGGTATCGTATTTTATGATCATTGTTAATATTTTGGGGGGAAACGGGTCTGTAGGTTCGATGGTTATTTGAAGGCGATCAAATTATTTCGACATTGTACTAATTAGTTTTGTTTACTGGGATTAATTAATGTGGCGATCGAGATGTCTTTTGGATTAATATTGTGTTTTTTGACATGGTTATGTAGCGTTTGCGCAGGTAGAATGATTAATTCAGGTGCATGTATAATGAATAAAAATATTCTTTATAAGTAATTTATGCAGAACAGAAAGGTGTGATAATTGTGCGGTATACAGAAATAGCGGAGGCTGTTTGTAGCATACGAACATGTAAATTCATCGGAAAATGAACATGGAATGTTTACGTGTATTTAAATCTCTGCAAAACAGAACGTGTTCAACACGCGGTATCGATGAATGATGTATGAATGCTTGCAAAATTCACGAGATGTTTCATTTGAAAATACTGCCAAATGAAGAAACCATTATTTGGCCTACATTTTCATTCTTCGTTGCGAAACATTTAATTGTGATTTCTGTTCTTTTATTTAGCCGAATAAACATGTAAATGATTGGATCAATAACGTACAATTATTTATCCACAAGCGCAATCACAGAAAATTAATTGAAATATCATTCTACCAACAACAAATTTCATTCCACATTTCAAATTACAATTTCCATTCAGCCACTATCAATAACTAGCTCATCCTTCGTTCGTTCGATAAGAATTTCGCCCATTTCCGACCGTCAGTCATTTATTATTTTTTTTATTTCCTTTTTCGTAAGTACTATTCATCGAGTGAACTCTAATTGAAGCGAACTCGCCCCCGCTGGGAGAAGGAATATCGGGAAAAATTTTTTACGTTTCACCGGCCGACAGCGATCTCCGCGTTCCGCATGATCGATATCCCGTGAAAGTGTCCGAAGCTGTGATTGGTCGTAGCAAAAAAGTATAAAAAAAAGAAAAAGAAAAAAGGAGAAAGAAAGAAATGGGAAAAGGAAAATAAAGAACTAGAACAAAGGATGAGCGACGTTTCGAGCGATGGCGAACAGAGACAGAGAAAGTAGGGGGTGGAGGATGTAGAGGGTGGAAAGAGAGACAGACAGTAGGCAGGGAGAGACTATCGTCGAACGACGAATTAAATGACGTTTTCGTATTCAGTCGCGAGGACTGCCACCACCCCGGAGATGAAAGAGACTCCCTCTCCTTCTGCCGCCTGTCAACCCTGTCTGTGTCTCTTCCTTTCACCCTCCGCGTCCGTCATCCCACGGTTTCTCTATCAGCTTTTATCTAGCCGTTTATCCTTCCAGCGGGTGATCTATGTTACAGTTTACAGGGGATTTTGTTATTTAGCCGCGGCTACATCGCGAAGAGAGGCTCTCTGGATTGAAGCCACGGCTGTCGAAGGACGTATGAAATACACTCAGGTGCAAAATAAAGCGGAACACTCGGTATACGAACGGCTTACCGCATAAGCAGTAAAATGTCGAGCTAGTGGCGATGATTGCCTGCTCGATCAGAAAGCAAACAAATAAAATGCCAGTATAAACGTGGCTTGACTTTATGGGCGTTGGTATTGGATCATCTTCGGAGACAATTTGTGGACACCATAGGTTTACAGGGATGGGAATGTTATTTAACAGTCGGTGTATAACGTGGACTGGACACGAAGGGACATAGACACTGTGACGTAATATTTTATGGGGAATTTTATGGTTGATTTGATATAATATTAAAAAGAAGGCGTTCGTGTGGTTAGGAGTAATTAATCCATTTTCGATCGAATGTACATACAATGTTGCTATCGAAAATTCATTGCTCTCTGTTTTGCAATATTTTGTGTAGGGGACCATTAAACTCAACAACCAAATTTTTTACTAAACTTACTTTTCTACGATCTTTACTTTTTTACGATCGGGAAAGGAGAGAACCCCGAGAGTTCGATCGCCGTCTCGCGGAACGTATCCAGCATAAAGTACGCCGGTCGCGAATTTGCTCGCAACTCCGCGAAAGCTTTGTGCCGCGCGCTCTGCAACTCTGGTCGGCTATTTTTTCACGCTAACCGTGTTCAATGCGAACGCGAATTTGCGTTCCGCTCACGAAACTTCTCGTTGCTTCGCGATTGGAACGTCGAGGGGTCGACGAAGAAAGGGAGGGGGAACATGTTACACGAGATATCCCGTTTTTCCGGTTTTCTATGACGTCTTATCGATCGCTTACGAGAGATCAAAGCGACTCGATTCGATTGCTACTTGTCCGTATGGCTCAGCGTTTTTCAGGATCATGAATGATCTTGCGTGAAAGATGAGGAAGGGACCTATTTTTAAGAGGACATAGTTAATACATTCACAGGTAAAGTGATTGTATTATTTTGAGGGGGTTATTGATTGTTAGGAACAAAAATGTAAGAGACTCTTCAAGGAGTCTATTTTTAAAGGAGTTTAATTAATAGATTCCTTGATAAAGTGATTATGGATAAGTGATTCGTGAAACATTTTAAAGGACTATTTAAAGAGTCTACCTTTGGAGTTGTCTGAGTTGATCCTTTCCCTGGTCTCAGGGAAATTTATTTGATATAAAGAACTTGAGATGGAAGGTTAATAAACACGACTGGGCTGTCTCATCCTAGATTATTTCTCAAACTCAAGCCTTTACTACTAGAGTATCTGATAGTGACCTGAATAACTAGACTGCGGATTTTACGCGTCTATGGCGTACAGTACATATGAAAAACATACAAAAAATATACATAACGTATTGAATATAATCTATTAATTAATACAATATTTTAATACTGAACCTACCAACTTTCATTTGTAACTATTTCTATCATGATGGAACAAATGACTAGTCTTGGAGGTACTTTTTTTAATTAAATGCAAAAATATTTTACGTGAAACGAAATTGAATAATGCATGAAACAACTGTATGTAGATCATGTGTAACATATAAGAACTGTAAACACGAATTTGTAAACGGTCATTTGATCGGTCGTGGTAAGTTTAATGTTAACATTAAATCTCGTTTTGCACACACCCTTTGGTTACATTTGGCATGTATTTGGTAATATTTGCCATATTAGCTTCTGTCATAAATGCAGTGAGACATCCGATGTGTCTTCATCCCCGAAAATCTCTGAATATCAATAGACGGAGACGATATAATTTACTCGCTCTGAGATTCGATCTGTTTATACCGGACAAATGAATACACATAACGCGCGTGTACAGCGATGGTGCCTGCCCTTTTCTCCATCCGATACGCATCGTATTATGAATCAGCCCCGCTCAGGGCAGACGTGTCCCGATATTCATCTGTTTGTGTATCCGTGCAAATTTCGCGCACGGTCGCTCTTCCGATTTCCTCTTGTACAAGCGAACGCCAGGCCCCGTCGCGCAAATAAACTGCTCGCTGATAAATTAGAACGTCCCTCCCGCGTGGCCGCGTTGAATTGATTCGGGAGCGGCGCGTGCGGCCGCCGCGAATTAACGTAATGGACGACGCGCGGGGGCTGACTTTCAGAGGTGCTCGAAAATTCAGCCCTGTCGCTACGATCTCTCTATACGCAACGTTTAAAAACGCCTCTTACTCAACCGTCCGTTCCCCCGTTCAATCACCGTTTCCAATCCGATTTTAAGTGGCTGATTGTAGCATTATCATTCAGGAAAAGTGCTCAAATAACGGGCGAAAATAAAATCCCTGGTTAAATGTTGGAATATTTACCACAATTCGATCTTTTATTTTACTAGAAAAATTAATCTACCGAAAATATATGAACAATGTATACGTCTGTCGCTGCAGAATAAGAAAAAAGAAAGTTTAGGATATGACCTCCACTCTCAAGTATCATTGAAGACCCTTCCTACAGTTTCCTAGATATTAAACAGATGCGTGAAAACTACCTTTTTCTTATAACCTTTGTCAGTTAGTCTTGACCAGCTCCTCGTAGCGAAAAGATCTCAGCTAGTTTAACGATATTATAAACTCAAAACTGTTCGTTAATAAAATTAGTATTTTATTATTCCATTATACCCCATTTCCAATATCAAATGAAAATAGAAATACGAAAAATGAAATACTCCAGGAAAATGAAAATTACAACGAAAGTCACATAAACGCTACTGAAGGATCCCCTCGTTCATTATCTGTTACCGTAATTAAATTTCACCCATCCGTAGGTACATAAAGGAGAGCAGAGACGTCGTCGACTAAATAAATCACTCAACGACGCGCCTTCGGCAATTTTTTACTCGCTCTTACATATTAATAAGGGGGATTAAGTACCACTCGAGCGTACCGCGCAAGAATTTGTCTTCCATTGAATTATGAGCCAGGAAATTGTAACAGCCGACAAGAAAAAATTTCGTGGAGAAACTGAGACTCTGGGGGAGAGGGCTCCCTAGTGAAATACACGTTTGGCACTCGAGTGGAAATCATTTCCGGAATGTTCGGATGGCAGACGATATTTCGAGTCAACGTTGAACATTCTGGGGCCCTTCGACGACCGTCCGTCGCACGATTGTTGCGCAAACACGGGTTAAAACGTTTGCTGACAAGCAAGTTTTATTTTTCTGAGTATGGACAAACCGCTTCTTTTGGTACCTATGGTAACAGGTTCTATTGACGAAGAGAAATACCTTTTGCGAACGGAAACGCGTCTGGAGAAGAGGAAACGTCGAGTGCACCGCGATTTTACCTGGTACAACTCCGAGTATCCTCTAACAGGTCTATTAAAACTGACATTTTCTAGGGAACGTTATTTCATCGCGATGATGCCATTGTAAGGAAAATTTAAGCTCCTGGGTACAGCACATTTCATTCCTCGTGTTCTCACTATTTAATATTTTATTTGGGGGTTGATCAAAGTAACTGAGTTAAAGCATTAAAATACATATTATATACGTGTCAATTATAATTATTGCAGTGATGTTTATTGAATTATTTGTACCGTTGAGTTCGTCAAGCACACTTCAGACTTTGAAACTGAAATTTCGTGTGGAGAATAAATACATAGAGACTGTATCTAAACAATAACACGAACAACAATCATCAACCCAAGCCATTAAAGAATGCATTTTTTCGATTCACGAAAACAAAAACGCGACCACGGTCATCAACAAGAGGAGAAAGACCCGAAAAATTCGTATTAAAATTCGAACGATTCGAGGACAACGAGTCGAAGATCCATCTCTCCCCCTGCGCGATGGGAGGAGCCGCACACACACACAAAAAAAAAGAGAACAGAGCGCATTCAATTTCCGTAACAAAAATTGCTTCCAATCGTCCGGTCGACCTGCCGCGAATCTATCTTTCCTGCGGTGCGCCTCGTAGATACAGGGTGTCCCTAGTAGTAAAAGGCGATACTTCATTCTATTCCACTCTGATTGATGCCAATATTGGCACGATCGATCCAGACTATAAGTTTATATTCTAAAGACAACCTACACAAAAGATTAAACCCTCCATCAACACTACATCATATATAAAACTTCTTCGAGGAATATATTGGGTTGTCTGGAAAATCCATGCTGATTTTTGGTACGTGGTACAGATCTGAATATATCGGAATGGTTGAATACAAATAACACGTGTATATCCTTTAAAAGGTGGAAAGGTTGTGGAACAAGACGGCGCCTGTGTACTTCAATAAATATTAGGTTGTTCCAAAAATTTCTTTCGTTTTATTAATAAGTAATACATACGCTATATTTTATGTTTTGTGTTACATTGCTGAATTGGGTACGATTCATTTTGCTCAATTACAGTTACAAAATCGATATCTAAGAAATTAGATTGTCTATTTATATAAACACTGCCGCACAAAATAATTAAGTGCAACTCACGAAAGAAACTTTTGGGACAACCTAATAAATACGAAACTTTAAATGTGCCTTTCTGGACCACCCAGTAATAACGTTCACACATATATAATTTCCCCGAAACCATAAACAAATGACCAAATTCCTTTTCCTAGTACGTCTACCACTCGATCAGCTTGATTATTACGGGAACCTCGATAATTGCATCGTCTCCAGCTCCGATATTCGTCAATAACCGAGGTCTCGCGGCATGGCGTTTCCACCGAGCATCCCTAACGCGATCACAGGCATCGAATCGCGGATTACCTTTCGTTCTATCGTTGTCGACGAGCTAAATAGTCCCCCCGTAAGTGCTTTTCGAGACTCTGTAATACGACTCGTTAATCGTGGCTGCCGCGAAGCCCGGCCGATTTGTCGCTCCTTCGCGTGGCCGCGTACACGGCACGTACAAAACGAGCGCGATTACGCGTGTACGAAGCGGCAGATTTATCGGTCGGACGCAGCCTGCAGGAGAAACGATCCCCTGAACGATGCCTGTGGCGTGTTTACTTCGAGAGCTCACCAGGCCACGGAGGCTCTCGCCACCGTGCGGAAAAATGCCCCGGCTGTACTCGCAGCAATTTATATCGCTGTCGCGACAGTAGTTCGAGAGGGAGGGGCAACACGGAGAGGAGTTTCGGTTTCTGGATCGCGTTTCACCTTTCCGCGCCGGCTGCGCGCCGCTGGCCACGATGGAAATCGATTTACACCCGACGCTTCGATAAGGATTAATAAAGCGAGTTCGCGAGGTGGAAGAGGATTAAAGGAAAACAGTGCTGTTTTCAGGTGTTCTTTGTAGGGAAAGCATACTATGAATCGTTTCTAAATTTTCATTATGTTTCGTTGAATATTTAAACGAAAGAAAGTCTGTCTCATAGTAAGGTCTCATAGGTAAGAGAGATTTAAACAAAAGTTTAATATCAGCAGGCAATGTGTGTAATGTATGCAGTGGCGTCTGGCTTAGGTAGGGACTATTCCACTGGCTCCTTTGGAATGTATAGTTTGGGGGTTGCTTAGAAGTAACTTGCAATGACTAGAGGTTGAGCATTAAATTATCATTGAGGATGGAATGAAATTATTTAGAATATGAAATAAAATTAACGAATACTGAATATAAAGTGAAATAATTGAAATTATATAAAGTAAAAATAAAATAAAATACAGGTATACGAAATATAAAATGAAAATATGTTGAATCTAAAGTGGAATGAAATTATTTAGAATATGGAATAAAATGAATGTATATTGAATATAAAGAATATAAAGGAAAACGATCTATCTTAAGATCAAGTATCAGACTTTCAATCGTATCTTATTCCATTGTTTGTATCTTTTTTCTAGACTGAATATCGACACTAATCATCAATACTGTCATGTATTGTAAAGTCGATTGGAACAATTTTGCCACAAAATTTTCTTTACTTTTTGCTACCATTCCTTCACACTGATAGCTCTTTAAATTCAGTAGAATAATTCTGATACTCTTATACTTTCAACCTCCCGTGAAGTGGGGAGAAGAATCCAATTAATCACAGTCAGAAAACCGGCTTAATGTCGAATAAAATTAACATAATCATTTGTTCATGGATAGAGACCGCACGCAGATTAATTACGTTTTACAAACGTGATTATTCAATTCTATGAAAATTCACTCCGCTGGTGAACTGTTTACCAAGCAAGGCGGTAAATAAAGACTGTTTCTTGAATCGCGAGTTTATTAAAAGCTACTTCGATAAGGTGTCTTTTACATATTCGGAAAATTATAGTGGAGTTTCGCAGAATTTAATGGAATCTGTCACGTTCACCTTGCGAAGTGAAATTTCTTGACAATCGGGAAACGTGTACATTAATTGATCGTTACTTCGCGAGTGAGCGTCATTATGTAAGTAGGTTGAAGGGTATATGAATAGACTTTATAAGTCAAACAGCCTTTCTACTAATTTAAATATTAACGATCCGTCGTATAGATTGAATTATCCACGATCTGTAATTTGATTCGACTAGAATATCAGTGATCTCTATTATATAACGAAATATCGTTATTGAACATTATAGATCAATAATATTCAGCGGATAGATTGTATACTGTTGATATGCTATTAAAAATTGATTTCCACTTTGCATTAGCAATATTCAAGCGTTCAGTAAATTCCGTGCTATCATATCAAAGGGAACAAAATGCACGATCAAAATTCTTCCCAGGATAAAAATTTCGAATAACGAATAAAACACAAACGACTTCGTCCTCGATACTTCTAGAATAAAACTCGATATTTGAAATTCTGTATTCAAGCACCTTACAACGAAACAATGAAAATCCAACCTTCCGATCGAATAAACGTCACAATTGAATCGTTATGTATTATTCGAACGAAATTGTGCCTGCACAACCAAGTAAAACAGACACAATAGCAGCAGCAATCAGTGCGACTAGAAATGAGATCCCGTTCTCGCAAGAAAAGCCACATCATCGATTCTCGAAATAACCGATAAAAACGAGAAAACTTGGGGCAGCCGGTTACGTTCCAAGCGTAACGGCTAGAGGGTTAATCGAAGCGATTTGTCCTTTCGTCGGCATGATCGCGATTACGGTCGCCTGGAGATGCAGATTTATCGATGGAATCCCGATCGCTGGAGAAACGAGCGACGGCCTCGTCTCGATCCACCTCCACCGTCGACTTTCCTTTTTCACTCGCTCGTCCTCCTGCGATCGCGAAACCGGTTCTCCAGCCACGGAATTCCTCGCTTTTCTTGAAAAGCGAGTCCTTGCTGTTTTCTGCGAGGAATTCCCATCCTGATCGACCCATTTTTGGGGGCTTGTCGATGACCTCGGAATTTTACTCGAACAATGAGTGACGAATTGAAATTGCGAGTATTCGTAATGTTTAATCGATTAGGTAGTTCAATCTGGATAAATAGGGACGATAGAAAATTGTATTCGAGTAGTGAATGACGAGAATAAACTGTGCGTAACGTGAGTTCATTTTAGGTAAGAATATTTTATTTAAATAATAAGTGTTGAATTATTTTAGAGTACAGTTGAATTCAGATGAGCAAAGATATACAAAATAACATTCCAATAATACGTGACGAGTGAAAATTGTGTACAACATGCCATTTGCCATGTTTTCATCAAACTATGAAAAACACAAAACGTCCAAAATTCTCGCTAATTTAATATGCCAAACATTACTCCAATAAACAATTTACACAAATCTGAAGATACTTCCTCTGTTTCAAGCAGTATCAAAAATTTGATTACGTTCGTAATTCAATTCGGCAATTCGACGACATCAAAATTTCAGTCGCGCATACGATTCCAAGAACGATAAATTTCGCGTCTTTTAATTCGAAAATCGATTACACCGCGAATATTCAGTAGCACGTAGGGACATTTGAAATTGCACAAATGCACCACCGACGCAGCAATTTTAATAAGAACGTAACCGAAGCGATTACGGGCAGCGTTTAAATTCTCCATACGCTAACTCGTCATTAATCGAACCGGGGATTTCAATGAGCGCACAGGCGAGCCGAATGATAGCGCGAAACACGTTTATACGCACGGTAAAAGCCGAAACGAACGTATTACGTGCACGGAGCGCATCGCGCAAACGCGTCCTTTGCACTAGGAATTAATTTAGTTTCAACATGATGCGAGAGCATCGCTTTAATTGGCGACAATTCGTTAAAAAGGCACCTTGCCGAGCGAATCCCATCGTTCGGGAATCATTTTAATAACGTGAAACCTGGACGCAGACGTTGCGCGCGTGAAAATTCCTTTTCAACCCCCCTCAAACTCCCTCCCGTTGTATTGGAAAATTCGGTGAAATTTCAGCGGAAACTACGGTGGTGGTTGTTCAATGTTCAGGAAGTCTAGGATTGAAAAATGGGCGGTTTGGGGGATTTTTGTAATCATTGCATGAATATTCCTTTAAAACTCCTCATCCTTTTGTCGTTGTATTGGAAAATTCGGTGAAATTTCAGTGGAAACTAAGGTGGTGGTTGTTCAGAGTGCCTAGGGTTGAGAATTGTGAAATTTGGGTTTTTCTTTGTGATCATTGTACATGTGGAGAATATTAGTTACTCACTTTTGTTTCGATGATTTATCGAAGGGGTAGATAAATTGCTAATTGCGAAGTTCCTTACCTGTAACAAACAAAATTTAATACGTTAGAATTTATACGCATAGAAAATTAAGAAATTATTATAGTTTATGCGACTATAAACAAGTGAGGTAACTGGATTATTGGTGACTTTTGAGTTTCGTTGAAGGTAGAACTATAGAAAAAGTGATATGCGGAGTCCTAAATTTAGAAATTTTAAAGCGATGGTAGTGGTACGCCGAAATCATAATTGGAACCAAGAACAGTTCTAGTGATTGTATGGTGATTTGTGAGATGTATAATTTATTCCTCGTTTTAAAACGATGGCCAAACAATAACAGCATTATCATATAGTCAACAAGTTGAAATTGATTCGAAACCAACCCCGAATCGATTAACAAACACAGGATACTTTTGCACGACATCGTTACAATAGCAAAGTTGCGTGCTGTCCAAACCTATTTGACTATGAAATTATGCCACATACTCGACGAACCTTCCTGCGTTGCACTATTATTTTGCTCAACCTTTGAGGGCCAAACCAAACATTCCTGAATCGAAACGCAGTAAATGTAGCGTATGAATTCTTATGAAATCGAATAAATTGGATAAATTGAATTCGATCGTTAACAACGATTTTGCATAAATGCTTAAAATTTTTGTGTGTTACCATAGTCATGGTGGACACTGAATCGACATTTCACATGTTGAAAAACAAAATTCTGCTCCACTTGGAGAACCCTTTATATTGATTTTTATAATATAAAAATGAAACACCGAAATATTAACTGTATCAACCGGTTCCTTCACGAACCACGAACCAAAAACCTTTCTTTACACATAAAAGTAGCCACAATCCCAGAGCGAAACGACCAAAGAACGCGATCAGGAATTTATGTCTGTCGCCGCGATAAATAAAACCAGCGATTGCTTAATATTTCAAGTAGATTTTGCCTCACGAAACGGCAGAAGTGGCCTACCTTTTCTCGACCAGCTCGAATCGATGTTATAACATCGGGGTGAAAAAAATAATTTTAATCTCGAATCGGTGACCCGAACGATACGTATAGCGCGGAATACCACCAGGGGAATCAATAGGGCGCCGCGGATCCCGGGGTTAATTAAATTTCATTCAGATTTTTGGAATTATCCGGGAGCGGTGGCGCGGTGCAATATTCTCCAGCGGCTGACACGATTTCCATCCACGGTTCCCGTCTATTACCGAAACACAACGCGTCACCGTTGGAATTCGTTATACTTTGCACGTTTTTCCCCGTGATCCATGCGCGCGCGCGAGCTTTTTAATTGCATTATAGCCGCGAAATGTTTTTTTGTTTTCCTTTTCTCTTTTTTCGCTTTCTTTTTTTTTTTTTTTAACGCGAGGTCTCGCAAGAAATTAAATGACGACCCGATTTCTAGTCGAGCCATCTTTGAAGGGCGCGCACGCTGAAACTGAAGGGAAAACACGGTATGAATTGGAGACACGTACGATTCTCGTCGATAAATTGAGGTGTATTAATTTGTCAGGGAATCACGCGCTATGAGGACGATAAATCGACAGTGTACTGTTCGATTACTTGGATTGGGCAGTACAGGATCAAAATAGGATAAATTGTAAGTAGGAGAGATTTAAACAAAATTTTAATGTCGACAGGCAATATGTGTGATATGTGCAGTGGTGTCTGGCTTAGGACGGGACCATTCCACTGGTTCCTTTGGAATGTACAGTTTTGTGGTTGCTTAGAGGTAATTGAAGGTCGAACATTAAATTATGACTGAACATTGAATGAAATTATTTAGAATATGAAATAAAAGTAATGAATATTGAATATAAAGTAAAAATAAACTAAAATATAGGTATATAAGATATAAAATGAAAATGTGTTGAATCTAAAGTGAAACAAAATGAAATTATATAAAGTAAAAGTGAAAGTATGTTGAATTCAAAATGAAATGAAATGAAAGTATATTGAATATAAAGTAAAAATCAAATAAAATAAAGGTATACAAAATATAAAATATGTTGAATCTGAAGTGGAATTTATTACAATGAAATTATTACTGAATTATGACACTCTGATTATACAATGAAATTTCACATTTTTCAAGCCACACGTATCCAGCCAAAAAGAAATTGCACAACCACTCGCACACCGTCTAAAATTCTATTTGCAACTGTGACAATTATTCATTCGAAAAAGACCCATACCTAGAATCAAGACATAAAGTAAATCACTCGAAGCGATTGCATGCATAATTTTTCGCCGATAGACAAGGTGGCAAGAATAGAAGAAAAAGTTCAAGCGATTCCAGTTTGCCCGTAAAGCTCGCGATCCCGTGAAAAATCGTCCGATCCCATCGAAGACCAGTTTCTCTCCGATAAAATCTGCTCGAAACTCTGCTCGAGATCGTGGTACGAGTTGCGCCGTGGGGCACCTATGTAAAGCGTGATGTTCGTCAAAGCGTGACACGTGTCTCGTCACGGGGCGTAGGAAACGATTTTCTCGTTGATCGAGGCACCACGAGTCCATAAATAAAAATCCTGATCGACACATTCGATCGGAGTGATCCTTAGGACTATCGGGGCACCGGTTAACTACCGCGGACGACAAAGGAAATCGCTGCGGATAATTTATCTGCGCACGGCAAGGCTCTCAGCCGGACGAGGAGTGCGCTAATCTCTCATGTTTGAATACTTAAGCGGTCAAGTGGGTGTCGAGTTATTATGCAAAACGTCGAAGCCCTCGATGCAGTTTCTCACAGTGCCGGCTGCCTTTTGATTCATGGCGCAATTTGCGGTAAACACTTCACGAGCGCGTCGAAGTGTCTACATCAAAACGTAGTATATCTTGCGTGGGATTTTTTACTCTCGCGGGGTGATTTGTTTTCGAAGGGTTTGTGGTATTATCCATTCTGTAATTCCATTTGTGGACTTGTATTTCAAAGTACTTCATAAATGCGAAGGAAATTTAGTGGATAAATTCTTTTTTGTTTGATGGAGATGGAACCGTATTTGCCCAAATATCAACAAACATTTACTTTGATTCAACTTATAGAATCATAATATATATACCTACGTTCATCACTTGAGTCTGCATGCACATAAGATTTAAATTCCAACTAACCACCCTAAACGAAACAGGAAACTGTAATAGTAAAATAACACACCCCATCAGGAGCAAATAAAAATTCCTCCACCAAACGTCACGAATAACCACGACCCTTTCCTTGGTTATCCACGTCCATTCGTGATCACCCTTGCTCGTCCCCGATAATCGACGACTTGTCCATCGACCGTGATCAACGTCAGATTTTATCCGAGGATCTGATCTTCGAGTAAGCAGCGATTTTTCGCGAGACCTCGCGAGCCTTACCGGCAAACCGTGAATAACTCCAACTTTTTGTTTCTCCCGTGGTGCCTCGTTTGTGCGCGTTTCGTAGGAATTAATAGGTAAACCCGTGACAGAACACTTGCGTCGATGCATAATGATATGTGGAGCGACATAAATTAAGGCGACGACTTTGAAACGTGGCCGATCTTTGTACCTGTCCTTAACGCTCGCGTGTCCGCGACCGTTCTTGCAAAAGCGCAACAGCGTATTACATGCTGGAACGTATTACATCGTAATTAGAAGATAAGGGAGGGCGGAGCGTCGTGGATAACAAGCCACGATGGACAATTGAGATAAGGGATTCGAAAGATATGGATTTTCTTGGTTATTGGCAAGCGCTTCGCAGTACTTGGTTCCTTAGTCTTTCAAAAATTATATATACATCAATTTTTAAAATTATTTATAAAATTAATAAGTAATATAATATATTATTTATAAAATTCATAAAATTAAATTAACTAATGCCATACTATATTACTATTGCACTTTTATATTATAGGTCGTTGGCATTAAGGATTCTTTACAATACAATTGAATAATATCCTTCATAATATAGATTAGTCTGCTCGACGTCTACGCTAATTACGCGACTCAGCACCAGCTAATTAACATTTACCTATAATTAAAGTCAAGAAAGCGTCTATAGAACGTTCGGCATGCGAGAAGGCATTCTGCTTGGCATGCATCACTGCGAGGCATGACTTTCAGAAATAACAACAAAATAAGCTGATCAATTTTCTCAGATATTTTCTTCATGCTAACGTGGGAGTTTAATGTTGAAATTGCTCTTAGACATTCACAGAAGTATTTGAATTTCTGCAAGAGGAGCACTAAATGAATATCTTAAAACGATAAAAAGAATTCAAATACATGCACTCAGAAATAAAATTCATCTGCTTCATGAAATAAAAAGCAGCAAACTTGAAGGTTTTTCTTAATGTTTGTACAGGAAAGGTTATTGATAAGCTTGTGGTAGGTCTCAAAGACTAAAATAGTTGAGACATCTCTTCTGAAGCTCATGAAAAGTGCACATAGCATCCCCGATTAAAGAAAAAACCGTCAGAAATTCGAGCAATATAAAAAAATCGAACAACGCACAGAAAATATAACCGATCAACGACTTCTGACTCAAAAGTAGGCCTCGCAAAAGAGTTGGAACAGCTCCCAAGCTCATGAAAAGTGTATAAAGCATCGTCGACCTAACGAAGAAGTCAGGAACTCGTGCAATAAAGCACGTCGTCCAGGTTGGCGTTAAAAAAGCAATTTGTATGTCACCGGTGCAACCAGCGGTAATTGTTTGTTGCATCGTGGCGAGTTCTCGCCTCGTGAAAGTTCGTCCTCGCCAAGTATGAGCAAAATGCGTCGTTCGGTCTGAAACGCGCTCGCGTTTCCCTCTGTCCCGCGTCTTTCTCGCTTTCCACGTTCCTCTTTCACTTTCGGTGCACCATGACTCGGTACTTATATGTCCATGGACGCGTGACACACGGTCGATCGAAGGTGGAGAACGTTTCACCATCGACGTCCGCCCGTCGGGAATTTCTGTTGTTTTTGGTCGAGCAAGAGGTTCGCTTTTGGTTAAAAGGCGCGGGTAGGTCGCTTCAGACAGGCTTAGAAGATTCTAAACGGTGTCATGCTTTATCTCCGCTCGGAAACTGGTGACCTGAAATGGGCCACTGTTCGAGAACTGGGGTTGCCATTCCTGGATCGCGCGAGAAGAGTAATAATGGGGGCTTCGACCTTTTCAGATGATTTATTGGACATTGTATATGGTATATACACCCCCGTTCAGAAGTATGTGGACACTTCCTTAATAGAAATAAATATCTAATAAAAGTTGCGAATACATTAATATCAATTACATCATTTATGTTTTGATATGTTTATGTTGCATTAGCGAATATATTTTACTAATAGTTTCTTTTAATATCACATTCGTAATGATAAAAAACTATAGAGATAACTAGATTATGTTAAAATTTCTTTTACTCAACTTTCGCTCTTTTTCTTTTACTATCCGGAGTAATATTATCTCATTCATTTTGTAATACTTCGCCATAAATGTTTTATGTCATATATTGAACATTCTTTCTGAACTTTTCTATCCGAACTATCCCATAGATATGCTATAAAATTGTATATGGCGATCAAAACATTTAATATTATTAAATCACATTTTTCGATAAATGGACACATCCAATATAGAATTTAGCAATAAAAGTTGTATAGTAATAATTTATCATAAAATGTGTGATTTGAATAGAAAATCATATTTATTCTTTAGACGACAAGGATAGTGATCATTTTCAATAGTAACATATTTTTGATGTCGTTAAAATTCTAATCTGAAATGCATTGAACAGAAAAATCTTCTTCCCCCTTAATGGATAAATTGATCAACGACTGTATGAACATTTCCATTAACCGTATCCTGAATTATTCAACCAATGTAACGCTTCATCTTCCAAAAAAAAAAAAAAAAACATTTTTTTCGATTCTATACACAACTCGTAAAGTCCACAAATTGCCCGAAATTACGGATCCATCTGTGCTCGTATCATAATTGCAACTCTCGTTTCGTCGATAATGCCTGGCAACGTTAATTTAACTCCAACAGTTAATTAATTTGGTTCCTGTTAGGTCGCCGTCATATTGCGCACTGTAATTATAATTTGCATTGTAGTATAATTCAATGTATACACACCCAGAAGCGTATTATTTAGCAAAACGTCCAGGAGAAGACACGAATGTTGATGAATATCCTCTGCGCAAGAGAAGATGGATACTAATTAATAGCGTTTCCCTTTAAGCGACAAGAACGTTGACGTTTTATCTTTCATGGATGCGTGTATCGAATCTTCACGGTGAATTCGACGCATTGATATCGAGCAACCAATGTTTAATTTAAGTTGTTATTCATAGTTTTTAAACGGTAAGCAACTAATATCCTTTGTTTAATATCCAGACAGAGCGAAATAACGATCAGAAATGGAACGGAGTACGCGACAACCGGCGCCGCGAATATTGCGGCAACAGTTCCCCTCCCCGTCCTCTTGGGCGGTTGTTTTACAACCCTAGGCGATTTACGAACTCTCCTTGAGACACTTTCCGACCGATTTTCCAGCTCGGCGCCGACGATCGGTCCGCGATCGCTCTGGTTACCAACCTACTTTCGTTCACCGCGATCTCAAGGTTCCTAAGCGCGCAGCTTTTTCCACGTCCCCCGTGAAACCGAACGTGCCGCGGGCTGTTTCCCGCGTCAATCGATACAGATCGAACGGAGTCGATTGGGCGTCGATCGGTGCTACGATAGCGTCGGTGCTATCGTTCATCGTTTCGCGGGCTACTGCATCGGATTGATTAAAACTGGCCGCTGTACAAGCGAGACGCGGAACGGATTGGTGCTCTCGATCGAGTGCCCGTTACTCCGGCAATATTGTTTTTGGAAATCTGTGGATCGTTTGTCTGGATCTGGATCCGGTGCGGGGAAGGATTTATGATTCGGAACGAGCGCGCCAGGCTCTGGCAATTATTAGCGCCGGTGATTGCTTCCGAAACTGGAGCACTTACCCAGGGAAAATTTTTCGATAAAAATCATGGTTTTTATGACTGCTGTTGTTAGATTGATCCGTTCAGCTTTTCTTTGGCGGGAATCGTGGGGGTTGGTGCTTTCGCTTGTGGTTCCTCTGGGGGAATATTTTAATTGAAGTGAAATTTTGACAAATTATTATTTAAAAATAACACTTTAGCGGAGAAAGTAGCTGTACGTTTTCGACTTTCCGAAAGGTGTTCTTCGGGTGTTTCATTTTTAATAAAGAATTAATTTGTAGGTACTTGAATACTTGTTAACATGATAAGGAAAATAGTGTTCATACAATACATAACTAGAGATATATGAACGGTGTTGAATGTTAAAATACAAGCAAAGAAAATCAGCCTAACGTGTTTTTAAATAAATTACGCCTGAACTGCTAAAAAATAGCAGAATAAAATTACTGCCTCCTGAAGAAGTTCTTCTACGCAACCTATATCATAGACAATTTTAATAAATCACCTCTGTGCTACTCAAAAATAAAAAATAAAACTACTACTTCTTTCGAAAAAAGGTCTTCTACATATCCTACCACAAGGCTTCCAACACAACTCCCACCAGTCCTGCTAAAATCCAGACATCCCCCTCGTCTCTTACGCAAAGAAAAATAGCCCAGAGCGCAAAAATTAGCCAAGAATGAGTCGCGATTCGCCGACAACCTCGACGAGCTTCGAGCAATCCTTCCCGAACAGCCTCCGCGAGAGGCAGCAACGTCTCTCTGTGAGACGCGAAGCGTTAAAAAATTCGCAGCCACTCGCGGGGAACTCCGGGACCGTGTCCCTGCAGGCGTCGATTCCATCCCGATAAACGACACTCGCGGCTCCTCCGCGAGGAACGAAGTCAAAGAGCAACACGCGATCAGCGCAACCGGTCTTCCACCGCCGCCGCGGTATAAATAATCCAGCGGCCCCGGAATTCTCAAACCGTAGAATCGCGCCTCTGTTTTTCTCATGCATTATTCAGGATCTGTATGAGTGACGCGCGCGCGATCTCCGGGGGAATCGCGTAAACGGAGGCCCATTATTTTCTTCGCCCCCTGTGTCTCGCGGTCCACCATCCCTCCTTTAACCGCCGCGTATAGTTCGCGGAGTAAAGAGAGAACCAAACGCATGGACGTGCGACTCGCTTTTTCCTGCCCCGGTAATCATGTAAACGCGCGGCAAACGGGAGAAAACCGTGGATGAATGACGAAAAAAGGAAAAGAAAGACCGCCGAGGGGGGGTGAGGCGGTTGGAAGGGGGTTGGGGTTGGGGGACGGTTAGAATCGCCGCAAGCCCAGCGAACACGATCTGCAAGCAATTACGCGAATAGTTCGATCCGCAATTATCCGTATTGCTTTCAACGTTCCGCGGGCGGATCGACTTTTCAACGGGCATTGCGCTTCGATCCTTGTTTCGATTCCACGTAGGACCTTCGCGTGGCTGCCCGCTGCTCTTCTGCGTGCTACAGGCTTGCTCCAAAAAGAGTTGGCGATTGGGAATTTGTTTTATTGGAGAAATGGAACTGATAACGGAGACCACCATGAGGGTCATACCACAACACACCTCTTATATTCTGTTCCATAACTATTCGGATATCAACTCTCCATCGCCACAAAAATTTATAAAGATTTTCCGAGAACATATAAATATCCACACACAATGCAAACTTGAAAGACTTTCTCGTTCTGCCCGCAAAAAAGTCACAACCTAGGATGTGTGACACCATTGACAGTCATACTACAACACAACTCTCACACCCCATTTCATTACTCCTCAAATATTACCTCTCCTCCGCCACAAAAATTTATAAACCTTCTCCAAGAACGGATAAACATCCTCACAAAATTGGAAATTGTAACACCTTCCAGTTCTTCTACAAGAAAAATCACAAACTTGAGATATATGACGACCACGAGAGTCATACCATAACACATCTCTCACACTCCATCCCAGAACTCCGCAAATATCTACCTTTCTCCACCGACAAAATTTATAAGCCTTCTCCAAGGACGGATAAACATCCTCACAAAATTGGAAATTGAAACACCTTCCAGTTCTCCAATAAAAAAATCGCAAGCCTCGGCCACCTCGACCCACGAAGAAAAATCACCCCGAAAAGCGATACGACCCGGGCAACTCCCCCATCCCGTTATCAGTCTCGTTTCCCTAAAGAAGTGGCTTCCAAATAACTGTAAACACTCCCTTGAAGCACCCTGTATATTCCCCGTCCCCTCCCCCGATTGTGTACGTGCCATTCAGCCACGGCAACGGCAAATTGGACTCCGTCTGCTGGCGTTGCATTCGCTGCAGCGATCTCTCGGGGAAACCGTGCGGCCAGGAGTGTTCCTTATTTCTACCGACTCTCATGCTCCTTGTTTTCCCTTTATTCCGTCCGCGAAAATGCGTACATATTATTTAAATTTCCATCGCGTGCGCCCGCTCTCCCTGCGCCGCTCTTGCTGTCCGACGCAAAAGCGATCCGGAGTGGTCGCGCGCGGTTACCTGGGCGTTTTATTTTTCCGTATACTTTTTCTGCCGCGTTGCGCTGGCAGACCACGGAAATCGAAATTTCCACCCGTTCCTCTTTTCCGTGTTGGGTTACACGCGGCACCGGGGGCTTGGAAAGGGTCGAAGGAAATTCGCGCGTTATTGATGAAATGGAGAACGAGGGCGGGCGTGCGAGTTACGTAACGGATGGCTCGTTTAGGAATGTATCGCGCGATCGGGAAAACTGTTTTGGCACCGACTCTGCCCAGACGGAGATCGTGGCCGAAGGGGTAGGGAAAATTATTTACACCTGGCAAGTTTTATGCCGCTGTCGAGCAGGAGCGGTTGCATACGCTGCATTCGATATTTTTCGGAAATTTTGATCGTTCTTAGGAACGTGTCGCAGGTGATTCTGATTTTCTCGAACAACCATAACTCTGCACGTTATTCGTGGCACAGGCAACTTTTCAACGAGAATCCAAAGCAATCGAGACAGAACGCGAGGAATTTCGAATTTTACCTCCATTCCGAAGCTAATATTATCTTTCGTTCTAGAATTTCTTTTCGTCTTCGAAGGGAACGCGAAATCCCGACCGCGTTCCCGAAATCCAGACGGAATATTCCTATAGCTCGGAGCGTTTTTCCTAGCCGAGGACAGAAATGATTCGGTATCGTTAACAATAACATCGGGCCACGGTTTTGAGGATGAAACTCGCGTGGCTCGAATTCTTTCTGCGCGGAAACATTTTTAATCCTGGGAAGTCTGACTGTCCAAGCTTTTTATTCGCTGTTTTTCAGAAGGGGGAGGGGTGCGCGGAGGATGCTAAGAAAATATCAGGGAGCACCTCTCCTTCTTTCGAAAAATAAATTCCTAAAGATACGAAACTGGAAATTCGCTGAGGGTTGTTCAAACAGCTGTAGGCGGGCTTTAGGTTCTGGTAGAGACTATATATAACACTGTACGACATTTTTATTTATATTTTTAATCACTCTATCAGTATTGCTATTGGTGGTTCCTTTATGTTATTTGTTATAGGTAATGGAGATTTGGAATGTGAACAACACATACTGTGTATTTATATACAGAATAAAACAGTTGTTAATATTGTGACATGTACGAAGGAAAGGTAAAATAAAAAAACGATATTTTAAGCTCCTATAATCAATAATCAAAATATGACGACCGCTTGTAACAAATAACTTTCAATGAAATAAAATGGACAGACGAATGTACATTAGAATTAGCCCATAAGAATTTGATCTGGTCTGTGTGGATTTATCTCGTCGAATTGCAGTTTTAATCGAACAATTTGCGCACCAACGACTGTTTACGTTTTGTTTGTTACTCGATACTCCAACGTGGGCAGGGACTTTGCATATCCGTGCGCTTGGGCATTGGAGAAGAAAACCGTGTCGAAGCGAGCCGGATGCAGTCGAAGGAAACGGAGCGCGCGGTCCCGACGACTCGGGTAAAAATAAGGAACACAACCGAGTAACTCCACCCACGCGATTTCCCCGAGAGAGATCGTACGTCAACCGCGCTGCCCCGTAACTATAAGCCGATTCCAATTTGCCATCGCGCCGAAGAACACCCGACGGAAATCGAAAAACAGGGGCTGGATAGATGGCGAAACTTTATTTTCTGTATTCGAATAATATAACAAGCCATGCCGATTTCTGGAATTTAAATTCTCATCTTCGTTAGCGCCGAATAAGAAGTTGTAGATGTATATTTACTTAAAAATGAAAATTAATAGTTTATGTATTATATTCTGATCCAAATTAGGATACTGGTGATCAGTTTATCTTTCATTTGTTAGTCGAGAATATTAAAATTTAAAAATCATAATTGATATTATATTGTGTCGTGCATCAACCTTCAAACTAACCACCCTTGGCCTCCGTGCAATTTTTCCTGCATCCTGGTAAAGATTTGGATAGGCTGCGGATGCAGAAACACTTTCAATAACCGTATTGTCGTCGCCGCTCAGCTTCGTGCCTTCCAAACAGGTAATAATCGCTTCGAGCTAAATCTGGATTGCATCGTAGGTGCGGCAGAGGATTCAATTTCAAAATTTTGATTGGTTTCCATAGTCTTCCTGGCAGTGTCTTGACTCTTGCAGAAAGCAAATTCTCTTTTCTTTTTTCTTCTTTGATTGAATCTTTCTCCTCGCTTCGAGGAATAAGAGCGTTGAGTAATAGTCTGCGTTGATTGTCCTCTCCCAGCAGAAGAAAATAAAACCCCCCCCCCCCCCCCCCCCCCGCCCACCAATCTCCGAATACGTCACCGGCACCTTTCCAGCCGAGCGTGTCATTCGTTGCCTCTTCTCGGTGTTCTTTTGATGCTTGTTGTGACTTGGGAATGAAATAGCGCATCTAGGTCTCATTCATGGCGATTATAGTCTTAAAAAACTCCTCGCACATCAAATTGTCCTAGTAGATGAATTACTCCGTTCCTTTCCCTCTGTGTCCAATTTATTTAAGTGGCATGAACTTTTAGGACGACCTAATATTATTACTATAATTTCAATGATTCCAGCCATGTTCACCCCTGAAAAGGACCCTCTCGTGGCGCCTCTCCTCTTCGAACTAAAATCGATGAGGCGTTCCACGTATGTACAGCGTGTCTTCGTGTCCGAACTCCCGTCTCCCCGCGACACCTCGACAATTTATGTCCACGTAGCGTCGACCTCGTTCGTTTTCAGGGTCGCCGTAAACGGCAAAGGAAACGAAACGAGCTCGACTGTCCGTCGTAAATTCGGGAGTAGGTCCCACGGGCGAGAGAGAGAGAGAGAGCGGTTTTCACGACGTTCTCGGCCGACGATCGGCGAGGTTAAGTCAGGTCAGGCCGTGGCGATCGCCCTGAGAGAGTCCAGTGCCCTGAGAACCGTTCCAGCCGATAAACCACCTCCTACCTCCTCCGTTCGCGAGGATTCGACGCGGATACACGTCGCGGAGGTTACGTCGGGTCAACCGAAACGCTGGACACGAAGGAACGGGACGCACGCGAGAACGACGATCGGCTCGTTCGACCTAAGAGTGTCTACGGGATTCCCGAGCCCACCCGTTCGAATAATTTCCCGATCGACGATTAGGCTGGATCCTCCGTGCTCCTTGGATTTATCATTCGGGATACGATACTCGAAGGTAATCGCGGTTGCCGAATCACTCGGGTGCTATATTAGGCTGTCCCGAAAGTTTCTTTTGATGAAAAGTTTCATGATTTATTTTGCTCCAATACTAGATGTTAGACCATCTCTCTAAGAAGTTAGATTGTCTATTTATATAAACACTATCATTCAAAATAATTGAGTGTAACTCACGGAAGAAACTTTTGGGACAACCTAATATATTGAGATGGCTGGAAAGTCCATGTTGATTTTTGGTAGGTGGTACAGGTTTGAATATATCGGAATGATTGAAAACAAATAAAAGGTGGAAAGGTCGTGGAACGAAATGGTACGTATGCAATTCAATAAATATATATATATGAAAATTCAAATATGCCTTTGAATTTTTTTTTTAAAGTGGCACGAACTTTCTTGGGAACCCAATATGACATTCTTTTTGACGTGACTGCTCTTACAACTAGTGATTACGTCCATCGCATATGCATGTGACAACGGGTTCCGGAGTCAACAGATTCAACATCTTTTGCGTTGTAATAAGACCATGAATTAAAGTATTCCTTAAGTCACCTAATATTTTTTTCAAATTCAACAACTCTAGTAGAAATCGCAGTATTTGGCCGCCGTGTTGTACAGTAAATTTATTTACAGTTTATTTCTTTACATCCGTTATTATATTCGTATATACAGTTTACGAGGGTGTTATATTTATTATTAAGTGTTGAGTTTTATAAGAAGCACCAATTCACTTCCTGACCCTGTCCTTAGTTTCCCTCAGAAAGGATCGTTCTCAGAGCATATAGTGCCACGCCACGTGCAGGTACAATTATGTTCAACTAGTTTTTGAAAACAGTCGCGAATTTAGCAACTATCCGCGGAGGAACTTTTGTAGAATGGAATAGTTGACTGTGGGAACAGGTGCCGGATAGAGCGCGGGCGTACGGTGACTTTTCTTCATGAAATTCTAATGACCCCCTGCGAACTCTGTTAACAGGCGTGCAACTTTGCCAAGGTCACCGTGTATATACGCGGTTAGGAAATTGGAGGATCATAATCGAGGCCAGTGGTGACAAGGGATTGCGTTCGTATCTGGGTGACGAGTGGGCTCACGCAGAGGCGTCATTCGTTTCTGGGTTACTGATTTACTCAGCGGATGGGAGATGATGTTAGTAATTGTATCCAGAGATGATAAGTTATTACGAAAACTTGTACTTTATTAAAAAATGAAAGCTATGTTTGGGAAGATACCCAAGTTGGAGCTGTCTGTTACAATTATTGATGTATTATTGGTATTGGTGTAATATATTTAGATTGGTCCTTTCTTAAAGAAAGTTTTAATTGCATCTAAAATCGATTTATTTTCATGTAATAGTCGTTCCTTCATAATTAAATAAAAAACAAAGTCAACCTCTTACAATTTCATGTAACTATCTCGTAGGATACTCGTCACATTTTTACAGCGTTTGCACACCACAAATATTCTTTCAACTGTTAGTATTATACACACAACAATCCAAATCATACAAATTTCAATTGGTCGAATGATAATTCAGTACACAGTGTTCGCAGACCAACTCACACAATGTCGTAAATTCCCTTTGTGTTAGATGATCTTAAACGAGAAATGGGCTCTAATTAGAACTGATTAATAATAGATTACAGTTCAGACGTCGGTAGGGGATATGGCCGAATGCATGTCAATCCTTTTAACGATTAATCCGATTGTGTATACGTTAAACACACTCGAAGTGACCAGAATAATCCTGGCTTTGTAGAACTCACGTATTCAGCCTGACAGTCAACGTCTCGAGTAATTCACAGTAATGTGCCTAATATTGCGAATGTCGTTTATCTGTGTAATTCAATGCACGCTAAGTACTGTTTTACTATGGATAGTAGATCGAGAAGATACAGCGAACTCCTCGCGGCATATGTAAGTTTTATGTTAATTCGGTACCCGTGGGGGTCTCGAGTGTTTCTCTCCATTCGTTACACGACAGCAATTCGTTATTTACATTATCACTTAACAACGCCTACAGCGCGCTTTCTGCGGCCTGTAGATAGCATATTTGGAGTCAGAACTGTGTACTGGAAATTTCAGGTGCTCTGACCTTTTTCAGACGTTCCGATGCTAAGCTAGGACAACGGTCATAAATGTTGGAATATTGAGTTAATATATCTTGCGAAAATTAATTTGTAACATTGAAATTCAACTGAAATGTTACGAGAAATTTCAGCTGGCTTGAATGCTTAGCTACGATAGCAACCATAAGTATTACGATTTAAATGAATTAGGTGAAATTGTACAAGTATCAATGCTAAGTTAAGACACTGGTCATAACTATTATAGTGTAATATTGAATTACAATTTTTTTTATTAATTAAATTGCACTACTGAAATTTTTACGAATCTTCAAGTGATCACGTGTTGCAGTGCCGATCTATCACACTGAGCTATTATAATATTTTCCTATCATGTTACAACAGCTGAATGCTAGTGAGAATCATCTACGTGATAATACTTCTTCACACCTGCTAACACATGTTACTAACTGTTCGTTATTGATCAAATTGTAATCATGCTTGGAGATAATAAAAACAAATGATAATATTAAATTTTAATTTCAACAAAAGTGAAAGCTAAATGAATCCAACAAGAGGAATTTGAAATATTCTGACCTACAAGCTCCTATATCTTTTATATATCATTTTTTAGAGAACTAAAGTCTACCTTACAGCAATATTTCACTCGTACTACAATGCATAGCAAGCTTTAAGTGTTAAATTCAGAACTTTCTTTTTCCCTGCACTTGTCACAGTTTCCTCGCCATCGGAGCCGGTCCCATATTATTTAACGGCATCGCGACGCCATCGCCATCCCGCGGGATGAATATTGCAGGTTGTAGTGGCCGCGATAAAATCGAAGGGGAACGCGGAAAAACGTGGCGCTTCCATCTAGCGCGTTCCGCAAATTCCGAACCGCAATGCGGGCGCCGGCTGCGAGACGACGGGCGATATGCGAGCAAGAAATAAAATTGAATTTCAGAATGAACCGGGTGGGAAGTGACGTCAAGGAAACGATGTTGCTGCTGCGGCATCTCTCTTTTCCTCTAAGCCCGGTGGTTCTTTACCTTTTTTTTTTTATTTTGATCTCCCTTAGCAATCCGGTGAAGCTCCCGGGCTTCTTTCTCGGAGTAACGTTATATTTTTTAATTATTTATTAGCTCGAAATTCATTTGACTGAGAGGAAATTTAAGTGAAGTGAGCATACAATAGAAACCTGTCGAAAAATTTGAATAATAATTATAGAGTATAATTACCTAAACAAAATCGCATTCAAATGTCATCTGAATAAACAGTGCAGGAATTCCCAAAGAAATCTTATATAGACAGATTTTTAATTCTACGTTAATAATGCTAGCAGTCCCCCTTTATTAATTTATGTACGCCCGGATTAAGTACCGCTGCTCATGGAATGAAGGCGGATATTCGACGAATGAGATTCGGTTTCGAGGTAAATCCGCTTGTCCGAAATCAATCGCAACCACATCGCGTTACAAAGGTCGGAAAATGGCATTCGCGATTTTAAGAGACCGATGGAATTCCGTTCGCCGTGGGAAAAGGAATTTGGAAAATGCTGGAACCCCGTGTGGTCGAAACGCTGCGAAAACCGTCCGCCAGGCAGAGGCGAGCCTCATTGTCGCGATGAAAAACCGTTGCTGGTGAAATTCGATTTTTCGTAGGGTAGAAGGAAATCGATGTTCGGAAGAGCGCCCCACGAAAGAATAATTCTCAATTGGGTTCGGGAATAGCGGACAATGGGGGAGTGTCTCGCGCGAGATTGGGAGTTCAGTTTTGTATTCCACGAGGAGGCCATCAGATTTTCGCGCCTTTTGTTGCTGTTGAATTTTCCGTCCATTTTTAAATTAAAAATCTGTCGACTGGGGAAACTGAAAAAATTTACTGCGGGGTGTCGTTGCGCGAGAAATCCCACTTCTCATTGTGCTTTGCGTTTTGTATTCGATTTTATTTGATTTAAATTCCTCTATTAAAAACTCACGCGATGATTCCATTGTATAATGTTATTTTTGTAGATTTGTGGAGTAATAAAAAGCCGTTTCCATCATCCACGTTGTGATCGATCTTTGTTATCAGGAAACCAGAACCTTTCTTCAAACTTGAATTGTTTATGTCTTGGTGACCAAGCATTATATTGCAAAATGGTACAGGACTTTCCGATTGCTTTTGAATCGAGGAATTATTTTCATCCGAAGAAATCTCACATTTATCAACTCCCTGTATACGATACTTCTTTTATTATAGTCAATTAAAATACTTACGTGTTGCTATCGAATATTACAAAAATTCAGAAGAACTAGAATTCAGAAGAACTTCTAATCTGAAAACAGCGAATCGAAGCTATTCATCGAAACTAGAAACATGAAAGAAGATGGTTCGACGAAAAGCGTGACACATTGGCAAAAAGATCGAGTTGGTGCGCGGAAAATCCGCGGGAACGATCCGACTGACACTTTAAAGTGATTCGCAAGAAGGCGAGGGGCGGTTTTATGCTTCCGCGAGGAATTCGTGCGATGGTGGAGCTGCCACGCAGGATTTCCCTCGTGTCACAAGGTTACCCGTGACCCGATGGTAACGAAAGCAAGAACTTCAGCGTGTTGCGTGCTTAACTTGAACGTCAACCGTCACGGAAATTGCGTGGCGGAATATCGTCGAATATCCCAACTTTCGGCGAGAGTTCGAGGACGCATATCAACAAGAAAAGCTTACGAGGAGTAAACTTTCTTTGACGATAATCGTATTCAAAATATTTGAATTAGCATCGAGTGACGTTTGTTATGTTGGCAAATTAATTTAGTAAAGGATGGTTAGACAAGCATGATTTAAAACAGTAGTTTATAACACTTTTAAGCATATAGCTTGGTAACAGATTATTAGTCTTGTTGAGGAGTGAAAAGAAATTTGAGACAGTTTTTAATTCTGAATAATTATAATAATAGGAGTTCAGCAATAAACTGGCTCTAAACTATGAGTCTAAAGGATGACTTTGAATATTCATCGAGAGAGAAATTGAAGTATTAGCACCAAGAGTTTTTTACCTGCAACAAACAAAATTAAATACATTGGAATTTGTTACCATATACAATTAACGAAATTAAATAATTGAAAATTTGAAACCATACAAAAATTCACGCAGTCTCGACTTATGTTTCCTTGAATATAGCATAAGCCACGAAGCAAATGTACATAACAAGCAAATGTATTATAACACTACTTGAGGCACGAAACGGAATTAACGAGGACTGAAATGTTAATTTAAAATATTTAACAATGTTATTTCGTACCTCAAATACAGTTACGACTGTTTTGTAACTCGCAATGTATTCAAGGATACCTAGTATTAAATTATATGCGTTATGAACGGTATAAATTGATATTTAATATGGTGAGCGACCACACTTATTAATTCAAATGTAGAGAGAATTTGAGAAATGAAATTAACTTGTATTTAATTGGCAATTCAAGCAGAGATATAATTTTATTAATTTGAGAACGTATACCTATATATTTGATACATACTCGTTAAACATTTTCAACCTCCCTTCATATCCTCATCAGAATCATGTAAATTGTTTTAAAAAGAGGAATATTTTTTCAAAATTAATCACTTACGATTGCACTTAATTCATCCAGTTATGTTAGGACTCAGTATTCTCGTGCATTAATCAATCAAACAAGTTCCAGATGATTCGATTTGATAAATTGCCAACTGAAGGGATTTCATTCAAAGCTGATCGATAATCGTTTTATGTCTGCTGACTGTCATCGACACCTCGCTTTGACGTTGAAACGTAATTTAACGTCGCCAGCATACTTCCAATTCGAGGATAAGAAACGGATTTCTGAAAGCTGTCCGATTAAACATGTGGAATTTTGTAATTATGCACTACGTAATTGTTGTGGCAATTAGGTAAATTTCTTTGGAAGATTTACTGCTTCATTCCAGTACAGGATTGGTGGTGGTGGTGGTGGGGGGGGGGGGGGGAGAGATAACTATTATAATATGCATAGCTCCTGAGCATTATACGTTTTCTCAGATTAAGCGTGTTCCTTGTTTCTCGCGTAACGTATCTCCAATGATTTTCTCATCTTTCCGTTCACATATTAAAAATGACGATTGTACATAGATGATCGTACAAGATATATGTTAAGTCACTAGTTGTTCACAGCTCGTGCTTTCATTTTCCGAGAAAATTCACCAGAATTTTGAAAATCAACGCAACCGCACCCTCGAACTTATACCAAACGATTGCAAATTCCCAGCGCACGTTCAGTACCTCGCGCATAGCTTTCGACAACCACCTACGCTCCACTTTCCAGAAATTGAACAAAATTGTAATTTCGTATAAATTCGCTCCGACTCCATCGATGCCGTCCCGCGACGAACGATAAAACGAATCGCGATGGGAAATTCGAGTTTCCCCGTCGCGTCGCAAGAATAAATGCAGGGAAACGCGAACAGGGGCGAAATGAAACAGAGGGACGAGGCAGCGGGGTGGCGGATACGCGTTCGCATCTGAGCGCTCGACGAACATTCTCGTCTCGTTCATAATTTCTACGGGTAGACCCTCTGGGACCGCGGGCATGCAGGAATTCACGAGTCCAAGCAGGATTAACGCCGCCAGTGGAAGAGAGCGCGACAGAACGGTACCGCGAGCTGCGAGAGAGAATAGGCTGAATATTGCTACTGGAATATTTGTAGAAGCTCTTACAACGCGGAGCACTTCGCCTCAAAAGCGAATAACGTAATTTGCGAGCAGCCCCCGTCTCTCGACGGGAAATTTTCTGTCATCGCGCAGAATTTTCTGAAAGCGAATACAATCTTTCCGAGATAAAGTTTCCACGGTAAGAGAAACGAATCTCCCGTCGCTACGAGAGGAAACGCGGTTTCCCCCAACCCTGACTCCCTATCGCCGGAAGAAACGGGAAACTATTTACTGGAATCGTCGAGAGATCATGGTTTTTCCTCGCAGCGTTCGACTATTGAAATCGCCAGCTACTTTAAGGGCTGTTCGCATGGGGCAGTTTTTAATGTCGATCCAATTATAAATTCAATTTAGAATGACTGGTGAATTTATTGGAATTTTTTATTGATCAATAATTGTGTTTGAGTTATCAGAGTCTTAAAAAGATTCTTTTCTACGTTGAAGTGTTTCACACGGGGTGAGGCAGCTAAACCGTTACAGACCGATAATGCCTAATCTATGGTCTGTACAAACAAATCTTACAGGAAAAAATTAACAGTTTAGCTGCCTCATCTTGTATATGTATATTCATCTCTTTATGGATCTTATAGAGGGTGTCCCAAAAATGTTGGAGGTCCTTGAAAGGGGTGGTTCGGGAGGTGATTTGAAACAACTTTCTCCTTTGCAAAAATGTCGGATGGGGCTTCGTTAAGTAGATAATAATAAAAAGACCCGACCAATCAAAGCGCGCGGATACCGTTGGAGCAGCCGTGGTAGCGAAGGCTACGCGCTGAGCGGCCGCGTCAATATCTTTCGATGCACGTCGAGTCACGTGTTCGCGTACGAGAGCGGCTACCTAGCGCGTAGCCATCGCTATCGCGGCCGCTCCAACAGTATACGCGCGCTCTGATTGGTCAGTGTTTTCCGTTAATATCTCCTCAACGAAGCCTCGGACAACAATTTTGCTAAGGAAAAAGTTGTTTCAAATCACCCCCTGAACCACCCTTTTCAAGGACCTCCAACATTTTTGGGACACCCTGTATACACAGACTTGCACGGGAGGAAATTCATTTATATTTTACAATAATGTTTTTGTGCCCATTAAATTCCATACAAACATTTTTACATATTTACAGAAATAATTTCATCATTCACGAACAAAAAATAGTTTCTTCCATGGTTCTGAATAACAGTCGTCTTCAAAACTAACAAATAAGGAGCTTTCTATGATAACATCATGTCTGTAAAGGATTAAAAAATCCTGTTAACAACCATGCACACGGTATAAATGTATTACATATTGTTATTACTTATACTTCCTTATTATAAAGGAAGACACTCTAAAAGATGATGCTGCAGTGCAATTTCTCGAATAAAATTTCTATTGACGTACGCACATAAAATACAAAAATTAATTCTGAAACGAGAGAGATCAATAACCAAACCGTTCATGTCCAACCTAAACAATGAACATGTAAAAAATTAAACTAGTCCAGATAATCTGAGCTTCTCCAAAAAAAAAAAGTATAATATTTTCCTATCCCAGGATACGTACACCATCGAAACAATCCTTCCCTCAAATGACGAAAAACATTTAGATCCCAGCGCCACCGATCTTTTCGAAATCGAGGCCAAACCGAATGCAGACTTTAAAGTGTCGTTCGCGCGGGACAAAAACGGATCTCCCTAACTCCTCCTAAAATGTTCACGAGTTTCAGCGGTGGGTTCGCGAAATCGTCGCCGATTTCCAATCCCGTGTCTCGTTTCGTCGTTCGGTCGAACGTAGAGCGGAACCGGGGCGAGACAATGCGTCGGGGGAGAAAAGGGATCGCGGAGACGGCGAACAGCGACAAAAGGTGGAAAGAAGACAATGCGCCGCGGAAGCACGGGAAGAAAGCCTAGAGATGAGCTCTCCCCGGAGAGCAAACAACTCTCGGCGAAGAGAGAGGTCCGATATGCGCCCTCGCGTTTTCAATCGTCCGCCACGAAAATCCCGCTACTTCCGACCGGAGTTCCAGAAGACTATGAGCCGCGGGTAGACCAGCTTCCTCTTATCGACTCAGACGGGAAGACGGTAGACGAGAAGTCTAAGCAGAGGCGGGATCTATTCGTTCCTCTCTAACGATTGAGTGATTTAGATTTAAAAATTTGATTGAGGAGCGAAAATTTGATTGCGAAAAAGTAACTTTAGCAGCAGAGGAATTGCTGAAGGAGTTCGCAATTGGAACGTACGGATATGTCTCTTTTCGACCTGGACCACATTTATTTTGGTCCTTATTGGTCGTGAGAGAAAGGTGTGAAAGTATGAGAGAGTGGTTTTTTGAGTGGATTGCGAAAAATATTGCAGAAGCGAGGATTCCTAATTTCGGCAGCTTCAATTTATTTCATTAGTCCCTTCTTTATTATCAAATTTTTGTCCTTTTTATTATTGACATTAATTATAATTATAACAAATCTTAACACTATTATTAACAGTTTGGTAAAGAGATTATACCTCGCTGTTAATGACCAGTATCTCTCCTCCTGTAGTATCTCCAGGAAGTGGTGGGGATAACCACGTGTCTCTTAAGGAACGCGTTACGACGTTACGATTTGATCAAATGTGATAATAATATAAATAATCAACATACATTAATTGATCTACATAATTTGTTCATAATTAGTCTACATAATCAGTCCCCGAGCAAAAAAATGAATGAAGCCAAAGAATGAGTGTAACCATTCAAGAAACTCGTATCGCAAGTATAAATTCGAACACTTGGAAAAGCTCATGCCCGATTACTATTTAAATAATTTGTATCTACCGAGAGTTCACCACCAAACAGATTCCTCCCGCAACACCAACCACCTACCAGGAAATAGTTTTTCCTTGCCATTTCCCAAATTATTCTTTTTCTCGACGACCAGGTTCCCGCGACAGCGGCCGATCAAAGTGGCAATAGCCAAAGGAGATCGACGCGCGGCGACGTCAGGAAACCGGAAGATGAAACCGGAAGCCCGAAAATGGGAAACGAAACGCAAATAAGAAAACTTGAGACAGAGACAGAGAAAGGTGCGACGAGGATAGAAACGGAGGCGTCTGGTTCGACACGCCGAGTGCACGGGTATTTCGAAAATCCGATAAATCTCGTCTACCCTCCCCCGTCCCGCTCTGTCCTCCTCCCCCTCGGCTATACAACATCGACCGACCG
This sequence comes from Hylaeus volcanicus, assembly GCF_026283585.1. Lineage (NCBI taxonomy): Eukaryota > Metazoa > Arthropoda > Insecta > Hymenoptera > Colletidae > Hylaeus > Hylaeus volcanicus. The sequence goes on from NC_071976.1 coordinate 24,697,174, forward strand.
AGCGATGAAATTTCCTCGTCGTCCCAATCTCTCGTTATTCCCAGGGCATTCTGGGTACCCGATATCCTCAGGCTTTCCTCCACGAACCGTCAACCCTTCCCCCTTGCCCGTTCCTCGTGGTCCGTGCACCTAAGCCACCTCTCCTTCGCCTCCAGGTCGCTTATTCCGCCGCGGTGTGCCCCTCTTATTCCAACGAGTCGATCGAGAGGGATCCAGAGAGAAATGGAGCAAGCCGGATACTCCGATCTTCCCGCATCTAGCTAATAGACGCCTCGGAATCGGGCTACTGCGAGATGAGGCGCGGAATCTGCGGCCAACAGAGCCAACGATTTCGGCTGGAAACGATTCACTCGTCGTGTGGGAACCGGCTTTCGAGCGGTCGATGATTGGGGGATGGCTTCCAGAGACGCTTCGACCAGGAAATAAAATGTACAGGGGAAAATGTATAGGTCCGTCGCTGGTCAGACCACCGGACTAGGAGGAGATTCGAACTGGGATTATTCGCTTGTCGGATGACTGATCCGACGTAGCCCAGCTCTATTCGCGGATAGATTTCTTTCATGGGAGATCGATACCTGGAATGGCTGCTGCTTGTGGAGAAATCGGCCCTGGTAATCCAATATGGACGTTATTATGCTCGATAGATTGTACGAACAGTAGGTCGACGAATTTTTACAATTGCTCAGGGCAACCAAATGTGTTTCTGAAGGCTTGTTTCGGTAGAGTGCCTTCGACATTGCGATTCTTTTGTTATAGAGAATTCTTATAATATAATTATAACAATATACAGGGTAGCCCACGTGACTCTTAATAGCTCAATATATCAAAAACTCTACCATCGATTTTAAGGTTCTTGGTCTTCGATTGCATGGATCTAAAGGGCCTTTCTAATTACATAAACATGAAGTGGCCCCCCTTCCCCTTTAGAGGGCGGGGGTACCTTTATAATTTCAAGTAGAACCCCCTATTAAACGTTACATATTTAGATTGTACAAGAAAAATAAGTAAATTTTGTCTGAAACATTTTTTTTCTCGGATGTTTCCATAACGAGATATAACAATTTGATGTTTCGATTTGTAGAGAGAACGCATTATGTCATGCGCCCTCTTAATTAATTAATATATAATTCTTTTTCTTCTCTGATATAGAAAATTCTTCCGTTGGTTTACTTGTATTTACCACCTAGCATTCTCCACTTAAGAACGTAAGTTCGTTGATGAGTGCCAGCATCGTGGAACAAAGAATCACGAAACTGGCCTGTTGCGTAAACGATGCTGGAATATAGGTAATCCAGGCACAGATAACGATCATCGAAACCAACGCGAGGAAAAGACTGCTCGAAGATTTGATCAAGAACGGCCACTTAACGAGCGGTGTTTCCCATTTGCGACAATCTCCGTCGTCCCTGCTCGAGATGACACATAAAGAACGCAAGAATTGAAAGTAACACGGTTCCTTCTACGTGTCTGGGGTAACAAACAATTGCGTTGTTGCATCAACGGTAACAAGCTCTAGTGAATCAGCGTCGATAACGATCTGCGAATACGCGGAAACCATCGGCATCGGTTTAAACGTTCGACGAAAACGATCGTTGAATTCCTTTGCCCTGTTGGTCTTGGGAAGACTACCACCTCCGATTGATAGACGATAAATATTGCATGCTTAATTATTCTAACACTGCACAGCCTCGCGGGGAACGATTCGTTGGAAATGTTTGACTGAAGTTTCGAAGAGCGTTTATTATCGCGGATTTACGGTCCGCGGAAAATTATGCAAATTACGTGTTTGTCCTACGAGGTCGATTTGCATCCTGTGGATTGTAATGAGGGATATTGTTGGCGTACGTTTAAATTTTCCAGGCATAAGGTAGCAAATATATATACTATTAATAAACATAACTAGGCGAGACAAGAAGAAATGAAATAGAAATATTAATATTGGATTGTCCAGAAAGTTAGTGGTAATTTTTAAGAAAAATTCCAAAGCACATTTGAATATTGATAGATATTTGTTGAATTCCATAGGTAGTAGCATTTTATTCCACAAACTTTCTACCTTTATTTGTTTTCAACAATTCCGATATATTCAGACCCGTACCACCTACCAAAAATCGACATGGACTCTCCGGACAACTGAATAATAGTAACAGAAGTCGACGATAAAAACTAAAAATTAAAATAAAAGGTCAAAGGGAACCTCGATGAAATTTAAGTAACAAAACCTCCCAACGTTGACTCACTCGAGTACCGCCAAACATTGCGAGAGCAGTTTCTTCAGCGAAAGCCTCGAGATAAAGAAATCGTTTCGTTATTATGCAAATTAGTCGAACCCGCGATAGATCGCACGGTCGTCAGTTTTCGCAACGGTGCAGGTGCACAGGACCGATCGAATGCGAGATGTTTAATGAATAGCGTTTCGTACCGACGATGGTCTCCATCATTTCGCGAGAAAAAGTTCACCGCTTGATAAATGCCCGGCGGTGGCGATGCAAAGACCGCGGATAGCGAGTCGAAAGCGACCAATGCGATCTCTCTACGTGTCCCGAGTAACAAACAATTGCGGCGTTGCATCGACGATAATAGAATCCCGGGCGAAGCGTTGTCGATAACGATCGGGACACCGATACACCGATTTACAACGATGCCAGACACGATCCTCTTTCATCGATGCGGAAGAGAGCTGGCCAAGAGACGGTTAATAAACGCTGGAGAATCGGGCTACCGCAAGACGAAACGACTGCCACCGGGAAGAAAGACCGAGATCGATAGAGAAAGATCCAACGATGCCTTTACGATCCATCGAATCCATGAGACCGCGGCCTTTGTTGGTTTACGAGGCGAAGATCACGAGGGCTGTTCCTTCTTCGTTTTGGGCGCTTCGGTGCCTTTGGCCAGCGTTGGACAACTCGATAGCCCCTCGAAAATTTGTAATTCGATATTGGAGACTACTAGATCCGCGTTAGAGGAGGAACAGTTTAATTTGGATTCATAAGAAAGGTGTAGACGTAACAAATTTAAATGTCCTGTTAAGACGTTGGGTTTAGCTGCGTTGTATGATATATTGAGGAATTTGAGAACTGATTCTTTGGGAATGGTTCTTGATAGGTAATTGTGAAGTACTAACTGTGAAGTACTTCTTTGGGGGGTAGGGGCGAATCGTATTTTTATTAGGTCAGATGCGTTTCAGATAGAAGCAGTTACTAATAAGGAAATTAAGAATCGAAGTGGTATATTCTTTGGTAGTAGAAAGGAATTATTCTTCAATAATTCAGCTGCACTTTAACTAAAAGTACCTATTAATAAGAAACCGAAAATTAAAATAAATTCTTTGACGATAGGAAGAATTATTTTCATAATTCAGCTGAGAAAACGCGTACTTTACGAAACAAATTGTTGGTATACAGTCTTGCGCCAAGAAGATGGCCTCTGGCGACGCTCGAAAATGCGTCACTCTCTTAACATCGCGGACAAGTGGTCGTTTTACATCATTAAACCTGAACAGACTATAGTTTAAGGCTGTACAATGAAACAAAAGGGTCCTTTAGTCAGCTATTTTAAGAGATTGACGCAATTTACGACCAAGGGAAAAAATTGTTAGAGTTCAAGCACCTCAACCCCTTCCATCTTCCGCATCCACCCCACGTCCCTTGATATCTTCCATTCTATTTAATTATCAGCCTTTCCTGGCAACGTTCACGATTCTCCCGAAGATCCCCGGTTTGAACCATTCGACGAGAACGGTCATCGGCGAGCACAGGCATTAAAATCGTTCTCGTTGCACGTCCAACCGCGCCGGATCCGCCAGAAATGATGACCACGCGGTACGGGAGAGGGGAGGAACGAGAAAATAATAAAACGGCAGCTAGCGAAACGATCCTAAAGCGGGTAAATTAATAACTGCGCACCGCGATCGGGAATTACCGGAGCCGAACAAATTCGATCCCTCGGAAAGACGAAGGGGAGAGGGACGAAAAAGGCTGTAGGTGGAATTCCATCGCGAACCTCGGTTCAAGATAACGCGGGACGGTCTCTACCCGTCCTCGAGGCACCCCGCGATTAATTAATTTAGCCGCATTATGGCGTTACAGTGCGCCGAACGAAAGATTATCGCATCGGTCGACCTTTCGATCCGGCCTCGACGATGGGGATCTATCTATCTGTAAGATCATTGCTGTTAATTGGAATTTTCAGATGATCGAAACATAGGATAATCCAATTGTCACGGGACGGAGGGGTTTTGAGAGGGGGTGCATACCCGAGGCTGCGGAATTATTGCATTCCGATAACGAGCATTAACGAAATAACAATGCGGATTCGCGTTCGCGAAATTTATGACGCTACGGGTCGCGTCCCCTCGAGGAATTCCATTCTGCTCGATTTCTACTTGGAGGATTTTTTTAGTTCTTGCTCTTTTAGGAGTGGGTTAGATTTAGCAGTTTCTTTTCTTTTTTTTTTTTGTAAATTTATCTTGAACTAAACCTTTGATACTAAAGACCCCTGCTGGATCTTATTTTGATTTTTGCGATTCGAAATTTAAACAGATGAATTCATGCACTTTGGAGAGTGTTTTGTGAAATTTGTATTGAATAATATTGGGAAATAATATTGTACCATGTTTTTCACACCAGACAGAATTTTTTCCTTTCGGCTGGAAATAGACTTCGAATTTGCATATAATATTTGTATACGTGTAAAATATTTTTCATTAAAAACACGAGGGCAGAATAATATAATCTGTAAGAAACAAGGAAGAGCAAACAAATAAGGAGCACAAAATTATTTCCTCAACCCTCAGCCATTCCCCACCCTTGACACAAGAATACACTAATATCGTTACATATAGTCAGTGTCATAATATCTAATATCCTAGGGCACGTGTCTTTCACCAATAACCTTCGACCAGTAACCTTAATCTCCAGTCATCTTGTGATCACGCCACAATTTTCGATCCACCGTCTACACCGTGTTAGGGTAAACGTTATCCAAACATTTCGTCGTTACAACGACTAGTTATTAAAAAGCGCAATTAGAAAGATAAGAAGAAATCGCCATCGGAGATAAGTAAAACTCATTTATCCCAGGATCGATTCCCCGGGGACGTCCGGGAAACGTAGCCCCGTGCATTACAGCCATTACGTTAAGAAGCTAACAATAGCGTTCGGGAACACAAGAGGGGAAAGACAAATAGACAAATAGATAGATGGAGAGATAGATACGCGGCAGGTAGACAGAACAGGACGAAGACTCGCGGAACAGAGAACACAGAGGTTACCAACGCCCACCGGATTACAGATTATAGGTCGACCAATCAAAAGGGGATCTCGCGAGGAAACCGAATAAGCATTATATATTTTCCGGGTCGATAATGAGCGGGAGGGGGGGGAGGAGGAGGAGGAGATTGTCGAACTAGCAGTTCTCGCGTCGAAGGAATCGCGAACTCCACGACCCATTTCAGCTATTTTTTACGAGCTGATCCACTTCGAAAATCGGTAATTTCGGGAGCTCGAATCGATAGGAATTCTTTGGGAACCTCGACGTGGATGCTTCTTAAACGACGGCCCATTTTCACAACGCCGCGTCCGAACAGTGCGCACTTTTAGCAGGACGATTACCGACGCATCATTGCGCCGCCAGTTGAATAAATTGATTTCCGGTTCTTTCACGAGTTCCAAAATCACCGACGCCCGTCGGTGCGTCGCACCGTTCGAATTCAATTAATTCTATCGGGGCCCAGTCTCGCCCATGTATCCATAAATTCATATTTAAACCGCTTGGCTGAATCCTCGCCCCTCTGAGGACAATTATACGCGACGGTTCGATTGGACTACGAATCCTGCCCCCTCGACCTCGTTAACCTAATTACCGTATTACCGAAAATGGACGAATTATTGCTAATTGCATTTCTTTTATCCACTGGAATCTAGGGAGGTGAATTGGTTTCTCTTCACGTGGCTGAATTAGATTTCTTATTGCTAAAGAAATGATTTTGTTAATAGCGGGGTAGTAGCAAGGCAGGGGTAGAAGAGGAATCTCTGTTATGAAGGGGACATTAAAATACGAGGGGTAAGTAACACTGTACTTATTACTTTTAAAATAATATTTGACCAATAACTGATTCTGAGGGTCTCCAGGACTTTTGCATAGTACTTCTAGAAGTTTCTAGAACCTCTGCATAGTATTCTACTCATGGGGGTCTCTGGAACCTTTGCATAGTACTTCTGGGGACCCCTACGACCTTGGATAGTAGATTTTCCGGTTTCTAGGACCTCAGCACAGTACTTTTGAAAGTCTCTAGGACTTCTGCATAGTATTCTGTTGCTGGAGGTTCCTAGAGCCTTTGAATAGTACTTCTGGGGGCCCCTAGAACCTTGCATAGTACATTTGGGGGTCTCTAAGACCTCATCACAGTACTTTTGGGGTCTCTAAAACCTTTACATAGTACTTCTGAGGGTCCCTTGAACCTTGCATAGTAACTTCTAGGGGTCTCTAAGACCCCTTGCCCAGTATTACACCTATGGAGGTCCCTGAAACCTCCGCATTTCTCCTTCTGAGGATTCCTAGCCCTCTTGCTCATTGCCTGTAAAGACAGACCTCCAAAGGTGTCACAACACACCAATTGCTCCAATCTATCACTCTACTACCCGAAAGAAAACCCAATCTCCCAATTTGTTTACAATATTAGTTACCTCGAGCCTCCAGTTCCCACCAACACCATAACATGCATAAAACCCAAAGCTCGGTATCTCGTACAGAGTCCCAGTGGCGAGGGGGTTAATGCCAATTAATTAACCGGGAATCTGGGAGCTTAAGCATCGAGGTGGGGCCCCTTAACCCCGCGCTACTAGTCCTTACGCGCGATGTTCTGGGAACGCGCAATAATCGGCCGCGCCCTTCAACGTACGGTGATCCCACTTAAAGGGTCGTTCCTCACCAGGCCGCGAGTAAATTGAAATTCCGCTGGCCCGATCCGATTAACGTCTACCGAAATTGTTGCTGCCACGGAAACTCGCCTTCGCGGCGCAACCACGCCCCGCTGCGCGTCGATACCGTTTTTCTTCCTGGTGTCGTCTCCCTCCCACCGGTTTGCCCGATGCATGCCGTTAACTGGGCGCCGCGGTATGATGGGATTGCATCGAGTTTCCCACGGCACGTTCGGTCCGCGCGGGATACACTCGGTTTGCCATTCAACGGCTCAGTACGCGCCGGATGGAGTGGTCCACGTCGGGGATCGGAAATCTGAGGGTCTCTGAGGTGTTCCAGGATGAGTGTTCAGCTATTCATTACGTTCTGACGATTGGCTGACATCATCGGTTGTGTATGTATCGTATGTTTTCCAATGGGGTCGATTTTGAGTAGTAGGGAATTGACGGACCCAGGGAGTCAAAGAGTAGTGGGTAGGGGCCCTAGGGACCCCGAGAAGTACTATTCAAGGTTCTAGGGACCCCCAGAAATACTATGCAAAGGTTTTAAAGATCCTCACGAGCAGAATACTATGCTGAGGTCCTAGGGACCCCCCAAAAGTACTAGGCAAGGTTCTAAGAACCCCCAAAAGTACTATGTAAGGTTCTAGGGACCCCCAAAGTACTATGCAAAGGTTCTAAAGAACCTCAGCAGTAGAATACTATGCAGAGGTCCTAAAGACCCTTAAAAGTACTGTGCTAAGATCCTAGAGACCTCCAAATTTACCATGCTAGGTTCTAGGGATCCCTCCCAGTAGAATACTATGCAGAGGTTCTAGAGATCCCCAAAAGTGATATGCAGAGATCTCAGAAATTCCAATAAATTCCTCCTCATAATAAACACTGCATGAAACGAATTACATAGCTGGCAGTTCATTATTCGAATGAATAATTCACCACAGAGAAACCGTCGTCGCCTCCCCCAATTGAGAAATATTAATTATATTTATACGATATTAATTCAATTTATACGAATTGTTATAATTTGATTGAATTTTGTAGAGTTAAGAGAGTGGTATCAATAGATGCATTTATATCGACGATGCGATCGCGGTATCTCATCGAGAGTTCCAGGTGCAAAATCATCCCTACGATGCATTAATTGATTAGTTCCACGGTTGGAAATATGAAATAAAAGAGATATCGAAAAATAAAGATCAGCGTTTTGTCCCAGGTAATGCTGGCGGACCGGTTGCTATGGCTGACGCAGCAAGCCTTCCCCAAGATGCACCTACATTTTGATCGACTTCGGCTTTAGACTCGAGGCTTTGGATCTCTATATAGTATCTTAAGACGAAGTTTGCTGGGTCAGCCTTACCGTCGAGTCCAACCAGCATTACCTTCACGAAACGCTGATCTTTATTTTTCGCAACCTTCTTCATTTGATCTTTTTAATCGCGAAACTAACGAAACGATGCATTGAAGGCATTCCTAATACTCAATCGTGTTCTGAATATAAAAATTTTTCTGTTGTCTGCACTTCTTAAATTAATTTTTCGTTTCCAATGTGGGTCATTGAAGACCCAGGAGAATTTTCTTGAAATAACGATACGCAGACACGTTTAATTGTCATTCGGCAAATCAAGGACATAAAATGCACAATACTTTCCTGGAACATCATTTTTCTAGAAATATAATAATACCTGCTAACAAGTCCAATACTAAGGTTTCGATGCGCGAGATATACAGCTGTCCAGGAAATACTGTTTACGATACTGAAAGCAATAAACGTGGTCCGAGCCCTTCGACAACCATGGATACCGAACTCAAGCTTGCAAATATTAAAGGACATATTGGTAATAATATACAGGGTTGTAATACGAGGGTACACCAGCCTTCCAAGTAGATCTATAACGTTCGCATGCGTGCATTCGAGTATTATTTTATAGCCACCCTCTTCGTCCCTCCAAACTCTTCCTTTCGCGAAATTACTTTGCCGTCATAAAACTTTACCATCGCCGCATCTGGACAACGCTGGGTTTTAATGTCTCACGGTGTTGCCCTGGCGAACAGTTTGTAACCACCCGCTATTAATTGCTATACGCTTTTACCGGTCACACCATTTATCAAGGATAACACGCGTCCTTAAGGGGATCTACTCCAGACGTTCGAAATAATCGATTTCCTTTCCTCTCTGTATTTTCCTCGTGCTTTAGGCGTTATAAACGTATTTTTAATTGATTAGGTAACTTTCAGCCCGGCGCGAGAAGAATGACGTCAAGGATTCGAGAGTTGTAGATTAATTGGTTGAAAAGTTTCCTTCTCTGTAATTAATTTCTATCTGCGCTACCGGGCGGCAACCTTTTGTCTCGCTCGGTTCGAATGCATCTTGAGTTATGGCTCGAGTTGGAAAAATACCATTTTTCCTGTATCGATTTTTGTGCAAAATTTATCTTGTCGACTCGTGGCAAATTAAAATTTTTTTCATTGAAAACTGTAGATTTGGCCCTTTGAATAGTATAAATTGATTAACCTACCGTAAATAGCAAAGTATCAAAATATTAGAGGCACTGAGGAGCTCCACAAATAATGTGAGTATACATGAATAAAAAGAAAAATAATTCAAAACATACGTCACTTGAACGAAGTTTTATTTATTCCAAGAAAAGTCCTCTTTATGTAGCCAACAAATTTAAAAAGAAAATATAAATAAAAAGAATCTACTTCAAGGAGACCCGTAAATATAATTTGTCGCCATCAATGCTCGAAACATGGAGCTGATAATAGTTGGATCGCTGATAGGAACAGTTCGCGCCGGTGTTGAGGATCAATTAATATCAATAGAAAAGTTGGCGATATTCGATTACGCGAGGGCAACGGAAGTGATATTGATTGATCCGATGACCACGCGGCAAGAGTGAATGAAAGGCGTCGCTCGAAGGAAGAATGAAGTTCTTAGTTGAAAGGGAAAAGGGGGAAGGCTCAGGAAATCGCGTCGAGAGGGAACAAGAAAATTGATGCGTGATGGAAACCTAAGAGGACATTGTGGGGTAACGAAATCCGGGGATTGGACAGCGGAGATTCTTTATTCTTCCGCCTTCAATCTTATTTCAATTTAATAAAAAATGGCGGCTAGGTAATCGATTGGCCTTTAACCCCGCCAGTCAGTCAGGCGTTTCAAAAATAAAATCGATAACCAAGTGGAACCCAACGAGCCCTTAACACGTTTTCTTTGCTTTGGTTTTATATTTTACAAGACCAGATCGAGATTTATTTTTACGTATCAAAGTGTTTCAACAAAATTGAGAGTCTAGTATAATAGTCATCCAATAGACATTTCTCTTTATTTTCTTTTACCTTCTGAGTATATAGACTGAAAAATTGTTGTTCATGAATCTTTGAGGAAATATATATCCTACCCCTTGTATTACATTACATTTCCTAACGTATATTCCTAATTTCTAAAAATGTCAAACAATGCTTCGAGGAAATCTCAAACGAAACTAAATTCTGCACAAAAAATAATAGAATAATAAAAATAATAAAATAATAGAAATATTTAAATAAATTTTCTCTCTATCTCCATCACCAAAATATGATTTAACGAATGAACGCCCACCGATCACCGATAAATATATTCATAAAAAAACTTGTTTTGTTTACAGAACTATTTTCTTCAATTAAAATAGCAATAAAACGATGTGTCGGAGCGTTTTTTGAGATGATCCTTTGGCTCGCGAGGATTCAGTAAACCGAAACAAATCAGTTTATCGAACCAGAAATCAAACTCGAAATATATTTTATTTGCCGCACGGCTGTCCCGCGAATCGATTCGGTCGTCTGGCGCACTCGGACCCGCCTATTCCCCTCTAATCCTAATATCGAAACGAACATCGTCCGCAAATTAATCATCAATTTTATATTACCGTCTCAACCGATAGCTGTAATACCCGCTAATATCTGTGACCACGTGCGCAAGCGTTCGCCAACAGCGGCATTAATAGCAACATCGGTGGTCATCGGTATTCAATAATCAATTTCATTGGATTATACAGATACCGTCGGAATTAGTCCTACTATCGGTGCATTACTGACAGCGACGCTATCCTCATTTTTGCGGTACCAGTTATGCGACTATGTCGTCATAATTGTCGTCATTCTTACAGTTCGGTTCCAGAATATACAGGTGGAATACACAGGTATTTCTGGAAGCGTTATAGTTTCATCGAGCTTATTTTTGCATTTGGAAGGTTTTCCAAAAGAGGCTTTGGAAACGTAGAGGAGAGGTTTTGTAACGTATCCTTTGTGTTTGATTAAAAATTGAAATTCTGTAGCTGCTCTGAAAAACTCTGCTTAAATTACACTGCGATATTTTAGAAACTACGATCGCTAATGCAATAACAGTCATTACCAAAATCGAAGATAAAGAAATCTATGAAATATGTGTGACACGTTTTTTTTCTATAGTAAATAGTTTCAGAAGATTAAGAAGGTTCTTAACCACTTCTTTAAATTAACATGGGACTGTTATCGATTCATTTGGTGCATGCCAGAAATGGTCAAAATTTTGCTCTAATAACGAAACACAGAAGCTCGTAATTTGCTCGCAATGTTTACTCGATCGAATAGTTATTCCCCTAAGCTATCTCCCGTTCACCGTGAAAGGCAATTTAATTTCGTTAATAATTCACCATTGCAATTTTCAGCGACCAAATAACGGCTCAAAGTTTGTTTACGTTTCATTCTTTGTATCTAAATGGAATTAATTTCGATTCTTTCACGTTCAAATTGTAATTTTGCTCGCCTCCAGCGAGAGCAGCGCGACGGTTGATTATTAATCGCGATCCACGAATGAGGCCGCTGTGATTATTAATCGTAATCCTGTGCATCGTCGCGTGTTAGACGGACGCACGAATTAATCTACGATCCACGCGGTTGTGTCTGTCGATTCTCGGCCTAATACCGCAGGATTAATTCGCCGTTATGTCGTGCCTAATTTCTATCCACTGTAAATTTCGACGAAACGCGTAATCGCTGCTCGATTCTATTAAGAGTGGTTCCTGTTTTCAGAAATTACAAAAAACAGATTCTTATCTTACGTAGCTTAGATGTTCAAGATTTGTGAAAAGAATATTTGGTCAGAAATCTAAAAATTGTTTAAGCTATGCAAGTGACGTATATAACATGCTTCATAACGTGAAGTTTTATTTGTGCCAAGGTAAATTTAATTTACAAGATGGGTGACTAAAGTTTAGGTTGTGAGAATTTACAAATTTTTGTTGCGAAGAAAGAGCTTGGTAAAAGATAATTTTCATTGAGAATAATCAAACGTTATTCGAGGAAAGAATAATTCATATTGAGTTTACTTACTCTTGGAGCTCTCTGGAATTTCTCAGATTGGCTCTCTAATGTTTCTCGAAATGAAAAGTAAATTAACTGACTGCAAAGTTCCTTACCTGCAACAAACAAGATTGAACAAATTACGATCCAGTCACTATACGTTTCCATTCTTAGAGTACAACGCCTTATGACACATTTTACAAAGGTTTGGTTAACGTTCTGTGAACTTTTGCAATTCAAAGTTTCCTGTTATAAATATTACATCACGCAAAGTTCCCCGTATCTTCTGGAGAGTATTCCAGACGAACCAAGAAAGTAATTCTCGAAACGGAGAAACATTTTCCAACGATTTTCCCTCCGCCCCAACATACGCCGAGGGAAAGAGTTGAAGGACTCCGTACGCAGGAAACGCGTCGTCCTGACCGTCCTCGTTACGTTCGACGTTCTTCCGCAAACAATGGAAACAAAAAGTGCATAGCACTCGAGGCACTCCACCGTCTCATCCCTTCCCGCTTCGATCCCGAAGCGTTCCGCTTTTCTTCGCGAACTTTTTAAACAGTCACGCGGCACACTTGAGGAGCCATGAAATATTCAGCCGCACACGCTCGACTTCCTACGGACCTCGTTAAGAATAGAATCTTTATTTCCATAAAATGCGCGAGGGTCGACAGTTCAACTTTGCCGTGAGCGCAACATACTCGTCGCTGGAGAGAAGAAAAAGAAAGTTCGAGTCATTGGAGCATCCGCCAGTCGAAAACAAACTCCGCCCTGCGCCGTCAATCCGCGACTTTTCGAAATCCTCGACTTTCTTCGAGATTTAATTCCATGTGCGCTTACCGGGGCCAAGGGAAGAGCGGAATATGAAATTTTACGTAAGTTCTGCACGAGTAATACATAAAACATGCTTCGGGTCTGGCAAAATCGACTAAATATAAATAAACTCTGGGTAGTTGGATACTCGTCGATTAATTAAAATGATACACACGTTAAAGCAAATATTCAAGTAAGCGTTCTCGAGCTCTACGAGGACCTCCTGAGTGGTTAAACATTTTTGGCGGTGGAAATTAACAGCTTGAAGAGGACCTTCATAAAAGCAGGAAACGTTTATTCGAGTAATTGCTCTGAGGCCAACTAAATGTAAAGAAAGAAGTAACACATTTACTGTATTCAGTGGTTGCTTGGTGAAAAATAATTGTTACACATTTCCAAGTGTTTTCTTTAAAACGTTTCTTAATTACTATTACGCGTTTGATTTAAGAAGAGTCTGTGAGTCTAACTGCCCTTATTTTCATACTTTGCAACAATACTATCTGTACAATATTGCAGTACATCATTTTTTTATTGTATTATAATCAAGCAATTTTGATAGTCTTCTCCAGACAATTTAGTAATGTTATTACTATTAAATCTCTTCGATACACAAAATTGGATGTATACATTTCCCTGTTACATACAAGGTAAAACTGGATTACAAATTCAGAATAAACTCATTTGTTCGAATGCCTCCCATTAATTATTTTGAATAGTGTTCTTACATACCTGCCCACATCATTGAAACCGGCGTTAGATACGTGGGCGACAAGGCACAATAACTGTAGAATTTCTTCGCATAAACAAATCACGATCGTATTCTTTTAAGAAACTTGATGTCGGACGATTCATATTTTCCAATCGAGTTCTACCGTTACCAGCCTCCAATCGCCGTTCTTTGGCTTTCCCAGCTGTGCCCGGTCTTTTTATCCCGGTGACAGCAGAAAAACTGAAGTTATGAAGCGGAAAATGGCCACGCTCGACCAACGGATATGCCGCACACAAGCAGACGTCGGGTAGAACACGTTTGGTAGCAATGCAATTAAATACAACGCCAGAACAAGCAGATACGTGCGAAAGTGGAGCTACGTACAATGGAGCAACGCACCGTAAATCATGCCAAAATCGGATTAGAAGAGTTGTTATGCACAACCCTCCCTTCCACTTTTTAATCGACCACCCGAACAACTGAAAATATGTGCGACCAGTGGCCCGTAACGGGGAACATTGGCATTTTGAGTAGGAAACACAATACACCGGTATCTATTATCGATTTAAAATGCTGAAATTGTAGGCCTAAGTCACTGGCCATCGTAAATTTTACTCGCTGAGTTGATTAATTAAGAAGTGTTAGGTGCAGCTTGATTTTACTTTCTAATCGATCGACGGGGCTACTGGTGATCAATGATTACAGCAAGAACCTTCGAATTTTAAATACTGGAATGTTATTGTGTTACATAATTGAAATGGCAGTATTCCTGGCATGGGTCAAGCCGCAAATTTTTATTTACGGAGTTGATGCTAAATGAACGTGGACTAATACTGAATTCTACATATATTACAATGAAGCATTGAATATTTTAATATAAGCTGCTCATTATAAAAGTGATGTAAACCCAACTTTTTTTTTTTAAATAACATCACTATTCTGTTTCTAAAACTTGGATCACAGTGGCAGTTCTGCTGAGTTTTTATACTCGTGAAAAATAAAGAGATATATATATAAATATTTGTATTACTGTGATAGTCTTTAAACAAAAATGAATAAATCACCACGTTTGTAATGTAAGGGTGACAAAAGAAAAATGTGCATAGTGGTACCTTCCACTTTCTGATCAATCAATAAAGTACCTTGAAATCTGTTTTTAAATAGAAGATACGTAATCATACTGATATGACAAATTAAAATTTGTATGTTTAAGTTTAACTCAAGGATCACTAGCCCCTAACCAACTAGGTTTTTAATCAACTAGGTTGCTGAAAATTTACAGTTTCCTCTCCTTAGTATTCAGTACTCCAAAAATCCTAAAAATAAACAGCTGCACTTAACACACGTTCAATCGATCTAGCCGCGCCTGAGGTACCTGACAAGTCTGGCGACAGGGCTCAACATATCTCGAGGAAAACGCAAAATGCACGCATCAAGAGATAGAATTTCCAGCGTGGATTCGCGTTCTCCACTATTTCCTTCGCAGGAGTGAAGCGTGGGTGGTTGGAACCCGTAGTTTCTATTTCCGGAAACAAGGAGCCCATCCCCCTCGGGCCTTTGTGTTCCGTATCAGGCAGCTCGTCGAATCTCTCTTTTCCCTTTCCAGCGATGGTACACCCCACCGGTTCGTCACGGCGCGTTCAATCCCGTCATGGAATCCAGCATTGTTCGACAGAAACGCACGTGCGTACACACGCATCGCTCAATTATCCCTGTTAACTAACGTCCGCGGTTCGCCCCGCGCACGGATCGATAGATCGATTCACCGATCCGCTCTTTGTCGAGGCACGGCCCGCTATTGGGTCGCTGCAAGACGCGCATTAATTAAGAGATCGACGGAAGACGCGACGGCAATTAGGCGATCGCGATAGACGTACGACGGAAACTGCTTTGCGGATCCTTAATTGAATAGGATTATAGCGAGTCACTCGACTCTCACTGGCTCCCCTTCGGTCCTACCTTTTACTTTCTCTATCGATCCCTCGGAAGTCGTACATCTGGATTCTCGATGCTCCAAAAGGGTGAAGATGTTTCGTCTGAGGGATGGAGGGGAGCAGGGGATAGTGACACTAATTTTTCGAGGATGATCGAAGGCTGGTAGTTCTTTGGAACTTGTTGCATCCACTGAGTGGCTATGTTAGGGTATGAAAG
>NC_071976.1:24713092-24793343 GCF_026283585.1 Hylaeus volcanicus
TTGCATCCACTGAGTGGCTATGTTAGGGTATGAAAGTAATTTTTAAGAATGAAGAAATATTCAAGAACGACGGGGATGATTATTTATGTCTACTAAAATGAATGTAAAGGAAACAGAAAAGAAAATCGTGTATACAGTTAGCTCCAAGCCACTTCTTCCAAGAATCTTTGTTTTAACAAAATGGTTTTCGAATGGGAAGCTTCAGTATTCACCATGCAAATCAATATTCCTGTATCTGCCCATTTTGTTACAACAAATTTTGTGAAATCGTCTTGTAGTTGGTTGCATACACCATTATCCTTAAAGAATTTTGATTAGTTCGTTAATTTTACCGGGGTCCGCATAGAATGCTATAGCACCGCAGCTCTTCGATCTTCCCCGCCTTTAAAAATTATTTTCACAGGTTCCTCCTCCAAGGAATGACTAAAGAAGCCTTTATTCCAGCCATGTACATGTAAAGATCGCATAACCGCGGGTCAAATTATGTTTGAGCGATCTCCTCGGGGCAGACCCGGTTCCCAGGGCGTTCAGTTGAACCCTTGAGCGTTTAGAAAACAGCGATAGAGAGAAAGTGTGAGAAGACCGTTGCGTGGCCTCTAATAATCCGTTGCTGGAGTTTCTAATAATCCCGTAATAATCTCGTAAATAAAGTATTATAGCCAGCAGCTTCCAGCGTCTAAAATTAATCCCTTCCGCGGTAATCACGCATGTGCCACCGGGGTTACGCAACCCCTGTCATCGAATCCATTTTCGCTTTTTAACTCGAGGAACGGAATTCGAATGAAAAACCGTTGGCCAGCGATTGACTCGTAAAAATTTGTAGCCTTTGTCTGGCCGCTAAACGAATTAATCACCGTCAGCCGGGTAATTGTAAGATTTCCTACCGACTAATGTATGACGGTGTTCGTGGTTGCGTTTGGAAAGGCTCTTGGCCAGATTCGTACATACGTTCAGCCTCTGCTTTCACTGGGCGCAGAACTAACCCAAAAAAGGGAACATGAGTGACGGCAACATTAAGATATACTGTTTGTTCGTACTGCATTGCGACTATGTTACCGTTGGGATACGACTGTCGCGTTAAGATTAAAATACGATCACTTGAAATATCGAATCGTGATTTATCACTTTAATAGAAAAGATTTCTTTATAGATTTGTTTCCTTATAATATATCATCTCTGGTTTTTTCTATTGCATAGGAGTATCACTTCGAAGGAGGCTACGGAACGATCGAGGTGTATATTAATAAATAAAGGGATATATATGTACATTAATAAATGTATATTAATAAATAAAGGGAAAAGGAAAAATAGTAATACACTTATTAATTTGAGAACAAGAGGGACCTAGTGTGAAATTCAAGAGAAAGCAAATGTTATTGTTCAATGATACATTATCAAAAAGCTTCCTTACTGAAAAATCAAAAGATAAAGAGGTCTGCCCAGAGGATTTATCTTTGTTCTTTTCTTCTTAAATATGTATAAACCAAGAAATTAATTCTGATGGAAGACCTCTCTCCTTTTTTTACTTGTGATATAACTCCGTCGTGGTTTTAATAGCAGTGAAGTTGATACCAAACGTTAAATTCCAACGAAATTCTATCCCAACGTTTAACCTCTTAAACAGCTTTTTGGGGATCTTCTAGACCGACCGTAGCAGTGTCGGCTGTAGCAGTTCAAGCTGATGAAATTCCACGACGAAGGATTCATTTTAATTCGCAAACGTCCACAATTAATTGCATTTACTGCAGAACCTGGCAATACATTTATAAATTACAGTCAAAACGAATTTGATCGTTCTTGGAAAGAAGAAAACTGCTTTCGGGGTCACTGACACGCCATCGCCGTTCAAGTTTCAGATTAATTATCGAAAAAATCTAAATTCGGGGACTCGACGCCAACGGCGCATTTTCAAACCTTCGAGAAGGCAGCAATTAATTTTTTAACTGGCGTGGCTTTGACACCAGAAAGAATAGAAAAGCTTCCAACGGCTTTTGCCGCGAGTAATTAAATTCCCAACCGCGTGCGTTGATTTAATTACTGACACTCTTACAGGACACTGCCGTGTGTGTGTACGTTCGTTTGGGGTTTCGAGTATTTTTATTATGCGTCGTGACAGTAATGGGCTTGTGAATAATTTAATATTAATAATTCAGAATGGCGTACGCGAACGCCTGATCTGAATGTTACACAAGGTTTTGTTCGTAATGTACACGATGACTTAAATTTTGGAGAATTGGTCTTTACTGTATTCTAGGTTTACATAAATTAAGTATATAATTTATGGCTATAAATGGGAAAGGAATTATTCAACTTACTTGAAATTTTAACTCTATTACTCCCATGTTAATTGAATCAAGCTCCATAAGCTGATTATTACTGCTGCTTTTCATTATGCTTTTTGAGAAGCACTCCGTTTTAAATAAATAGATATTTTTATAGATCTATAAGCCCAACGATATCAACATTCGCCTACTTTCGAAAAATTTTAATTACATTCAATTCACATCGTTAAAGCAACAGAAACTTGCTACATGTAAGTTCCATCATGTAACAACAAAATTTCGCTAACGTGCCACGAAAAAATTCATACTTCTTGTACAAATTAACATTTTCCAATAAAAACTGGCACAACTACCCTTCAAAGCACATACTTCCAATATACGTACCAATCGTTTATATAAAATATTCCATACACCCTGAAAAAAATCCCCGAAATAGCCTCACTTGTATGTTTGTAGCGTTCCCTTTCGGTAGTTAACGAATTCCAATGGCCCCCGCGACTTCGCCGCGAATTAAACGCCGTTTAATTCAACACTTTCGAGCAACCTTTCAGCAGGCTTCGACTACCGGTTGATTTACTCGCGTCCACGTTGTCGAGGCTGAAACCGACAACCGGTTTCTCGCGGCTCGATCGCACGACAATCGAAGAAATAAACGGAAGGGCTGCCAAGGGGTGGAGGGAGCACGAGCGTTTAAATACCTTCGGGATAACCTTTCGCCGCGACCCGGGGCCACGCTTGGTGTGTATGTAGAAGAGGGCGATCATTAATTAATACCTTCCGGGACGGGCCGAGTCATGAATCAACGACGTCTCAACGGCGTGGCAAAGAGCGGTGCTTCTCTCGGACGCGGCTATCTCGTTGCAGCATCGGCCCGATCAGCAACGATAAACAACGCGTCACGGGACGATTATCGATCATCTCGAGCCTCATCCGCGACAATTAACATGCCCCATCGACGCCGATCGTGATAGTTCGGGACACGATCGCCCGCGAACCTTCCTTATCTCACTGTTCCTTTAAACGAATTATTATCCAGCATCGGCGAACGGAATTGACGTGGAAGATCTTTTAAAATAAAAAGTAGTTTTGTAATTGGGCAACCATCTATAGAATCATTTGGAAAATTCGAAAAAATACTCGGTTGTTCAGTTTAAATGTCTTTATAACTCTCGAGTATTTAGAATTTTCTGTTCGTCTTCAATTGTAGACTTTTGATTGGAAAATACTGTCACACCTTTTTATATATTAACGTTAGAAAATTACGTTAGAAAATCTACATAAAATGCTAAAGTATATTCTCAATTAAAGAACAACATGACCACCCAAACGAGATCCCTTAAATCACCAGCAACAGATACCAATCACCCGTCGAATCGATCAGTCCGCGGAGAAAATAACAGTACACACATGCCAAGCGTTTCACGGCATTGTCCGCCGTTTACGAAGACACTCGGTATTACGGTCCAGGCAACCCCGGAGCCTTGATTACTCCCAAACGATCCTTTGGTCCGCGAGCATGCCTTTCAATGGACGGGGAAAACAGAAGAACTCGGCTCGAAGATCATTCCCGTAGTAACAGTGGCATTGTTTTCGAACAAGGGAAACGATCGTCGCGGTACAAGCGAGAGAGGCATTCTGAAAGTCTGTCGAACCAGGTAAAAAGCAACCGAGGATCGATCGAGTTTCGCGTTCTCCCTCGTTGCCGCGAGGAAAAGGAGAACACGTCGCTCGGAGAACAGTCACGATCGATGGATAATTGAAACACGGCTGGCAAACCGGGGAACCGAATTACGCCTCGCCGTTTTCGCCGTAAATACCGTTGAAATATTCATCCAGGAGCAGTTTGCCACTTTCGTTGCAGCCCGATAAGCGGCAACACCTGCGCCGTAAAACTAATGGCCATCGGTTACAATAAACATCCGCTTTTAAAGGGCCCCGCTATCTCGAGAGCTTCGAACAGGAATCAACGAGCCACGCCGTTGGGCGCCGCGAAAGAACGTCCCACGGGAGCCCAGGGGAGCAACGAGCTACCGTGGATTACTTAAAAATCGAGCACATAAATCCAACCGCGATAAACTCCCACGGCCGATGCGCGAATCTGCTATCCGCGACGCGGCGCGGCGCCCCGAGGAAACCTCCGAAAACGCGGCCAAACGAATCCAGGGGGATAGGTGTTTATGGTAACTGGTCCAGTGATACAGGAAAATCGAGGAAAAAATAAAATTCTCCGCGCCACTCCCTCCAGGAAATTAATTAAAATAATTGTTTTACTTTCATTTCCGTAATACCCACGTTTCCACGTTCCACGTTCAAAATTATACGAATAAACTTCCCCATTTGGAGTGAAATTATTTTAATTAATTAATATTATTCTGTCAGGCTATGAGCATACGTTTGTTTTTTAATTTCCTTTTAAAGGGAGTAAATAAATGTCGACTACGCGAATTTTAGTGTCCGTTGCATCTGTAACAAACCATTTCGATCTAGCGCCAAACGATTAAAAGAGAAATTATTCGGAAAAAAACCTGTAAAAGAATCGACAGTGTCGATCGTAGTCGGAACAGGCCACTTAACCTTACCGGTATCGAAACTGCCCATAAATTGTTAATCGTACGCGTTAAACGTCAATGATAAATGGCTACATACGACTGCAGGCAGCGTTATCGACGGAAAGAAATTATTTCCTGGATGCTTATACGTCCACGAATTAATCGATACTCAAACCAAATAGTACACGGCTCGCGGGGCTACTACATGTCCGATGGAGCAGCGATAGAGAGCTAACCATCTTGGACAGTTGGGATAGAAGAACCTTGTAGACACGCTATTACGTACTGCTGATTTAGACGCACGTCGGGGCTTTTAAAGTATCGTATACTTCACCGTAGCGATAAAAGAACCTGAAAGGAAGTCGGTAAAAATGTAGGAAGCGTGGACGAAACGCAACAGGAAAGAAATTGAAGTGGAAAAATAAAATTCAGGTGCAGCCAAGCACAGACGAAGAATGTAGCAATGGGCAGAGGAAGGAGACGAGCGGACTTGATCAAGAAAAAGAAGACGGACGATGGGAACGGCGAACCCGTACAGGTAAGAGAATGAAATTTCCGCAGATTGCGGAACAGCGAACACGTGGTCGCGGAGGCTAATCAAACGGATTTATGGCGGTGCAAGGGAACGAAACTGCTAAGCGCCAACTTTCTGAGGTTTCTAATCTTGACTGGCAGTTTGTTCTCCTGACAATGGCGGCGTGGATGGAAGACTGGCCGCGGAAAGATTTAATTAATCAACTTCAATGAAAACACTGCGAAACCGCGATTCTTTCGCTCGTTAACCACCTTAAACCTGCTGCTACATGGCAACCTACACGAAATGTGACGTTGCGTTTCGATGCGAGGCAATTCGTTCGCTAGTTTTTATTGAAAAATGATTCATTCTTAATTTCCTACAAGTAATTTATTCACTTACCTTCTTACTACAGAATATTTCATTTCGTTATTTTCTTTCTTTAATTCGAACTATTTCGTTCATCCGTTTTTCTTTGTATTACGAAATAATTCATGAATTCGCTATCTTTTACTAAGCAAAAATTTATTCGTTTATTATTTATTACTGGAAAACAATTCGTTCATCCGTTACCTTGTACTGCAACAACAGACAATAATGATTCATTCTATACTCGTTACCAGAAAATAAGTTAAACCTCAAAAAACAGATCTCAAGAGGTTGAATCGAGTTTATCGAACAGAGAAACAAAAAATGTAACTGGAAAGAAGAAACGCGATTGTCATACCTGCTTTTCACCTCACTTTCTCGAGCGCACTTAACACTGGTCAACGTCCCCGTCATTCGCAGTGAATTTATTTTATTTACAGCCTCGCGCGCGTGAAATCTCCATCTGTTCGTCGCCTACGGACTCGAAGATTTATCGATCTCGTAAACGACGATACTCAATCTCTGTTCGAATGGCCAACGCTCGAAACTCGAGGCGCCATCGCTCGCAATATCTAAAGGAAGGTACACCCAGTTTAACATAAACTTTCCTATTGTTTGCTTGCTTGATTATCTTTGATAGAACGGAATATTAAAAATGGTAATAGTTTGCTCGATCATATTCCCAATATATAAATTTCAATACAGTGTACATGTAAGGTGATTAACGTAGCACATTATTTAATGCTCTTCTTCCAATAAAATTTTTAATGTGGATCCTCTTGCATTTTCTAAATATACGAAAAGTGCACGATACATCTGCTGAATAATATTGGAAAATTCGTAAAATTCTACTGCCTTGCTACAGAAGCTACCCCTATAATAATCCCAATCTAATCCTTCAACGCTAAGAAAAGATTGATTTTAAAAAATTCACAGACTCGACACCTGTTCAATACTTCAAACGCCAAATTTAATACACGTCTTCGACATCGATCTCTCTCAACCGGACTCAGACATCCCTTCCCCGACCCTTCCAGCGAGTATCGATAAATTTTTAATAGCTCGAATCGCTGAACGCTCGGCAAAGAGGACCATCGTCGGGGGGCGGCAACCCCCTCTCGTGTTCCTTTCAGCGAATTTGCACGATGTATTTGCGCTCGACCGCCGAGCTATTTGAGTTTCGCGTTTGCACACAGATAATTATAATCGAAGCCCGGACGATCCACGGCCACGGGCGGCTTTAATTAATCACGACGAACAACGACGGGGGCCACGCGAAACTTCGTTAACTTGCAAATTTCCGGGGCGACCCCCTCAAGGATAAATTCCCTTTCGTACTTTGATTTCCCGGCTGCGATTTTGCATTTTCTTTAACGCCCGCTAATGAATGCGAGCCGTGGCGCGGGCCCTCCTCCTCACCCCCTCCCCTCATCCCTTGGAAAAATCCTGCCACGTTATGCAAATCGATGGTCGCATAATAGCGCCTCGATTAGGATTAAATTCGACGCTGGTAATAGAGTGTCCCCAGTCGCGGAACATTAATAGATTAAGATGGGACATAAATCGAACCGAGAAGGACTGCTTTTTACTTTGGACGTTGACGAGAGTTAGTTTGCATTTTTTACGAGGAATAAATAAATAGATCTATATTGTTCATATATGATGTAAGTATTCTGGATCATATAGATATGTATCGTAGTTTTTTAATTTTACTACGTTTAATGACCTTACAGTTAGTCGCATAAATACTCTTTGTGTATATTGAAGGAATTTGTTTAAATTAAATGATAAGTTTGATATTTCCAAATAAATTTTTCTTTACATATGTACAAGTATAAAGTTTATCCATGTACATATTTATAACGAAACATTTATTTAAAAACATCGTTTTTACCTATTATTTAATTTAGACAACCTTCTTTGATAGACATAGAGGGTACGAATATTTATGAGACTGACTAATATATATATATAAGTATAAAGTTGAATGTATAAGAGATGTAGAATATATTTAGTTGAACCGAAAAATTCATCAAATTGACGGTTAAACCAGATTGGTAGCACCGAATAATAAAGTCGATAACAATTTTTGTAAGCACATTTAATGTGCAAAGAATATCGAGAATCTCTTTGATTAGACTATTATTACCTTCAATCAAAGAATACTGATATCATGTCATCGATAATGTAACTGTTTCAAAATTTATTTAAAGTACTTCTCACTTCAAACAACGTAACAAGATTGTTTCAAATAATAATTTACTTAGGTACTTTACGAGTAACCCTGCCCAAAGCAAACCAACTAAAACGTTAATTCGAATACTTACTTGTAATTTTCATTTCGACCTCTCGTCGAAGCAAGTTTCTAACGACACACCTCGCTAATGACACGCGAATTTATTAGATTGAATTTTTCCAATCGTTGCCGGCGTTTCCTTTCTGGCGCCGTTTCGAGCGCGCCTATAGCGCCGGGACGGCTGCGTTCCGACGCGAGATTGCGTAACAAATTGGCGAGAATCTAGCGGCGATTGTGATTAATCGAGCCAGACCCAATCAGGAATGACATTCCAAGGGCCTGGTATTGGGTTGTTAATGAAGACCCAGCGGAACCTCCAGGGACGTATCAACTTAATTTATAGACGATGCAAAAAGTGGAAGCTTGAATTACACGCAACCAAATTAAAGTGATATTCACATCAAGAATAGTTAACGCGAGCTGTCGTTTCCGCAAATTGAAATCAGTTTCATGATCAATAACGTACGATGGCACATTAACGCGTAGTTTCAATTTAGAAGTCATTAGTATGAACAGACATTCGAATTTATAATATACGACACGAAATGGTTAACTTTAATTTTATCTACACGTTTTTGCTTCATTAATAATTAATATCACTGTATGGAATTTTAATATTCATATAACGTATTTTCTTATAGATCTTTTTATAGACTTATGGCTGAGAATGTTTCTAATAAATGCTTTTCTGACCAGCATCTTGTTAGCAAATATTCATCTAAATATCTATACAGTGTTTTGTTCTTTATGACCATAGTCTGGTACAATTTTTCCTGTCCAACGAGTATTATAAAATCAATATTATCGAACATCATCCTTCACTTTCTTTCCCCAATTATAATGTTTTCATTTGAAACTACAAAAGGAGCAATTTTATATAAAATAGTACAATCGAATGTAACGTTAGGCGTGTTAGAATAGTGACTTCAATGAATCATTCATCCACAATACATTTTTGTTTCAGTCGCTTTAGCTAACGCCAGCGAAGCTTCCTATGCGGGCATTGAAGTCTCCCGAACGGTCGAAAGAGAAAGAACCGTCGCACCAATAGGGAACCTATTTCCATAGTCCCGAATAAAATCATCTCGCATAGTGAATATTCTCGCGAATTCACACCAAGCATCGACAGAATCCTTATCTACATGGAAACTTGAATAAAACATAAATAAGTACGTATAAAGTGGAGTATATGCTCGTATAGCATACGAGTGCACTAGCGTACCCAAAATAAAACATCAATTTCGCCATTCATAAATAATTATCTCACCAAAACTGTTCTTTATCGCAGTATTGACGAAGAAAAAAGAAAATGAACAGTCTTTCTGATTATCGCTCGAATAAAAATTCCACTTCTTCTTATAAAGTGGTACGCCTCATTTTGAACGAACAAAACGTTCCCAGACTCGTATAGAGACACAAATCGCATAAACCTTGCGAATAAATCCCTCCGCGTCGTCCCAGCTATTCGAATGAAATCCCGCCCATCTCTGGCCCGCGTCCACCAAGTTCGCGAACGTTTTCCACCGATATCGAGTAACGCGATTCCGTAAACAAAACGACAACGATGGTCGACGCGTCGTTCGCGGAAGAAATCGGAGAGGATTTTAGCCCGATAATCGTGATTAATTACGACGGATTCGAGAGAGGGCCAAACGCGGGAATATCGCGTTCCTGGAAATGCATCTCCGTCGGGCTAACGATCCGTCCGGCGATTTTTTCCCGTCGACGATTTCACGGAGATCCATAATTTTGTTACTATTCGCCCGCCACTTTTGTCTTTTTTCACCCCCTCCCGCCGCGGCGTCGTGGATCGCGCGCAAGCCAATTACGCAGCTCGCGTTACGCTTAGACGACGTTTGATTCACGATCGTGGATAATCGAGCGTGTATCACGATTAATTTAACGACGGCGTGTGCGCGCGTACGTGTGCCTCGCCGCGTGTGTAGGCGTCTGGAGAGATCCTTCTGCCATTCGATCCGTCGAGTTCGAGCATGAGTTCAGGGCTGCCAAAGTTCGCGGAGCCGCGGACCGTCCATTAGCCTCGGGGAGCGTTAACGCTTCATGCGCCAACGATATTCCGTAATGGCTACCTGAACCGAGGCTAATGGAACGACGGCAGAAAGCGGGTTTCCCTGTAGCCCCGATTCTGTCGTTTGCATTAATATCTATTGTGATTACTTTCGTCGCGGCGGGAGCAATTGGGGGATTAATTATGTCCAGTGCGAAAGAGAGCGGCATACGTCGATCATAGGGCAAGAGGGAGAGGGGTAATGGCTTCGACCCCGTCGCGGATAAGGACAATGTGGCTCCGGGCTTTACTGGGGCGTTCTACTTCACTCATCGGGCTCCCACGTTCAAGCACGCTATCGTTCAGAAGTAGTCAGGTGTTGGTGTGAAAGGAATTTCTGAAGTTTGCTACCGCGGGAGGAAAATGAGCGCGAAGGTGGCACAGGTTGCACGACGTTTATTGCGAAATCCCCCTCCTTCCGTTTCGTTACTGCACTCCCGTGGCTACGAAAATCCACATAACTTTTCCGCCGTAACGTGTTCGCAACTTCGCGGAATACCGCTCCGATTGTTAACAACTCGGGGAAATGGAAGAGATCGGCGAGTTTAGGCTGCGTTTTCTTTCTTCTCCCGGAGGTGACAAATCAGTAAACAGAATGAAGGAAAAGAATATTTTAGTTTCTTAGGAATATTTCTTCGATAGTGAGAGCATCACATTAAGGAGACTTTTATGATTGAACATAAATTTGTTAATCTATAGCTGACAACAAAAAAAGAATATCGCTAGTACGAACATTACACCAGGAATACATTACATGATTGTACGTGAATTTTTGAATTTATAATTACAGGCAGTCCCATAGGTATTCATACCCTTTGTGTCTATTGAAAAAGTTTGTCTAAATTAACCCTTTGACCGCGAGACGATTTTTACTGGAAATTATAAGAGTCGTAAAGGTGATTATTTTAAAAATATATCAGCTTATAGAGAACAACAAAACTAGAATAACTAAATAGAACGTTTAGCTTCAAAAATAGAAATTAGAAGCTTAAAAAACCTTTTTTCTGAGATCTCGTAACGGTCTGACTTTGTTGCTGTTGTCTTAAAGAAAAATAACAATAGTCATATACAATATAAACCATAACATATAACAATATAAACCATTTTAATATGCCATTGTATCTTAGCAGATAATAATCACAAATTCTGAATTGTTGGATCATTAAAGCTGAAAAATCACACAAACCACCACGTGTAGATTTCTCTTCTCCGCTTGCACCCCTCGATATTTGCAAGCATTGATTCCTAATCTGTCTCTTATACTCATAACTGATCGCGACTACTAAGTAATAATAATTCCAGCATACTAAGAAATTACTAAAAAGTCGCGATTTTCTCAATTCTCATATCCTCTAAGACATATTGGAAATGAAGTGGCCTCGCGCAATTTATAGATGAAGTTATTTTGTAAATGAGTTCCCGAAGTATCGCATGGATTTACACGATGGCCAGTGGGATACATTAGTGACCTCGGTATGGAGGGGTTAATGAAACAGGCGGGTACCGTTCGAACGGGTCTCGCGCTTCTTCGATCGACGAGATAAAGAGTATCGTGCACTGACCTTCTTCAGGTGACCCGTGCGGGTGCCCAGGAAGACCACGGTGTAGTCCCCGGTGGATGTAGCGGCTACCGCTGAGAGATAAGTGTTGAAAGTAAGCACCGCGGTTGCCTCGATCGCGTCCTCGCCTCCCAGAGGCGTGTTCACGTCCAGACCGCAGAAGTCCTCGCTGATCGTCTGCAATTTCTGTAAAGAGACAAACGAAACCGTTGTTAATTACCACTAAAAGTCGCAACCACCAACGCCCAACGATGTGTAAACGCAATTTCGTGACGAAGTTATTACGAGCATACGGTAAGTTGCTAGGAGCAACGATTATTCGTATAGTTGGCTAAACAAATAGCCAAACTGGTCAATATTGATTTGGATTGGTTTTAGTTGAATTATATAATTTATTAGGCGATGGCTGGAATTTTAAAATGTCTTGCATCGCGTTGCGCCACCGAACACGTCGACAGTTAGTTGCGATTAAATTTTCTATCATAGACGGTAATTAATTTCCATCTGTATTAACATTTACGCGTACGAAACGAAGGGAGCGTGAAACGATCCCATTGGCGTCGATTAGAGTTCATTGTTTCGCATTAATTTTGCAACTGGCAATATCGTAACCGATGCAGCTTTTATCGATAATAAATCTGTTTACGCGGCAAATTACGCAAATGAGGGCGGTTTATTATGACGAACGTCATCGCGTGGAACGGGATCAACGCGATGGGGCTATTTTTACGTTGCGCTCGATTGTTTGGTATGAATTAATGGAGGTGTAACATTCTGTTGGTGGCAGCTGTGTCGCTATTGCGATCTATTTGCGATCTAAAATAGACTGTCTCTATTAAAGATTGAATTAGTTGGATTGGATAATATGGTCAAATATTGCACTCAGATATAGAGCATAGAAAATGGGCCATCTTCTTGAAGGTATTGTCAGCTAGATACACCTTCAACATTACTGTCCATAGAAAATAATAAAAGTATGAAACAACAAGGGTGATAAATTTGTACCACCACTTGCTTGGAGCCCATCACTTTAAATCACGAAGACAAACCAATAACAATTCTCTATAAAGCAAAAGAAGGATTACATTAATTCCTCATAATGTCAATTTGTGGCCTTAAACCGTGGCCCTGAATCGAACCCTTACATTTCCAACCGCCAAATGCGATTAGGCGTCCTGGCGTCGATTTCCACAATGGCACAGCTTTCATCCAGCACCTGTTAAGAAAGTCCTCGCAACTTGCTAATGCGCGATCAATATTTAACGAGCATTGTGGCTTTCTAAGGGATTAAGACGTCGCGCGATAAAGCCACGGTCGCGTATGCACGCCTCGTGCATACTTTATCTGCCATCGAATATACGCGGGTGCAAGGTTAAACGAGAAAACGATAAGATCGACGACGATCGTGCGAATCCCGCGGAAACGCGCCGGACCGCGGCAGGAGGAATCCTGCGTGTGGTTTCCTTGCCAGTTTTCGTCGCAGGAAAGCGGGTCGCGGGGTTATCGCGCGTGCGCGGAACCACGAAAAATAACCGCGCTAAAATATCGCCGCGAGCCGGCCAACGATAAATTATCGCGGCGTCGGCAATTAATTCTTGCGGGGCCGCGATTAATCGCGTCGCGCGACGAGATGCGATACTTTATTGCCCTGTGCCGAACGTTCCTCTTCGTGTTTAGAAGCGCAGCGCAAGAAATCCCAGCGACCGCCTCACCGTCCTTCCGGTTCCTTCCCGTTTCCTTCCGAGTCTCTTCCGCGGGACAGACGGATTTCGATGGAATTGAAGCATGACGTGGAATGGGCAGAATCAGGGGGGTTTTCTGTCGTCACTTTGATGGTATTCATCTCTTTTCAGAAATGTTATAACGTGTCGTAGAAATGCAATGAAATATTCAATTTCTATACTTTATTTCTCGCCAGGTCAAGAAAGCTCTTTCTTAAATAATATGGATGGTACAGAGGGTTGAATCTCGATGTGCTGATTTTGCACATTTGCCCTTCGGAGTTCCTATCTGTTTACTTTGAAGTAAGTATACAAAAATAATCACAATTTTGTTGAAATTGAGATATGATTTATAAAAGGTAGAGTTACGGGTGGTTTAAGTCATCACTTTGATATTTTCGATTTTATTGAAGAAATATTAACTATTAAAATAGGTCGAATATTCAATCCTGTATTGCCATTCAGCTATGTATAACATTGTAAGCTAAGCATCACAGTGGTCTAATCAAGAAATAAAAAATGTTTTATCGAAGCTCTCACGATAGGGTCTATCCACTGCAAAAAATTAATCTCACTCGGGCCCCCGCCAGCGTCGACATAAAAAATTCACAACGATACGCTCTGTTTTGTCGTCGCCAAGGTGGTACAACCCATTAATTCCGAAACGTGCGGTCTACGGTTCTGGAATAATTTAGACGAACAGGGGGTGATTGTTGCGAAGTTCTCGACGCGAATGTGTACGGACGGCGTTTGATTAATCGTGTCGCGGATGGTCGCTATTGTTACACTCGAAACTGTTCTTAACACCGTGTATTATACGACGGTATTATAAAGTCTGGACTCGCGCGATTATTTCTGAGGTCCGAGAATGGAAAAACCGTCCGTGCGGAAATTGTTTGGAACGGGGAGGCGGGGGATGTTTGCACGACAGACGCGATTGTTTTGCGGGGTGACAGCTGGTTTCAAGACCAGTTCCGCGACCTGTCACGCGAGATCGTTCATGATGACAAACATGTAATGAAGTGACCTGTTACCTGGAAATCGCATCTTTTACCGTTTTATTAAAGTGGATACTCGAACTTCGTTATCCAGCCGACAGGATCGCGATTGCCCTTGTGAAAAATGATGTTATTCGTCATAGAAAAAAAAAAAATAATAATTGATGTCTGAATAAGCATACGGAAAGACTGGATATTTATAGTGGAACAAGGAGACTAAATAATAGAGCTCTCGCCTAAAATACGTACAATACGATACGTAGGTACACGTGTCACGTGTGTACGGTTTAAACGTTTCCGAGACACGGATATCGGAAAACACGTGTAATTAATAAATTCGGTGCTTCTTTACACGTGAAAAACATGAATAACCGTATAATACACGTGTATTCGTGTAATATGGACCGGATATTTACTACTCGGATATTTACTACTCGGATTTCTACACGATTTTCCGTGTTACCCGTGAAACCCGTGTACACGTATAAATGGGAGCTCTACTAAATAATAGCTTCGACATTCCTGCTTTGAATCAACAGGTCACCTAAAATTGTAAATATTTGAATGAATAACTCGTTTATAAAAAAAATCGTCTCTTTTATAAAACAATAAAATATGAAATTGTATGATATATGATATATATTTCCTCTCAAAGATCCTTAAAAATATCTTATACTCCACATATGATTAAAGCAAACTTCAACAACCCTCTTCCACCCTCCCCTATATACGTCTGTCGTTCGTGCACGCGCCAAGGGAGGCCAAACAGATCTCCAAGGGAGCCAGAAGGCCTCTCGCGGCCAGGACACCGGCAAGTCGGCTCTATTTACATACCAGGGTTGCTTTCGCCACCCTGTATACACTGCGCCGAACAATTATTTGCATTCCTGGTGCTAATACGCCGCGGACGTTACGAAAGGGGCGTTGCAGCACACTTTCGCTCCGGAACGCGTCCTCCCCCCCCCCCCCTCTCTCTCTCTGTTTCACTTCAGGACAGAGAGTTTCCTCGTAGCCAGACAGAGACATTTAGCAGCTTAGAACAATGGTTATGACAAAACAACGACGCCTGGGTTGCTCTATTGAAACGTGGCTAATGCGGCCATCAAAACGAAATGGTGGCTCGTTACTACGCGTTTTTTGTCCCTCGCCTCTCCCCTTTTTAGCCACTCGGAAAATTGGAGTAACGACGTGTTACCTGCGACGCGACGCGAGGCGTCGAAGTTGGAAAAAACCCGCGAATGCTCGACGCTTGTGCGTGACGATTAATTCACGCTTTTCCTGTTTCGCCAGCGATCTTTGATTACGAACCGTGCATTTGTAGATTTTGCACGTGTGTCGACGTAAAATTTTATTTAATATACGCGAGAAGAGTGGCTTGAGGACGACTGTTTTCTCTTTGAGTTACTCAAACGATCATTGGGTTTAATCTCAAAATGTTAATTTTATCGTCTGCGAATAATGATAGATATTCTGATATCAAAGAATCCCCAATATTATCCCCAATATTATCCAATGGTTGCAAAATAAAATGGAGGATTTTATACGAAAATATCACTTTGAATCACACTGAACATACTTTGAATAAACTTCAAAATTGTAATCACTCTCTCTTTTTTTCTAATCATATTGACACTGCACCACGCATTCGTCGTACAACTCGCAAATATTTCATCAAGAAACGACGAAAATGCAAAGGAGTATATTTTCTAAGAAATCGTGAAAATGAATCACAAACCTAATTAATTTCGAAACTACGTCCTTCAACCGCAGAAAATCGTGGTGCAATTGAAAACGAAGTGGCTACGTAAAAATCGAACCGACTCAATAAGATATTGCCTAGTTGCATCAAGTAGCCGCATCGTTGCACCCGTTGAAAAATTGGTATCATAGGAAGATTGATCTCGGTAAACGGTGGAACATTTCTCTCTGCCAATCTTCTCTTACGTTCACTTAGAAGAGAGCAATGGGTCGACCTAGTTTCGAAAATCACCCTGTACAAGTCTTGCATGCGCGAGTGACTAAAAGTTTCACTTTTGCCTACAAGTGTTTCCTTATTTAGCGAAAATGATTCATCACGACAGTCCCTCGCAGGTTTCGTGGTTTATTCATTAAATATAATAGCTAGACCATACGAGAATTTCTAACGGTTTTAAATTCGCTTTCGTAAGTGGACGGTTAGCTCGTGCGCAAACGCTGAAATTCTTACCACGGAGAATGTAACGTAAATACACGTATGCAGACGACCGTCGAAATTATTAACGTTTACGTCCGTGTATCACCCCTTTAGAAACCCAATACGTTTGGACCAAAGTACATAAATTATTTCACGGTAACTCTTAAGGGTGTAAATACGACGATATTAAACGCGCGTTGGAAAATGTCGAAAATATTAATATTAACGTCAAGGGTTATCCCTCCGGGAACGACTTCTTGTTACAGATGGATAATTTCGCGACGATCAATGACAAAGAGACGCGAACTCGTATTTTATGGTTTATTGATGCACATTCGTGGTAAGTCATAAAGTCGTACCTTCGAGTTATGCCATAATTTATTGCCACCTCGATCGTGAATGCCTGTTTGTATCAGCCTATAAAGCTGCGCATAGTATTCGAAATAAGTACAAGATAGTAAAACCGATAATTCTGATAAATGATTGATAGAACAATTGCGAACGAGTTGGTTTATTATCCAGTCAGCCTCAAAAGAGTAATGAAAATTTATCAAGATATTGGATTATCCAGAAAGTTCGTGGCAATTTTTAAAAAAAGTTCAAAGGGACATTTGAATTTTGATATATATTTATTGAATCACATACAGTCAGTCCCATAAGTATTCGTACCCTCTATGTCCATTGAAGAAAGTCTAAAGTAAGTGATAGGTTTGATGTTTTCAAATAAATGTTTCATAATAAATATATACATATGTAAAGGTTATTTATGTACATATTTGTAACGAAAAATTTCTTTGGAAACATCACATCACGTTTAATTTAGACAAATTTTTTCAATTGACATAAACGGTACAAATACTTATGGAACTGACTGTAGATACCATTATGTTTAACAATCTTTCCACCTTTTAAGGGATGTATGTATTCGTGATATTTGTTTTCGATTATTCCGATATACTAACCTACCAAAAATCGGCATGGACTTTCCAGACAACCCAATATTTCAGCGTTTCGACTACCGACGACAGAAATATTTCCAATGGCTGCTTCCAATAAGATCTTCAAATATAAATTACACGCAAATTAAATGTGTCTCCGGGTCGAACGAACTCTGAAAATCTGTCACGAACAATGTTCCTCCAGTGCATATTTATCGCGGTACCCCGCAATCTCGCTTCGTCTCTTCGTCTTACCGCGCAGTTCAACAAAATCTAATTTACGCGTTGCAGCAAACAATTCGGGGTTCGGCGTGCAAAGAGACTTCATTAAAATTTAACGAACGCCACTCATTTACCTGGGAATCTCCCGGCGAGCTGGAAGCGAAACTGTGCCGGAATAAAAGGCGACGTCGAGGCGCTGGGTGTATCGAGCGTGTTCCAACCAGCCTCGAAATAGAAATAATCGGCGGGCGCGTAACTGGAACGACGCGTCAAAGGGATGTCGGGCCCGAGGGCGCGCAATTAATACTGAGGGGATCGAAGAACGTCGCTCGATGGCCACCTTGTGACAGTTTATCGGCTACGGCTACAAGTATGTGCGTCGCCAACCAATGTCAACACGACTAATTATCGAGCGTCAAACCTTCGGTTACCTGTCCTCTCCAATGAGCGCGTCAACATATGGATGACTTTCAAAGCGTTCCCCCAAACGACGCAAATGGGCAATATTTGGGTCTTTCGTGTACGATTTCCGATTGAATCGAGGTAATCTACGCATTCTTTTGGGAGCTTGTATCGGTGGGACAATAGTTATGTAACAATACATATCTCGGTTAGGATCATAGAGGGAACCCCCCAGTGGTGGGGATGGTCATCTTGTATTAGGTTGTCCTAAAAGTTTCTTTCATTTCAGTAATAAGTAATACATACATAATATTTTATGTCTAATGTTACATTATTGAATTGCGTACCATTCATTTTGCTCCATTACTGTTACAATATTAGCATCTAAGAAATTAGGTTATCTATTTATATGAACAGTGCCACACACGATAACTGAATGCAAGTCAGGGAAGAAACTTTTCGGACAACCTAATATTTATCCAGATTATCTTGTTTCGCACTTATCCAGTCATTACTGTATATGTTTTCTGTTTGACCTTGTTCCCCATATGAGCTGCAGCAAAATATCATTATAAATCGAACCATGATTATATAAAAATAAAAATTCAGAGCACTTTAACTTAAGAAAGAAATAATTGTTTAATATATGTAAGGTGACAACGAATCATTGTAACTCGAGGGACATATCCTGTACGTCGAGAAACGTCTTCGCATTTGTTCGTACGGGTTCTGGCTTGTAATCGAGGATACGCGGTTTCGAGAAAAGCGGCTGTCAGGCCCACGATCGATACCGCTTTTCCTGCAATCTTCTTCTCGGCTTTTACGCTCGTTCTATCTTGCGTCGTTCGTCGAATCCTCTTTTCGCCTTTTATGCTCGCTGCCCTTCGCTGTTTCTGTCATACGTGGCGCGTCGATATTTTCCGGTGGATATCCGCCTTAAAGGAGCATTTTGTCAACACAGATCCGGTGAAATCGACGAAGACAATGAAAGCAAAAGAGACGAATGGGATCGAGCATTCATACGCGTTGGTGCAGCTAGAGAAATTTCAGCTTGGAAACTTATTTGTAGCGAATAGTTTCAAGTTTTATCATGAACCAAGTTAATAAAAAATAAGTTAGCGTAAAACTTAAGCGTAAATTGTGCCAAATTTGTATGGCAACGAGTTCTTTATAAACATGTAGTAAAGGGGATCTTTTTATTTTATGTGACTCTGGACCATTATCAAGGTTTTTGAAGTCTGGTTTAATTTTTTTACCAATGTGTATCAGATGAGTATTCAAAGCTGTAGTATTGTCTATAAAGAAGCTGTTCACAATAATTATTTTATAGTCTTTAACATCAGAATGGATACAAATGAAAGCTTATATTTATTAAAATTTCAACAACAATGGTCCTATTGTATAATCTCTTTTCAGGAACTAAGTCAGACAAATTCACCAATCGTGAAATCTCCAATATACCGCATACCAATCCATCGAACCTCCCTTACAATTCCTCCAATTTACTCTACGCAAACATATTTAAAAAATGTCACGACAAAGTTACCCAGTGTTCCTCCAATTTCCTCCACTCTTCTCAACGACTTCGTTCGCGACAAAGCAGAACATAAGCTCGCTAAGACATAACCTATTATAGAGAAAGCAAAGTGAAAGAGGTCTACGAATCGCTGCCCAACAAGCCTATTCAATCCGTAGCGAAATAAATAAACGAGTAAATAAATTGCGGTAATGTGCGCCGCGATGATGGGTAACCGTCGAAGATCCAGTTCTGTTTTGAAAGTTCTTGAAACTGTAGCTACGTGTTTCGTTCCTCGGTCTAAAACGAGCCCCCGGACGGTTTGAGGCGCGAAAGATGAAAGCGGATATCCGTGGAAAACGATCGACGGTTCGGAGTCCTCTAATTTCCGTTTCCATCGTCGGCTGCTAGGCGAAAGCGTCATGGGCTCTGCGCAGCAAAGTCGCGGATCTCCGTTTCTCAAAGCAGAAACTGTCGGGGAAGTAGAAATTCTTGCGAGTCGAGCTCTTTGTTGGTTCCTCGTGGAATTACGCGTTGACGCGAACGTCGCGTCGCTGATAGGTTCGATCGATACCAAAAAGGACGTTTAACCCTCCCGTAACCTGAATCACATTTCTGGAACAAACTACGATGGTAAATCCATCGATTACATTCCTCGAACGTGACAAATGACACTTGGGGAGGGGGGGGGGGGGGGGTCAAATTCATTTCTGATTAATTTAGAATACAATATAATCGAAAGTTCGCGTTCGAAACAACTTCCAGTAAGACAATTGAACTTTGGGTTTGCAATGATGTGTATCGAGGAGAGGAATATATTAAACATTTTTTAATTTATTACATGCTCATATAGGAGAGATATTATCCATTCGTTTCTCGCGAAATTCGATGTTTGTATTCAGACAAAATGTTTGCCCATCTTTGATTCACGAGACTCGCCATACGTGTAAACCAACAACCCGAAACTTCGATAATGGTATCACGTTACGCTTTCACGACCATTTGTTTTCATGGATGCACAAAGAACCGTGCGAGTGATCAAGATTTAGAGATAAACAGTCTCCTTGGCCGATTTATAAACGTATCAAAAACAGGAGTCAATTTGAACCCTGCAAAAAGTATTCGATGAGTAAACGAATGAAATGGTCGTTTCGAAAAGACCTCGCAAATCTATTATCGGTGGCCGTATCGTTTTCCAGTTTTTCCAATACAATTTTTTTTTCATCAACACGAAACCTGTAAATGTCCTTAACTTCATATGCACTCGTTTATCTCGAACGTGATCCAATGTTACAGCAACGATCATTTCACGTATTTTCAGTCCGCGTAGACACCCATCGCCAGGATTTAACAATATATATTTTCATCCTGTTTCAGTTTCGAAAGAGTTTGTCGGTGGAAAATAAAGGAAAAAAGGGGGGGAAATCACTCCAGGAGAGATCGATGCTCGGGCTGGCAAATATATACTCAGTTTAAAATCATTTATTCGCAGCTAAACAAACATGGCGAGTGCTCCCGCGCGTACCGCCTTATTCAGAAGAGGATATGAGTTTTCAGTTGTCAGATCGTTGAACAAATATTTCTGAAATATAAATCCGATTCACCGTCGAGTATCGCGATTTTTCCGCGTGCTTTTTTCTATTACAAACTTCCGCGTTTCATCGCGAAATATAAGAGCCATTAGCGGATGGAAAAGGGAGAAAAAAAGAAGAATCCAGAAGCTTGGGAGCATTCGTTGGATGAAAAATTGAGCAATTTTCCGCGACGCGAATGTTCGACGACGAATCGCACGGAATATTTATTCGGCGCATTCGAATTCGTTTACCTCGGGTGACTAACGACGTTAGAATTTTCCGAAATATCAAATAGAAATTTCGTGTTTCAGTTATGGCTTATCGCGTGAAATAGTTGGACAGGGTAGTTTATCGTCTCGGGGGAAATGAATGTTTCACAAAGGCCGAAACAAAGGCACTTTTGTGTTTATTCATAAGTATTTATCAAGTGGAATATTTAATTGGATGATACAAATTGGATGTCATAAATTCGGAAAACAAATAAATGTATACGCAGCTATCATAAGAGTGTTTATTATTGCGAGTGGTTCGATGACGTCCTTTTTAATACAGAGATCAATGAAAAGAGTATATTAATGTGGAACATGAAACAATAAATTTGCATAAGAAGAGGTTTCAAATAAAAAGAGTTATGTAAGGGAAATATATAAAATTCGTAATACTAAATAAAAAATATAACAATATATGATCATTACTTCTAGAATACAAAGTTAAAATTTATACTATGGAATAAAATATTCCACAGTGAATAAATAACAATGATAAAGCACTGAACTGAATAAAATTAGAATCTCTAGAAACTAGATGAATCTCCCCCTCGTTGCACCTACATATTAAAAAAACAAAATGGATTTGGTTTCACGGTAGAAAAATTCGAAATTACTAAAACGAACTCACACCGCGAATACGAATTTATAACTCCTACCGATCGAATTGAAAACGAAGGAATTTCGCGGTCACGCATACCAGCGAATAGGCAACGATGATTCATCGTGACGAAACAATCGTTACGAATCGCAGGGAACGGCGCGGGCTCAATTTTATAAGCGATAAATAATTTCGTCGGGATGCTTTTACGTGGCTGTGCGAACGTTTACCGTAATATATTTCCAATTACGAGCGGTACTTTACGCATGTTTCATAATTCAGTCTTGAAAGCGTTAATAGGGAATAGTGGCTACGCTCGTAAACCATATTTACCAACTCCCTCGTTGAATTTCCCGCCTGTTGCAGAACCGAGGATTCCAATTTCGAATCTCGCCGGGCGAAATATCGCCGTCCGTTTCTACGCTCACAAAAACTGAGATTAAATTACAGAGGGATATTCAACGATCGCGGTAGCCTTTTACCTGGTACGACGTCGGTGCCACTGGGAAAACGCGCGCCATTATTTATTCAACGTTTGTATAACCGTATGAGAGTGTAAACGAGGCGATTAATGAAAGGTAAGAAGAAACGAGAACGGAATTGAATGAAACGAGAAGATGAAAATAACGAGTACATAATGAATTTTTCTAAATATTCAACGGTCTGTTGGATCTATTGCAGGAACAGATATGTACAAACATGAAGATCCGAAAATTTCCTACGAAAAGGTGTAATGTGGTTTTTTCGTAGACTCTTCAAGTTTTCAAACTCCGACTTTTGATTTGTAAGGACTTCAAATTATACGAAATGTTATTAATAGATATTAAACGATATCGATGCACATTGACTGAAATAAATATCAAAAATTATAGTTATAGAGAACTGATAAAGTGACGTATAAAAATGTACATCAAAAGATAAAAAAGAATATGAATATGTTTGCTACATTGTATCATTGAAATAACAGTTGTATTAAAACGAAAGAGAGATGCAAATGAAATACAAATATAAAATACCTCCTAATTTCTAACGACCGAGTAAAAATAAATGAATAAGGAATTGCGATAATAATTCAATGTAACCAGAGAAAAATATTGTTTTTCGTTAACTGTAAATTGCTGACGGGTGTCGCGCGATGACGTCCATCGTTAACGGTTTAAACCGACGCCAGGAGTTTAATAATAGTCTCGTTTGAAAAGTACGAACGACCAGGTACTGCCGACCCTCTACCGTGTGACAGAGTTTAACCAAACTATGAGGAGCATAAATACCAAACACCTGGCGGTTGCTCCCGTGAATGCCAGCGTCAAACTATAACCGAGAACGCGGTTGAAAAGTTGAGGCAGTTTAACGTAAGGTTGCGCTGCAAATAGGTCCGTTAAACGGAAAATTGTTTGACGGGCTTGGGCGTGGTTAAGAACAAGAGCAGTGTTAATATTAGACGCAGGCTCGTTCTACGTGCAATCGTAGATCGAATTATATTGGAGACATAAAAAAGAAAAAAAGAAACAAAAAACAGGTTTTCATGCAATTCAGATCCAAATATTGCAAAGCGATACAACTGCGTTCAAATAAATTGAATTAATTATAAATACTGTGATATCATTATTTGTTTCATTATTTATAAGCAACGTTATTTCAAACTTTATTCGAACAGTGGTCATCTTGAAATAATTAAATACCACGAAATTATTTCATTATTTCATATTATGTCAAGAAAATTAGAAGTTTAATAATTAGAATTAACTTAAAATTAAAAAGAATTATCTATATCTTGTAGTTATCGATTCATAAATTAAATTTCGAAAATACCCAGTATTTTCTGTGACGTCAAAGATAAGTCTTTAGATTTAGTCTTCATCAAAGAAAAGATTCTCTACCTGTGTCTCGCGTATTGATAACTGGTGGATACTTCCGAACATTAAACGAGGCATCAATATTGCGTTGCCTACAGCGATTTCTAGCACCGTTTAACGGTACTACGAAGGCTCCAACAATTCCTCTATTTTCCAAGCTCGCTATTTGTTTCTAAATCCACCATCTTTCGCGTTCAACTGCTCGTAGGAATTCCACGGCGATGTCGGGGATCGCCTCTCTGGATTCAGTTTTCAACGAGTATACCGTTCAGTGCTTGTTAAATATTAATACATGGAAAACAAGCCTCGTTTGCAATAACAAATCGCGATCACCGCGGGGCAGTAAAACGTCGAGGTGCTTTAGCCCACAAATGTCCTCGCAGGATGAAATTTATTCGATTTC
Source organism: Hylaeus volcanicus (assembly GCF_026283585.1). Lineage (NCBI taxonomy): Eukaryota > Metazoa > Arthropoda > Insecta > Hymenoptera > Colletidae > Hylaeus > Hylaeus volcanicus. Next base: position 24,737,400 of record NC_071976.1, read on the forward strand.
ATTTCAATGGACGTCTAAAAAGCGTTTTTACGAAACAAAATTGAATTTTAATTTGAGTGGAATTCATAATCCTTAAATTGGTAAACGTTTGAACTGGAAGCAATCGTTTTTGTTTAGATATGCGAGGGATATTTGTAATATTGTTCTTTTGGTCGTTACATAGGTAATTGTGTATTTATAGATGAGTGTCGAAGTTGAGCGTCGAAGACAAGGCAGGCGGAGTCAAATGATAACTGTAGGACGAATTAAAAATATCGGAAGAAATTTCTTTCTCCATTGTGTTTTCATAGGTATTTGATGTCAAATATATGCAACTTTATAGTTTCATGATATGCAATTTATGGTATTTCAAAGTTCAAATAAATAAAATACTGAGATTGAAATAATATTACTTCAAATAATGGGTAAACGACCTTATCTTTCTAGATATAAATTCTCCTAAGTAATAAAGTTATTTCCTTTGACGAGATAACCTGACGGGAAACGAAAGTCGGAAACAATTATTCCAATCACGTGTTCCCCCGCTTTCGTTTTAAATAAAATTTACCCACATCTAAAGATTAATCTCGTTACGTTAATTGCAATCCGGTTTCCACGAAACGATAAAATCGCGCCGAATCAATGTTACGTTCGCGTACGAACACTTGAGCCATTGCGAGTCGTCGAAAGTGAGCAGTAAACGGTGACCGTACAATGAATACGATAATCCTTAGCGAGAATACCGCCGCCCGGGTGCTAAATTACCATAACATTCTCTATAAACGCGGTATCGCGTAATCTCGGCCGCCTCGTGTCGCAACGGCGACAATGCGATTGTCATTACGCTCGCGAGCGCCGATACATTTGTATTCCGCGGCGGTCCGACCGAGGGTGTTGAAAATTCCTCAATGTCTCAGCCGATAGGTTCTCCTTTATTCCCTTTTTCTCTTTTAGCCGCGATTTCCGATAAATGACTCGGGACATTTGCAGACAATGAGCGCCACGGCCTCCAACGCTGTGCCCCCGAGTCGCCGTAACGCTCCATCTAAATGGATTTCCATCCATTCATAAACCGCCACCCCCTCCCCCCCCCCTCCCTCCAGGAATGCTCGGTCCCTTTTTTCGTCTGCGTGCGTCGATTCGAATACCTCCATGGCGTTGAAGATTGAATAGTGACGTAGATTCTCTGCTGGTTATTGGTTTTAATTAATAGTTACACTCTTGCTGCGTGACTGTAGAGGTATCGTATATAAGGACTTTTTGAAAGGCACTGACTTGATGAAGAAGGATAGGAATTTATGGACCCGAAATTTACAGATGAGTTTTTGTTTCATTTGTTCAAAAACGATCGAGTCAATTGAACGTGGAGAGGTACTTGAAGAAAGCTTCTGGTCAAAGAGGGTGGTTCCACAATTTTGGCATCAATAAATGTGTTTCGAAGTGCATTCCTCATTCTTTACCGTTTGAAGCTAATAATTGAATTCACGTTACATGGCTACGAATGTACGAGGGAAAAGGGACTGAGTGAAAAGGTATCAAGGGGTAAAAATTCAACACTTGGTTTATGCAAGGGAAAAGTGTGGCTACTTGAAGATTTTTTTCTCACTACAAAAAAATAATTCATCTATATCCAATCACATAGAATGTTCCCAACAACTTGTTGAAAATCTCATGAAAAAAAAAAAAGACAAGGATTAAACACCATATAAAATATATGATCGTATATAAATATTATGTTTCCTATAAAAATCATGGATAAATATAAAAATCTATGATGGTAACTTACGAATAGAAGATGAGCACAATAACATTTTTCCATGTTTTTACAATACCCATCACGTTTCGCGTGGTTCGATGTTTCTGTTATCGCTCGTCGAGGTTTCGCGAAAGGCCCGCCAGGGGGATTATCCTGAACGAAAAATATTAACGGGTTCGCCGTGCTCGAAACGGAAAACGACTGTGAGATAATGGCCGTTAACATCCATTAGGGGATGGCTTTAAAAGAAAACGAAGAACCTCCTGAATCGTCCTTTTTCGCCCAGGAAATGGAATCCTGCACGGTTACTAAAAAATGTTAGCGGTACTCGGGGCAAGAAACTAGCGCCAACGTAATTAATAAACGGTCACGGCGATCTCCGTCGGGCGTACAAACTGCCGTTAAACAGGAACGTCTTTCAGTTTAAATTCACCGATACTCTCGCGCGGGCTAAAAATCCCCTCGTTCGACGGTTTAACGAGGAGAAGTTGGGATTAGATGGCGGTTAACTTTCAGCAAAATTGCTGATACCGACCTAAAAAATTCAGGGGGCTCGCCGAGGGTCGAGGTCGATTTTAAGTTCGCGACCTCGATCGAGGAGGGCTCGGAAGGAGACGAAACCAACCCTTGCGCTCTCGAATTAGGGGCTAGACCTGGGTTAGGCTTTGGATAAGGAATTTTAGGAAAAGCAATTAAACAGTAGCTTAACGTTGGATGAAGGAGTTTTAGTGAATAAAAGTTCTACGTTACCTTCGGTTTTATATTAAGGGTGTCTTTTTGAAGATCTCCACTTCACTATAAAAGAAAAATCTCGGTAAGGAGTAGAGGTTAGATCTGGGTAAGGAATTTAGGAGAAGTAATGCGACAGGAAGTACAGTTTCATGTTAGAAGGGACTGCGTGAAGGGGTTTGAGGCGGTAAAAATTCAACACTCGATTTATGCAAGGGAAGATAGTGTCTACTTAAAGATATTTTCCTCGGTATACAAAAAATAATTCATCTACAGTCAGTCTCATAAATATTCGTACCTTCTTAAAGAAGTTTGTCTAAATTAAATGATACATTTGATATTTTTAAATAAATGTTTCATTACTGAACATAACTGAACACCGCTAAAAATAATCTAAAATGTTCCCAACCAAGACAATTTACCGTAATGTATCTAACCAACCCAAACGATTTTGAAACACCGTTAAACGCAGTACAGAAGCCTAAATCGCGAAGATGTCCATCAGAGACATACCTAAACAAACGTCAAATTCCGCAAGCTCAACGTGAAAAGTACACCATTTCAGATCTAACCTCCTTACAGCGAGGCTTCCACCCCTAGCTCGGTTATCGTCGCAAACCGCTTCGATTCTCCGGTGGTACTCGTGTCTCTGCTACAAAAAGCACACACCCACGCGAGCACGCATAGACACAAAAAGCAACTGATCGGCTCGTGGAGCCACTCGCGCTGTTCGCATTCAATTCGCCGTGCGCTCCTCCAGCCGCGAAGGACTCATCGTCGGCTCAAAAAAATTCCAAACCGCCGCAGCAATCAGGGGGCGAATGAGGGGGGTTGTGGCATTCTGGCGACTGTTCGCGAGTGCTCGGCAACCCCCTGGTGGCAAACGCGGCGCATTATTCCTCGATACGGCAGCCTCTGACTCTCGTAATCTCGAGAGTTTTTCAACGACAACGTTAATTCCGCGCGTTCAAGCTCGTCCCTGCCCCCCCTTCTCTCCCCCGCCCCTCCCCGGAGCCCTGTCGAGCGTTCGTCGTGCGGACTCCCTAATTAAAGTTGGAGCATCTCGAGTGCCCGAGCGGGCTCTCGTGATTAGCGAGCCCTTTGAATACGGCGGACACAATTTCATACTGTGTTTGACGTGTAACGGCGAAACGAGCCTCGTGGCCCCTCGCGGCTCGACGCACGACCGTTTGCGGTGCCCTTTTCCTACCGCGGAGGGATTCCCCCGGAGTGGAACGCTGGCTTTTTAAAGGAATTTTTGGATGGCGCTTGGGGAGCATCGAAGACGGTGGCTGGTGGATTCAAGGTCATAGGGTTAGTGGTTTGTCGGATGTTTGATGTTGAAGTGGGATCTGAAGTCTACGAATGAATAGATGGTGGACGTTTATGCGTTTGTGATAAATGAAGATATGGGGAAATCTTGGAGAATATTCGCAAATGCAAAGATATATAAAATATCAATGATAATATGTACACGTTATACCGTTTAAAGAATAAGACATACTTTCATTTAACATATTCAGTGCCAGGCGAACTCATGGAAATACTTACGCAGCTAAAATTTGATTCTTATAGAATTGGAAACTGTGTAATCTAACTTTGAGTTAGGATTTAGTTTTACAACCCGATCGAAATTCACGAATCCTATCCAGACTTGTTTTTGTTTAACACATGATCTTCAGAATTAATTTTTTAATTCCTTAATGAAAATCCCTGTCACCCGTAAGTGGCGATGAACGTGCTAAGTTGAACGCTAGGTTTACCGACCATGATCATTTGACCCATTCCGAATTTCGCAAGGAAAGTTGCAAGAATCATTTAACTGTTATCCACATAAAGAGACAAACACGCATTCAAATTGCTTCGACAGGCGATCCAAAGGTTCTAAGAAAGTAAACCTCAGACTAAAGCAGAAAATACTCTGAAAATCTTTAAAACCTCCGTAAACCTAGCGTTAAATTATTTTTTGGTGCAAATATGAATTTCCAGGGTTAATCGATCGAAGTAATTTATATCCTTCGTTCCTATCGATTCGCTACTCAAGAGAACTAGACAACCTCTTCTCGAAGAGGTTGCAGGCGTTCTCTGAACCCTGAAACCTCGCACGCGAAACACACGCTCATTGTCGAAGGAAAATGGAGTCAGAAACGAAGGGTTGAGGGGAGGGGGGGTGACCGACACACAGGTCGCGTTCAGAGGGAGAGAGAAGGGAAAAATGAAGAGGGCGTAGACTCTCGCGGTACAGAGCCAAGCATACGAGAAACACATCCACCGATGGGGGTTGGAAGGACGCAGAGGTGCGGGTGGAAGGTGTATCACACCCGCAGGGTTTCATGTGTGGCGAGGGGGCGGGGGACGATACTTCTTTTTTCTCCTTTTACCCTCATTATCGACGGTGCTTTGAGGAGCGCAACGACGTTTCGCGTGCAGCTCGTGTGAACCGGGCACAAGGACACCGAGAAACGGAGAAAAGGTAGTGGACTCGGGGAACGACAGGTGAGGGGGGCGATGCTTTAATCGTTAACGTCGATGCACCGCTAAAAGCCTCGAAATGAGTGGACCATCACGGCGCACCATGCGATTGCTTGTGTGTCAGTGTTCATCAATGTTCGATCAAAAAACGCGCCAGGCAAACATTTTACTCTGTCCGCCATTTTTCGGGGTTCCCGAGCCAATTTCTTTTTTAAGATCGAAAATCTTTTTATTTTCGAACAGTCGAAATTCATGTCCTGTTATTTGGTGAAAAACACTGCGAGGCGATGAAATGGGTGGGTTGTAACGGAATAAATAAGTCCCGTTAAACAGCTTGAAAAGTGGAGGAGAAATTCGATCAAGGTAGAGAAGGACAGCGAATAAAGAAGAGGATCCACAGTGCGATATTTCAGCGACCTAGGTTCAAGGGTTTAGCCTGGGCGTTGATATGTCAGTGAGTCAGGGCTATCATTTTTATATACATTTAGATTACACAAATTTGAATTGTATGTGTATCCATTGCGAAGTAAATAACTTGAAGTGAACAGAAATTAACAGTAAAAATAAAAGCATAGCTATCAGCAGGCAGCGCGACATTTGCACTGTAAGATGATATTGGAACGTAAATGGAATAAAATGAACTGTTATCCCAAAACCAAGCGTCAAAGTTCCACATTTCGAAAACCGACATTGATGTCTTATTAACCTAATATTCAAAAAATTCCAAAATCCAAGCATCGATTCTTGTCTTCCAAGAGTGCGAAGTAGAATTAAAAATAGTTAAAACAGAGGAGAACCAAGGATACGAAAACAGTTCAGGTTCGTCGGGGTGTTTTCTTACGAGGGCGTTTCATTTTTATTGGCCGCCGGAGAATTTAGCTCGAAGATTACTTTGAAACACACCCTGGGAATTTTCAACTTATCGCGTTCGCGAGCGGATGTTTAACCTGGGCCTCCAACGCCGAGAAATATACGTGACGATAACAATAATTCTGAAAGAAAATTCTTGTTGTTGCACGGCTGTCGGCTGGATTTTAATCGAACGCCCTGGCGCGAGGTGGATTATACCGTTATTTACGACAAGAAACTGCAGTTTTACGATTTCCACGGTGTAGCGCGGACGGAAACGCGTCGAAGGTGAATCGGTATTCGTCGATGAGCTCGGAATATCGTTCAAAAACCAGCTGGCGACGCTTAAGGAAACGGGTGAGAGAAAAGACGCAGCCGTGAGGCTCTACGACCATTTATGGATAGCGATAAGTATGCAGGGTGACTGATCTTGGAGTTACGAATGTTGGGATGCCGGCGATGCGAAGGATCTATGTAAGAAATCACTTTTTTATATTTATTACACATTCAGGGAGATGTTTCGAGCGAGTAGTAACTTCCAAATGGGGAAATTTTAAGCCGATGAATCAAACTTTAGTTGGAGTACTTCTTTTTCTATTTATAATTCACAATATATATTATAGTAGGTACTTGACTTATGCATAATTCAGCTAGTTAGTTAATGCAATTTAATTTTTAGAGTTAACTTGAACTAAAATTAATACGAACAAAATAAAGAGAATCCTAATAGTGTATTTTTCGAGGAAAACTCGTCTTTCTTCGTGTGCAAAAATAAGGACATTCACCCTAAACGATAGCGTCGGTAATTTTTAAATTTTGTCCCCTCATTTGTGGACGCCAGGTCTGAAAGGGTTAATTAATTTATTAAGGTGGAGTTATTACAATTAGGACCATAGCACCTCTTGATCCAACCTATGCGTAATTCAATACCTAATCTCTTTTGCCCCTCCTTTCATCAACCACCCAAGTAACGTGTCTATTTTTCATCGCATTAACCAATGCCAAAAGCATATAAAAGGATTTATCGACAACCAAGAATTTTCCCAGCCGAATTTCAGTGGGAATGTACTTCAATGCTTGGACGCGAAAAAAAAACGTATTTTCGTTGGATATTGGTTTACAACGCGTGTCCATCTAGTTGACCATTAGTCAAACGACGCAGACGGACAGCAGACGAGCGTTCGGCGAAAGCGAACGAGCGAGCGATCGTCATCGATGCGTCCTTTTGTAGGTCCGAAAGGGCCGGAATTTAATTGCAGCCCCGAGCATTTGGCCGAGCCGCTTGGCAGGCATCAGAATTTACTCGGATAGATCGTTCCTCGGTATCGCAACGGGAGACACTGGCTGCACGACATCGTTTGTAATTACCTCATCGCGGTAATTAAATTGCAGATACTACGGAACAGTTTCTGCATTACCTTGGACCGGCCCGTTAGGGGACCCGTCTACAAGGGCGCCTCTGATAGCACGCGTGCTTGTCGAGACACGTTTTACACGCATCGACGACACCGTCAACGACGTATCACAGATTTCGACCAAGAGCGCGTTGTTAATTTCTTTTGAGAATCAAACCAAGCTCAGAATTTTCCATTTTATAATTAAAGGCATACTTCAAACAGAACTCGATGAACGCTAAGTCCTTCTTTTTCAACTCGAAGAATTACAATTAATTTTACGAACGATAAGGTTGAACAGGTCAACGCGAGTCACATCTCGTCTCCACACGAGCCTCGCTTACTGCAAGAAATCGATGCTGAAACTCTTGCAAGAATGGAGGTGTGACAACCAAGGTAGCCAATGCTATAGCCTCTACCACCCCCAATCTTACACATTATTTGTCCTCTCCTTATCATCCTTTCCCTCTTCCAATCCCTACGCAACGATCAATCCTCCCTCGCAATAATCGAGGCTCCGTTTATACAGCCGAAGCAGTATTATTGTGTAGAGGAGCGTTCCATGGATGGTGCGCGTCCAGATGGTCAGGGAAAATGCAAAAACGTCGGCAAACGATTCAGGAAATGGCGGTAGCGGGCGCGGGGGTCGCGAGGGATGGGGTGGAGTGGGGGGGGGAGGGGGACGATAAGAAGGAAGTCGGAACAAACAGAGTGGAAAAGGCGAGCACGGAAGACGAGAACACCGGTAGCCGGTGTAAGCGTTATGCGATTTCAGACAAATGGCAGGATCGTGAGCGGAATCGTGACGAGGGGCCGTCCACTCGGAAGCCATCGGTGAGTTTACCTTCTACTCCGCTAACTTACCATTGAGATTCGCGAGAACGAAGGATGGCAGCTGTCCTCGGGAACGTTCCTGCCGCTATTGCATCGGGGCGGGTGGGACGCCCGGGGGAAATACGACGTGGACGAGTACGAAAATCCGAAAGGAATCGCCATTTTCTACGTGAGCCCTCTCAGACCGACGGCTGAAGGAGCGTGTATCACTTTGGCGGGCTGCTCTTTCCTCGTACACGGTGGAAGAAATATCGAAGGGCCGGTATATCCTTTCTACCTTGTCGCTGAATTTACAGGGGATGGACTGAATCATGGGAAATCAAATTAACATCAAACCTAACAACGATCGTTGCAAACTTGCATGTCCAGTTTCCTACATACAGTATTATCACACGAATTAAATACAAGTTCTGTTTCGTATGTGTGAAAAATTTAGCAGATAAAATATTACAAAGACAAACACCCAAACCATAAAATTTTTACTAGAGGAGATTCCCTCCTCTGTCATTAAAAGTCTAATAAACATATGATCAAATACTCTGCAAGTGGGCATTCGAAATTCGAACACCACGCCAACAGTATCTAGAAAACCTCCGTCATCGTAATGGAGATGCTACACGAATTTTCGTGCCCTACAGTTTGCTCACAAATTAAACAAAAACGCAACGCCTTCTTTCCCCATTTTTTTTTTTTTTTTCTAATAAAGGCCAGCGTTAACATTACCAAAGCTACTTTGGCAAGCGAGAAACGGGCCTGCGAAATAGGAACTTTGGTAAAAAATTCATGGTGGGTTGCCCGGCGCGATATAAAAAATTTTCTCGTGGAAACATTAAAACCGCAAACAACCAGTTTGGACAACGTGCACGGACGCGACGATATTCGCGCGTGTTGGAAACGTTGAACGCAGACGAGCGTCAAAGGCGACACTCGACAGAAAAAGGTGAAAAAGTGAGCATCTCGCGATGATGATTACCCATGGCGCCTGGTTACCTCATAAATCTCGCGGGCACCGGTAATACAACTTGAAATATACTTCCCACTTTGTTCAGCAATTACCCCGATGACTAGTTACGTGTTAAAAGTGTTACGAAAACGCTGGAATCGCGTGCGCGCTCTTCCAAGGTGTCTCGCAGCACGAAGCGAGACGATAAAATCCGTTTCGCGATGGATTTCCACGCAACACCCGCGATACTAATCGTCGAGCGGCTCGCCAACGCTGTTTAGCGTCCTATCCACGAAGAGGTATTCGAGGAAGAATCCTCCGGAAAGAAAGATCAGGGGTTAAGAGGGTCTTAACCTAGTCTAGAGCGTTTAACAGAGACCTGAACTTTTCCTCGTGCACTGGCGATGGTAATGTGTATCTTTTTGAGGAACGAAATGTTTGTTTATTGGGAAAATATGGGAGCCGAAGTGCTTTGATAAAAAATAAGTGTTTTTATTGAGGAATTGAATTTTTTCCTCGTGCACTGGTGATGGTATCTACCTTAAACTTTGCATATTTGTTTATATATGTGGGTGGAAAGTGTGTATTTTTTTTGAGGAACGAAACGTTATTTATTGGGAAAATATGGGAACCAAAGTGCTGCTATTGAAGAAGTTTTTTGTTTATTAAAAAAATTAAGTATCTCTAGCGCTTTTGACAATGAACAATTATTGAAGGAGTTGATTTAATTCGAATTGGTCCAGAGGTACCGGAAATAATCAAGGTGATCGAGTAACGTTGTTCATCAGGCACATTATCATTGGACACGACAGGTCGCAACTGGTAACCCCAGAAGGCCTTCGGGTTCTACGTCTCTGGTTTATATTGTCGTGGAATCTCAGTCTGTAGTCGCAGTCGATAAGCGCTCCTCTTACTTCATGGCACCCTTGGGACAAATCTCTTCAGCTCCGAGCAGTTATGCGAGCGAAACTACCTCGATTCCGAAATCGGAGGATTCGACGAAACACGAATTACCATCGGCCGACAGCAACCTGGCTTTAAGGGTTGCTTGGACTTAAGAAGTCTAAAAATAGGAGTTTGTTTGAGATTTTCTTCTCAGTTACATCGCCGATTACTAATATTTCAACCTATCGTTATTTCTCAATAATTGATTTTGGTCAACATTAAACACTTTCTAACGAACAAATCGTCGAATCGCTCCTGAAAAATGTATTTATAAATATCGAAAACACCCGATTTAAACGATTTAATTGCCCACTTGAACGAAAATTAGAACCATTGGCGTGTCTTTGACTCTTCCAGGTGTATATTCCCCTTAATGCGCTACGCAACGGAGCGCAAGAAACCAGCCGTTCAATGGGAACCGCAGCAGCGTTTCGATCATTAAAGTCGCAAGTACCGAACGACCAGGCATCGACAAAAAAGGGAGCAGCAAGTGGCCATTATATCCGAGCCCGAAGGACTTGAATGTGGCTCGGTATTCCCAGACAATTCCGGTAATTTTGGTGTTTAACGTTTCTAGGTGCAAGCTGGGAATCGAGGGTGCCCCATCCAACGATGTTTTCGAGGTCTGCCAGAAAAAAATTAGGGAGTCAGGCGGGGCACGTGGAAACAGATTACTTTTTCTGATAGGGGTTGCCATGAGAAAAAAATATGAATGGAAATGGTAAATAATTAGGAAAAATTGAGGAGGAAGATCATGCTTTATAATATTGTTAAATATGAGCCTGTGTAAAGAGCCGTTGGAAGTGTGGGTTGACAAAAATACAGAACCCTTTCTCGAAAACTATTCTTCACGTGGAAAGAAATAATTTAGAATTTACTATACGATTATACCGTGTAAGATATTATGTAATTTAAATTTTGCTTGTTTATATTTCTTTTCGTGTCTAACCGAACATGAACGAGTGCTCGCGTTTCCGCGCTGTCTGCATCGTTGCCAGAATAGAACGTACATTATTCCCATAGCCACGTTTTCGATATATTGCGTTCAATGCGTACAGTATAATTTGCCATATAAGTAAACTCTGTTTTTATTAATTTCTAATTTGCAACGCGAGTTAGGAGAGAGACGGGATAAATTAGAAGTTGCGTCGCTAGTAACTCTACCGCCGGTCGGTGGCACAAGTGCGAGAGAAATTGGGGGGGGGGGGGCGAACGCACCGGAAACTCGAAGGGTAGACGACGAAGGAGAGAACGATCCGCGGTGTCTCTTTTCGAGCCGCGCCAGGCAAAGTAATTAATTAGCGTAATGATTCGTTCGCGTAAGCTCTCGTTTCGCTCGCCTGTAACGAGTAGAGTTCCGCAAAGTTTCCCCAGACTCCGATGCTGCCGTTGCTGATGTTGCCGTCGGTACATCTAGCCCCCCTCCGTGCCTTCCGCCCCATCCTTGTTCCTTGTTCCTCCACGTCGCTCCGCTCTTTCGAATATTCGTATCGCGATTTTAATGAGCGACAACCCGTGCAAACACACAAACGAACGAAAGAAGAAGACGCACGCGTAGGACGCGGCAGGCGCTCGAGGTGCACCCGCGATAATAAGGACATCGTCTCCACCAATTACTGGGAACGTCTCGGGCAATCAATTACCGATCGGAATAATTAAAATCGACACGCTGGTTGCACCGCAACGACAGCGAATTAAACGGCGGAAGCGACTATGATCGTTTCTCGCTTACTTGAGCTCTTTCTTCTCGAAGGACGAAGTTCTTGGGTAAAGGTTTCGAAGGAGAAAAGATAGGCGATTGCGATAAAGAGGCAGGGTTTGTTTCGTCTCATAAGGGCAGTGGTGAAATTGGTAAATCTAAGTGCAATCGTTCTTGGATATTTCTGGAGCAGTTGAGAATTGTATTTGTTATGGTTGATGAAATATAGTTTCAAAGTGTTACTAAATAAGAGGAAATTATCGAATGTGATAATTATTGTTTTCTGGCTGCTTTGAAAGTTCGACGGTTAGATACAGTCAATCCCATAAATAATATTCGTAGCCTCTATGTCTAATGAAGAAATTTGTTTAAATTAAATGATAGGTTTGATGTTTCCAAGTGCATGTTTGTATAAATATATACATGTTCTTCATGTACATATTTATAATGAAAAATTCATTTGGTAAGATCAAAACTATTATTTAATTTAGTCAAACTTCTTCAATAGACATAGAGGATACGAATATTTATGGCACTGACTGTATATTCAATAAACCTGTACCTGTACCTTGCGGATTCAGAGCAAATAATATTTCTTATTGTTCTAACAAAAGTTTGCCCATGCCTGAACTAGTTTTCCTGGTCGGACAAAAGGAATTCGCAATCGTAGAGCAATTATAACTGCGTGTCTTTTGTCATCGAGGCACGCGTTTCTCGGAACCCTTGTCCAGGGAAAGCTGCTTTCACTGGATTGTGGTCACTGGTTGCGAGAAGAAAATCTAAGATCTGCTAAACGTTCTCTTCCAGTCTTGAGACAAAAGAATGTTAATTAGTTGGTCAACCTTCTTTTTCCGAGCACTTCGAACGACAGTGAACAATGGATCACTGCGTTATAAAAAGATACTTCTGATATTAATTACGATATCGTTATTATAAATACCTGTGACGAGACATTGCTTTGGAAATGGGTTGTAGATTCGTTTGTGAAAAGTTTTCATAGCTTACCTGTAACAGAAAGAAGGAAATCGATTTAGCTACAAAGAACAATAATTTAGATAAGGAGATACATCGAAATATTGTACTACAAAGAAAGAAGAACGAAGGATTTATTTTTTTTGTTTTGTATATGGTTTTATTTTTCGTCGGCATCTACTGCTTGTTAATTAGCGACGGATTTAATTGGATTTCTGTTTGATTAGTGGTTCTATATACTATTGTAGAGTTTAGTGTTCTTGAGATAATTGATGGTGTTTTGCATATATTTCTGGGCTATTAGGACTGTTTCTGGGTTCATGTTATACTTCCAAGAAGGATTTATTAAAAGTTGCAATAATTTCGAATTAGATGATCGAGCATTCTAGTTGAACATTCGCATAATGGATTTTCTACCGTACACGGAAAATAATTTATTTTCAGATTCTGTCAACGTCCACTTTCTGACCATAGCGGTTCCAGGTCACGGGTCGAAAGTGATCGTTCAATCTTCTCGAGGGTCTAAAAGCAAACACTGGTAGCTAAAATTCTGCAGGATGGTTAGTTTTACTTATTCAATCCACGGAAAGTAAATTTTGAGATGCTTGGACATTGAAGCCCTCATGGTTCTTGATCAACTACCATCGTTTCAAATGATAATTCTTAGCTCTTTTAAATATTCATTGATGAGTTTTTACGAACAGATTGAAATGAATTACGTACTAAGAGCAAACACAAAAATTATTCCCCGTGATTTAAAGCCTTCAAAAAGATTGAAGTTCAGAAATAAAACGTTCACACTGAGTAAACATTAAGGAATTGTAATAAATGGAATTAAATACGAACGGTGGAAAAATGTATAAAAAAAAAATGAAAAAGACTCACTTTCGTAAGTCGAGTGCATCGCACGAGAGGAAATATAAAATATTTCGGTTCCCCGAACCAATCAATTTTATTACTCTCTCACGAGCAGGACACGAAATTACCAATTCCAGAGTTATTTCCCCTCAAGGCCGTAACGTTCGCGCCTACGGTAAATTAAAAATTAGCTTCCAAAACGCGCGTGCACCTACGTATACCTGGGTAGATAAAACGAGTACTACTAATTCTGTTTCCACGGTTCAGAACCGGATCCCTCCGAAGTCCCAGAGAACCGTCGTTATCTCGAATCGCAAAAATTCCTCCCCCTTCTCCCATTTATAGCCGAGGTTAACTTTCCCGAAGACGACACCCTCGAACAGCGAACGAGAAACGAATTTATCGATTGTCCGGGTCACGAGTCAAACTAAATTGCCGATCATAATACGTCGAGCACCGGGGCCACTATAATTCATCGTCTAACCGTGCCCCGCGTCGTATTAATAACCCTGTCGTCTGTATAAACTCCGCTAACTAACTTATAAGTCATTCGACTCGTTTGAGCGACAAATTCGTAACATAAATTACGACCGACCCCTGACCATCTGTCAAACCCGCAACCATACCAACTAACCAGCCGGATTGAACGTGTATTTACCGCATGGAAAGCACCGTCCAACTTCTCTGGGTTCTTGTATCGCGAACGCCGCAACTGTAGCGCCAACTCTATCGCTCGATTTGCTCTATTTCGATAACGATCGCGGCCAGTGATAACGGGGACGCGTAACTAATTTCTGCGACGAATCACAATCGCGGAACGGACCTCCCGGTGGCCGACGTCGATTAATCGAACCGCGGCCGCAAGGAAATCGAACCAATCGGGATAAATACGCGATACTTTACTGGCTGTATTGGACGGGATTTCAATTTACGTGCTTGGTGTTTGTTATCGATGACTTTGGATATTTTCGAACTGGAGGAAAATGTGGAGTTAATTGGAAAAGTGACTGTCTGAATTATTAAATTTCTTGGAAACTGAAACATTCGAAAAATTGTCCTGTCTCATAACTGTGCATTATGATTCGATAAAATATAATATTAGAGTGAATAACGACCCAAAAATTGTATTAATTTATTTGTAATTATAAAGCTCGAAATTCGCGGGTTGAATGCGTAGGTTGTGTACTGTTTCGCAACATTGACGGTGTTAAAGGTCTTTTACATCAGAATGAAGGATAATTTATACTCTTTCGTGTGCACTTTGCTTTAGAATAATGTTAGAGTTAATTAAATGCAAGCAAAGTGTGTACGCGATGAATATGCATGATTTCCACGTTGCTTTTCTTCGCGTGTTTACATTCAGCGATTCCGTGGCCGAAGCCACAAACATTATCTTGGATTTCAGGAAGGTAAATCCTAGAACATGTCTATTCAGCGCTAATTCACAGATATTCTTCTAACGATATCGCTCTTGAAAATAGACAACACAGTCGAGTACTAACAAAAGCTGTTAAATTATATTCATATACACTGTTATATGCATTGCACTAATTTTTAGAATAAATCGCAGTGGAAATTCTGTTACTTTTCTTTAAAAGTCTATCATTGAAAAATCTTTAATTTTTCTATTTGTTTCCTCAGACCTGTTGGTATAGAATTTCAAGGATTTCAATCACCATATAGGCAAGTGTTACTTTATCCTCGAAGCACTTCGATCAACATGCTTCCACGATAAATGAATCTTTCCCTACCAAATAAATCACGCACCTTCCTAAGATATACACCAATAAACGTGCAAAGTGTGAGCAAGTTATTATCATCAATCCCCGAGAGAGAAGTTCACTCTCTTCTTGAAGTTTCAGAGTAAAAATTCCCTCTTAACAGGGGCTGAGAACTCGCGATAAAAGATTAAAGAAACCTACGCGGGAGGCGCCTCCTAATTCACCTGCCGTTTCCGAGTGTCCATAAATGATAAAACCGTGGAATCTTCCATGGACAAATAATTGTATACGGCGCTCGCCAAGTGGGAGACGACGAAAGACTCGTCGGAACCAAGAGACGTCGAACGCTGATCCGTTCGCAAACGGTGAAATGTGAATATTTAGTTGATCGATTACGGAGACTTTCCTTCGTCGATTTTCCACGGGGCTGAATTATCCCTGGCTCCTCGACGAGCGTTTCCCGTTATTTTCCCTTCTTTTTTTCTCTCTCCCCCACCTTCCAGCTTCAGTTCACCGGCGCCGAGAAAGAAATCACATTTAATGGAGCCAGAGCGAGATGAATCCGTTTCCCGGCATAAAGGGAGATCGTTCCTTCGCATTAATATCACTCCACGCAAGACTTCCACTCTTGCCCGGCACTTCCACTATTTTTCGCATTACGGGCCTTTCCATTTACGGCGACGGGCAACGGGAAAACCGAGACGCGACCGGCGTCCATTAACTTCAGATAGGGAAATATTGGAATCCCTCGTTCTGTATCGTTCATCTGTTTCGCTTCCACTTGATTCCATTCGCGACGAACCATCCCGCCCATTAAACCATTACTCCTCCCACGATCGAAACATTACCGTTTTCGAACAATGAAATTTTATTTCCGCGAACAGCCAGCGGTAATGTTTCATCGTCTTGGGTCGACGATGATATTTCAACGCTCCTGGAAATGTTTGGATACCGTTAAATGGTTTCTTCTCTTTTCTTGTCTTGTAGGCGGAAATCGTAATTTAATTTTGTCGGAACCGTTATTATTATGAACTGCATCTTCTACTTATGCCATATTACTTTCGTTCTTCACATGCTTTGAAACGTTTTCATTTAAATACAACCAAGAAAAACGTATGCATTGAGGATTTCATGGTGAGCATATCATGTTGTGCGAAATAATCGGATTCCATCCCTTTTACAATTATTAACGTATAGTTTACGACAAATATTAACGATATAAGTTTAATCATATTATTCTCAATTTTTATACGATTTGAAAAATTATCCTTTAAATGCATTCAAACAAAATGTATGCGTTGAGCATTTCAAGCCTTATCATTTTTAACAAAATAATCAAATTCCATCCCTTTCATTGTTATTAACGAATAATGAACTGCATTCTCTATCTACGTCATATAATTTTCATTTTTTCACATCTTTTAAACAATTCTAATAATTCAAACGAATTTTCCATTTTCTCGTATGAGCTAACTAATTAACAAATAAAGACTACGCACGTCTCCTTCTACACAGGGTGTCCAAAGCTCAATATTTATCAGTTTTACGTTAAATCGATGTTCAGAAATCATCGTCCAGCCGAACCTCGACCACGCGTCCCGTTATTATCCCCAAGCGAGCATCCACTTCGTGGAAAGAGGTGTCTTCGTTGTTAAGGATATCAATGGAATCGAGTAGTAACGATCCTCTCGACGTATCCGGGACTGAAGGGCACGAGGGTTGCAGCGGGTGTGGGTGGGCTGTCCCCTGAAACAGGGACACGCGCCGCAGAGGAAAACCTTCTGGGTTTCGAAAGCCACTGGCGCGCACACGGGGGGGGGGGGGGCACACACACACACAAACGACGTCGAAGTACACTCGTTTCAAGATTTTTCTGCCAAGCGGGAAACTTTTGCACGCCTGGGCCAGAGCCCCCGATGCGCGCAAATATCGACAGACCTCTCCGTTTCCCTGAGAAAATCTCTCGGGCGTTCAAAGAACCGAGCGACAGATGAAACGCCGTCGCACACGTCCGTTTATCCCGATTTATTCGAGAGGAAAAGGAACGAGGCACCCCCTTGGCCGCCTCCGCAGGTACGGAGGAGACGCGCGTTCCTATCAGAAAGCGAGTAGACACGCGAGAGTAGTCGTAGCGGGGCAGGGACACTCGCGTTTAGGAAGGAATTAATGAACATCGCTGCGGGGCGAGAGCTCATTTCGTCCTGCGAGAAAGCGGAGGGATCCGATCGATCTGCCGTACAACAGGCTATGCAACGCGATTTAATTAGTCGAAAGCAAATGCTACCAGATAGAGGCGAACGCGAGGGTGGGTAGCGAAACTAGGAAGAGGAAGACAGAGGGACACGGGAAGGAGGGGGTCGTCTCCAGGACTCCCGGAACATAATAAAGCACCGTCTCATTGTCTCGTCCTCTCTCGTTCTTTGTCCCTTCGTTTCCCTCCCGCCCTCTCGCGCCGCCCGTTTCGTTCTTTCCGGGCGCTTCTTTCTCTGTAACTGGGACAATACCGTGTGCCGATTCATCGGAAACTTTCGCTCCCCCGCCACCCTTGCCCTTCGTTCTCGTCCTGGGCCCTCGTTTGTCGTACAAAGGGGCGGAACTTGGCAAAAGCAAATTCGCATTTGCGGATCTCGGGCGCGCGTCGGCCTCGCGAGCGTGTGCACGCCGCCGCGCGGAGATTGTTCCGCTAGCGATGTTCCGAGTGCGCGTGAAGAGTTCTCGTCGAGTGAAAGGTATAGTTGGACGATGGTGTGATGTGGATGGATATAGTTAATTTGTGGAATATTGGGTGATGGATGAATGATGGAATGATGGAATATTTTTTAAGTTATAAGGAACGATGGGAGTTTAATGTTGAGTGATAATTGCAGGGAGAAGCATTGAAGTGAGGTTTCATTTTCAAATCCATGTTGTGCTTTGTGGTTATTGGATTTTATAAATTCTTTAGCCGCTTGAAAAAGTTGAAAAATGCGATGAAATAATATACAAATAATAATAATAATAATAATAATAATAATAATAATAATAAGTAATAACAATGCAGTGTAATAATGTTGACATATAATGGCTTCGACCTATATAATTCGGGAAAGTTATTATAAAAAAGTTATGATTCTACCTAGTGCTTTGATTTTTTGCGGGTGGTAATTGCGAAGAACCGTGTGAGTGCCACCTACCAAAAAAATCAGGTATGATGATCGGTTATTTAGCTGACACATGTAAAAGTTTCAGAACGGTCAAAAGTGGAATGGGCTGAAGTAGAATGAGACAATGGTCAGACACGCTACGCGTATCGTTACAGCTATGCATATCGCGAATACGTGAATGGGTTAACCAAACTTTTACTTTTTTAATGTATTCCAGTGGGAAGTACAGTGGACAAACAAGCTGATAAAACAGAATACAAAAAATATGTCCCATGCACAATACGGACCCAAACAGTTCGCAGGAGATTCCAGGTAGAGAGTACAAGTTTTTCCCACAGAACCCTGTTTCTCGTTGTCGCTTGACAAGCACGACGCGCGGCAATTATCGAGTGGGGCACGCGTTTTCTGATATAAAGAAGGGTTGAATAGAAGGCATTAAACGTTTTCCCTCGGGACACGCATCGAACGTAAAGGGTTCGCAGTTCGCGGACGCCGCAATGTTGCACAAGCCACGCTGACTTGCATGCCTGCAACAGCATCGTTTATTACTTTCTTGCCTGGCGCACACGCATACGTTCCTCCGTCGAGCGAATGTCACTCTTGTCGGAGTGTGGGCGCATGTTCAGCATTCCTAAAGAAATCGCCAAGGCCGCGCAACGTTCGGAACGATGGGGTTAACAAGTACTCCACCACGAACAGCGCGTTTCAAAGTTAATGGCAAGATAAAACGAATACAAGATTCTTCGCGAACCCATCGTATGTTGCTTAAACCGCGTCTATGGAGAAGAAGGAATGGAAATGCGTAAACATTCGGTTCGTTAGCTGCGAGATAAAATATGTTCGGGAGTAATCGAGCACGAGATAAAATAGAAGACTGAGGATGCTGGACATTCTTGGTAAAAATTGGAGTCTAACGAGGATGGTACCGAGGTCCGAAAGAATTGGAGAATATTACCTTCGCAACTATGTTTCTCGAATTGAGAGGTTTGAGGAGGTATAGGAAGGTTTCAAACCAGTTGTTTTTTATTTATGATAATGCAATGAGTTCCTCATTCGTTAATATTCGACTATCTAGGCTAGAGTAATGAGAGCTTGCCATTTACAAACATAATTTTTATAATATTACTATGTATGTTTGAGACTCGCAACATTCGCCACGTTTTTAAAAAAGAAGAGAGCACATTTCGTTACACTCGAAATTCTAAGAATTCATTCGATACCATTCAACCCTTTCCAATTACATTTAAAAAATACATCCAGCGGAGTCTACCAACCTGCATTTCTTTGAGGTAGCAAGGAAGTGTGAGAAACACTGGCACATGGTGTCCGCCGTTGAAAGGTAAAAAAGGATAGGTAAAAATAAATAGCGCAAACAAATCCAAGGGATGAGAAAATATTCCCAACGCGAGGGAGAGGAAGGCAAAAATCGAAGAAACTGGAAAACACTGTCGAGAAGGAAGGGCAGAGACGACGCAGAAGCCGCAGAAATGGCACGGAAGAAAACCAGGGAGGGAAACCTCTCGGCGGAGGGAAAAAAAGAGGGACTGCAAAAGCGACCAGAGATGGCGAGGATAATATAATGGAGAAAAGGGAGACGAAGGAGCGGTGAGCGTGGGATGAGAAGTGTGAGGTTGAGCGCGAGCGCGAGTCCATTTTCGACTATTCCAATATCCGTTTCCCCCAGACCCCTCCCCAGAGGCTGCATTCGCGCCAGTCGGAATACACCCAGGCGTCGAAAGTGGAATAGGATCGATCAGCGATCGCGACGTTGGAGTGGAAGTTAACCAAGCTCGTAATTATCAACGAATATCGTCGAAAAGTTTCCCAGACACGAACGGATCAAGTCTCGGGGAACTTGCGATCGGATGCGTGCGATTCGTTCTCGCCAGAACTTCCTGGCCGACGGAACTCGAGGGAAAAAGCCACGGAACACGGTGTACGAGGAAACCGCAGATATCCACAGCGACTACTCTACGTCAAAATCGAAAGTATCGCAAATATCGCGACGCTAAGGGGTCCTTAAACTCTGGATAGTATTTGGAACGAAACTGGGCACTTGGAGGTTATTTGAGTTAACTCTGATATGAAATTGATTTGTTGGGAACAGACCACTGTTACCTTGAGGAATCTGTCAGTGCTCTGAATTCTCTGCATAGAACTGGACAGTATTTGGAACGAAACTTGGTACTTGGAGAATGGAGTAATCAGGACTCGAGGTGTTTATTATTCGGGTTAGGCCTGATATGAATTTGATTTGTTGAGAACAGTGCATTGTTAACTTGAGTAACCTTTGAGTGCTCTAAATTCCCTGCATAGAGCGAATTTTGCCTCAATTAGAGTATGATTCTTCTACTGAGGAGCGTGATGAAAATCCTGAATCCTCGAGTAATCAGGATTCTTCCTATAACAACAGTTTTACTCCAAGTGGAGTATGCCTAAATATAAAAATCAATTTGATTTGCCAGAAGCAGTGCACGACTGTGTGTGAAATAAAGTTTGGGGTTTATTTAGAAAGCACTGATTGTGGACTGAAAGCACTGAAGCAAGGACTCTTTTAAACAAAAATTATTTCTCTCTCCATTCATTTTCCTTCCTGTTCTCCGAGCTGTCCCCTGTTTGATTGGCAGCCCAAATAAAATTACCGTATTTAGACGATCCACACAGAGCACTCCGAAGCCAAAGTGGACGCCATTCCGAGGTCAGGGGTTGAAAAATTAAACATGGACACGTACCGGACTCGTCTTGCGTACTCCCATCGCCACATGAATTGTTAACGACATTTCTGGAATTAATACGCCGAGGCACTCTAGATCGAACGTTCCGTTTGTATGCAACAGCTATTTTCGAATATTGGTCTCGGTGGTGAAGTCTATCGACGTCTGAGACAGTTCGATTGCCCGAGCAAGTTATCCAGGAATTTCCTTTGCGATTTCCTTCCAGACCTTTCCCGGGATCGTGGTTAAATTCTTGGTTTTGGTTGGTAATCTATAGTGACCAACTGCGCGAGCAATCAGAAGATGCCTGATCGATTAAACCTAGAGGCGACCGAATGAGATTGGATTTCAATTGTCCGTCAGGCGACGGTGGAAACATTCTTCAATCGGTTTTAGAAACAGCGGCCAGATGACGAACATAGGTCCTTGTTTGCTCCAAGTTGTGTGTAAATATGTACTTGTCAGTCTATACATTTGTTTAACGTCCAAATATTTGAAGCATTTGTGAATCGCTCGATTTCTACGTTTCGATGATGCTTAATCTTCGTATGTACATCGTTCAGATATGGCTAATTGCACGCATCCGTTGCGGATGCTGCGTATACCGACAGGAAAGTTCCAACCCATATCTCTTTTCCTCTTATCATCAGCGTTGATTCAAGAGGCAGCTAGGACATCCGGCACGAACTCTTTATCTTTGACTGCTGGCTATCGCAAACTTTGCGCGAAAAATTTTGTCGGTTGGCATACTTTTATATCGTGTAACTGAAAAGATTAATATCAACGAAACATAACTGCATCAAATCTAATAAAGACTTTCAAGTATACCTATATTCATTTGTGAAGTTTATTTAATTTAACAACTGCTACTTTTTATTCCAACCAATAAGGAACAAGCAATTGTTTACCTTCATCTACATAATAATCTTGCCCATCAAGATAACAGTCTCTCTCATTCCTGTTTCCAACTCGTCGCCTAAATGACGGTCAAAAGCCAGCGTTCCAGGCGATTTCATACCGCTCGAGCCGTCGACTTTTTTCTATGACAAATTAACGTTTACGATCCCCCTTTCGAACGAGTAATTTTTTTCTCCCAGCTCCTCCAGACATATCAATTGAATCAGACGGACCGCCCATGATCGAAGAAGCTCGAACTTCTTGCCGTTTATCCCGTCTGCCTCGATACTTCGCGTATCCCCCGACCGAAAACACTCCCATCGATTCCCTATAAGATTTCTCAGGCTGCGATCCCTCGTCGGAGGAAATAATACCTCATTACAGCCTGTATCCAGAGTTTAATATATAATTGGCAAAACACTGTCGGGCGTATTTAAGCTTTTTCAACGGGACGTCGACAATTTTTCTTCCGCGGACTATTAAAGCCTCAAGGCTGGTGCCTGAGGAGCTCGAGAATCGACAAGAATGAGGAATAAATATTGAACATTGGTTTTTCGTTGGTCGTTTAGACAAAAATGCGCCAGGGCTTAAGCGATGGAGTAGTTGTTAATTGTGATAGTTTGAAAATATTTTTGTTTGGTTCCTTGATAATTCATGTGGAGTATAATGTATCCGTTAACCAATAAAAATATCGAAGATATTGCAATGCTGCGATTGGCAGCATCATCATCCTGAAATATCAAAGTAAATATCTTGGAAGTTGACTACAGAAAAAAATTCGGCAAATAGAGAAATTAATAGACGAATAACTCTAAACAAGGAGCTCGTATCTTTCCTTGCACACTTAACATTTGCACGTAGTGCAGCAGATGGAGATACAGTATCCGATTGGATCGCATCCAAAGGAAAAATGGCGGCAACGGGCGAAGGAAACGAGGCTGCACGCGGTCGGCGAGGAAATAAAGAACCTTCGAGCGCGTCGATGTCGTGGCGAGGTGCGGCCTTGACCGTGAAACCGCCCTTTGTTCTTCGATGCGACGGCACACATTCTGGCTACGAAGAGGAGCCTCGAAGCGGCGTGACAAGACATCACAATGCACCGTTCCCAACCCGCCAAATAACAGTACCGCGTGGGTGTGCCGCTCTCCGAACGCGAACGGACGTGGAAACAGGACTGGGGGAGATAGCGTCTCTTAGAACTCGACGAATCGTTCTTCTAATTAACGAGCAAGGCCACTCTGGAGCTACGATTCGTTTAATGTTGCCGATTCGATTCAAATTCTCGTCAAATTAATTCGTGTCGCTGTAAACGAACTTTAATTAAGGTCTTCCGACCCTACCCGGCCGATTCTTGTTTATATTTAGACTTTTGTTTATTGTGCTAGTATTTCTGGCAACCTTCGATGAAATATCGATTGAGAAAATTGAGTGGAAATCGTCAGGAAAGAATTTGAGTGGAATTGAGAGGCTTTAGCGATCTGGGGACGAATTGTGTAACGTACAAATTATGTAAAATAACGAGAACACTGTGTGATTCTTGAATAAACTTCAGTCTTGGCGTCTTTAAAAAGACTCCTATGTCCTCTTTAGGAAAAAAAACACGTTGAACAATACAAAGGTTTAGTAGCAGCTTGAATAGAGACATTAAGTTACAGGATGGGAACCCTGCTCAAAACGATCCCAGGATTGCTTATTCTGGAGACTTTAACGCTTGGTAAGTACGTAATACTCCAGAAATGCTAACGCAGACTACTTACGAGCCAGACATTTTTATTATCTGCCTAAAGGATTATCCTGGATACTGGAACAAGCTGTAGCTCTTTCCTGAGCAAAGACATACAAAAAATTTAATCCTGCAACGGGCACTATTTTTTGATAATATAAATTTCTCTCGGGCGCGTCACTTTTTTCAAATGAAACCATGTATTCTTTTCATAGAAATTAATGAATATAACATTTTCTTTCGTTGCTTCAGTAGCTTTAAACTCTTGTTTCCAGTAGTGACGTAAAAGTACTCGAATCTCAAAATTTTCCATGATTTTACTGAAACGAAACAAAATTAAACGATCAATAAATTAATGTAGCTAATAATTAAATATCAAATATCATTTTCAAAAGCTACAAAACGATATATAACACTTGTATATAAAATAATTTTAATGACTTCAAAAAATTGCGCAAACTGAAACAACGTAAAAAACTAGTATTATTCTATAACTATTAAATACATAATTTCCAGTGATCTTAATTGTTTAATTCATTCTGTAGACATAATCAAAAGCACGACACGCAACGAAGCAGACCACTTTCACGTTTCTGAAACCGACATGCGCCCATGGAATCCATCTTAGGAAGTCCTCGCGCAAAATCTAACATCGGAATAATTCAACAGGATTAAAAAATAAAAGCCAGTACAAGCAATTACTGTCTCATTACTGTACAGCCACAACTCTACGCGACCATAGCGCCAAAGTAATCGAACAAAAAATTCACAAGTGCGCTATGGAATGGTGAAAAGCGAATTCACGAAGACTATGAATAAGGAAGCCAGGGGTCCGAAGAAAAGGAAACCTTTTGAATTAATTGCGGATAATATACGCGGGAGCTCGTAATCAAAAGAACGCAATCTAACGGGAATCCTCCGACGTGGGGGTAGAGCTACTCGCGATTACTTTACTCGAACGGACTGCTTATTAATCTACCGGTTGACGTAACAAATTTCTCTTCAAACGAAGGAATAAATAAACCGGCTTACCGAATCCACGAAGCGGGGATCGCCTCCCCGTTCATAAATCACAACGTCCCTTCGTTTCACTTGATTACCGCCTCTAATTGTCTATTTATTCTCATACTTTGGTAGGCATTTTCAATTTTAGTTGACGAGTTCATCCCCCCTTCTAATTACCAAGGAGTAATCGTCTCCCTTCAAACATCCCCGTCGCGAATCAACAGGGACGTGGAAAATTGCCACGCTTCCGAACCGAGACAAGTTACGAACTTGACGTTCGCGAAATTCTGTTTTTATTGGGTGACGTGACGATTGAAGTTTCACGGGAAAAACTGGGGCCAGTCTTCATTGTTGCGAAGACAAATTAATTTCAGGGAGCACACCGTTCTCTTTGTTTACAGTGGCTGTATATTTCGGAGGACTTCATCCGTCGTGGAAGCAAATAAACGTGTCCCTGGTTGAATAATGCTCGGCGTTCGTGGATGACGAATGACGAATGTTAATCATTCTTTGAGAAATAAAAAATCCAACGTTGTGTGCGATGTAAAATAACCGACTAATCTAGGACTATGTTGCTCTGTCGAATAATCACGAGTCAAATGGTTACTGTTTAGAACACTTCGGGACGTGTTTAATATGTTTTATATTTCAACTTCATTTTGTGACATCGAATTTATAACATGGTGATATTTATAAGAATTATTAGAATGCTTTGAGAAATGTTATTGTCCATTTTCTTGTTACTGTGAAGATAAAATGAAATGATTAATAACACAGACGCTCGTTGTGTTTAATATACTCAACATAATAAAGATATAACTGGTTCTTCCACTACAATTCAGCCAACCATAATTTTGTTTAGAGTATATAATGCCAACCTACATATGTAGGCTTACTGACTCGGTAAGTCTAGCTGCACCTAGATCAATCGATTTATGAAAGTATATATAATCTTTTTCCTACAAGCAAAATTCTTCTTTCTCACCATGTATATAATTTATCAGAAACTACCAATATTAGTATTTCTCTCGCCATTATACACAATTTTCTTTAACTGTTTTATTGCCACTGTAATAGGCAATTTCTTTTTGCCAGTAAAGAAAATATTTAGATTGAATGCATTATCGTATATCGTATATTATTTTTTATTTCCCTGCTCGCTACTATATTCGTTTCATCCGATGATTAACGACTCTCGCAATTGCAGAAGAGTCGTAGAAGAAGCAGATGCAGAATAATCTGGGAACGGCGACCCCAGTTCGAGATTCTGCAAGAAGATGAACTCTACTCGAGGAAAGCAATACATTTGGATTTTCCATGCTGGATTAACAAGTCTCGTTGCACGTCTTTCATACTTGCTTTTCATACACTATCGCTGCGTGTACCGGGCTCCTGGTCATAAATCTAAACGTCCAAGTGCTTTGAAAGCAGTACAATATTATCTGATCGTTAAGGTTGCGGGTCCAGTCAAATAGACGCCTTTCGCCACGGTCGTTCGAAAATATTTTACCAAATCCTCCGTCCACGAAGTAACTACAAATTATTTATTTAAGGAAACATCGCCTCACATTATTAGTTTGCTGTCCATTCGAATAGACAGGTAGATTTTCATTTTCAACTTTGGATAGCTCTTACACGGTTCATAGACAGCGAATTTCTGCAACCTACACTGGCTCAGTTACGCGAGTGCCGGGTACAAATTCGATAAAGGTCGGATGCGTGTAAAGTGCGAAAGTGTAACTTAAGTTATTCACGTCGCGTGTAGACGGTGTCGTATTTTCTTTGAATCGAAATTGTGTCCGAGCATCGAATTCTTGGATCTATTTAAATATACAATAGTACGGTCCAAGACACAGTTAGGCAAAAATATTCATCGCGCGTTATTTATTCTAGTTTTATTTAGCATTGTACGCTGCCACACCTGAGAATTATTCATAATAGGATACATACAATCAGTCTCATAATAGGTTTGATGTTTTCAAATAAATGTTTCATTATAAACATGTACATGGATAATCTTTACACTTGTGTATATATATATATATGATGAAAAATTTATTTGGAAACATTAAACCTGTCATTCAATTTAGACAAATGTCTTCGATAGACATAAAAGGTACGAATACTTCAGATCACGCAGGTTTCAGTGTATTTTTCAAAAATACAAATTAAATCAAAGTTTCATTTATAATCAATAACATAAAGTGCCATCTTATTTTATAATTTCAACCGTAATTTTCACCCACCTGAACTATTTAAAATTTCTCTCTAGACAAGAACAACACGTCCATCATGGATCCTGGCCGACGCGACGGGACGTCAGCCGCTACTCGAAAAAGGAATGAAATCTTGCGTAAGAGAGCAGGTTTCTTTCAATCGCGCCAGGTACCTCGAAAAAAACAGAGAGGGTAGAAACGGCGGCCAGGCCGGAGGAAAACAAACGAGTCTCCCCCTCCCGTTTCTGGTGACAGTCGAACGAAATTGCGAATATCGAATTTCGCTCGGAAGTCCCTGCGTTGCGAATTCCTCCCCGGGGAATAGGATCCCCAGGCAAGTCGAACGGAAGGAAAACGGAGGACCACGAACAGAGGGGGTGAAGGAAAAGTGTGGGGGGGGGGGGGGTACGAGGGCGAACGCGATTCGGAGCACTGATTAAAAATACATATTAGGTCCGTGTGTTTAGGGAATAAGATGTCGGTGAGCGATAAGGCCGAACGTGGAACTGGCACGGGGGCGCAGCGGCGTAACATCTTTGTACGTACGTGGAAACGAGTTTCCACGGTGAATGTTTAATCTCACCCCCCCCCTCCCTCCCTCCCTCCCACTCACCCTTCTCCATGAGTGGTAACGCGTGTTTTTCGGGGGCAAATCGAATGGTGAAATTTTGATGCCAGTTCCCTGGAAATTGTGGGATAGGCGCGCCGATCAAACGCGCGAGGGTTATCGGGAACTTAGGTAAGCGTCGGGCAACGGAGGCAGTGAGAAAAGAAAATGGGTGGTGGAATATTGCAGGGGAAACTAGTGGAGAGTTGAAGGAAACTTGAAGCTTTGCGCAAGTGTAGTTGAAATGATTGCAACTTGGTTGTTTTTAAAGGCATCTGTGCTTTGTGCGAGGCATATTGAACAGCTGGTTCTTCAAGTGAAGTTATTCTTTGCGAATACAGAAAAGAATTTTTTTAAGCGAGCAGCAGTATTTTCTATGTAGGTGAACATTTGTTGAAACATTTTCCTACTGAGAGAAATATTACTTTTGTGATTTTTGTATGACGAGGAATGTTATTTATTTATTCGTTCTTTTTGTGAAGAATACAGGCTTGAAAGATCACAAGTGATTCGATGTAGTCTTCGTAATATAATATATAGCCTGTTGATACAATTTGAATATATATTGTTCTCAATAAAGAATTGGGAGGGGGTGAATGATGGATTAGAACATGAAGGAAGTAAGTTACATTTTCCTGGTTACTTTAAAATTTCTGAAATCAGGTGTCGTCCAGCGTGCACAAAAATGCATAATTTACAGTAAACATGAATAGACGTTCACTTTAAATTCAATTTAACCCATTCACTGGCTTGGGCGCCAAGATTCAATACGGATGTGTAATCTAGGATATTATTTCGATAGTAAAGAGTGATATTGAATTTGTTGTTTTGAAAAGAAAATTTACGATCTTCTTTTGCAATAATTCGCGACGCAAAAGGCTATAAACTTATCCCTTGAGTAACTGCGATCAATTTGAATTACGAGACATCTCATAGTTGCCAGTGAATGAGTTAAAAGCGAACACCTGGGAGTGAAGACACAGGGACTTAGAAAATGTTAGACTCGCGTCGTTTACTCAGCTCGACAGTTCTATCGGTGATAAAACGCATCGGGTGTATGAAAAGAAAAGGATGATCGTGACGAGAAGTTTCCCTGTCATCGTTAAATTGATCAACTCAGCGAAATGAGAATTGAACGGTGGAAGTAATCAAGAGTTTTCCAATATTCAAAGATCCGTTATCAGGATAATGAAATTATTTTCCCGGGCGCTCTATCGAAATTATGTTCATGCTGGATGAAAGACACGTCCCCGAACAATCTCGCGGAGATTTATCGATCATTCTTTTCACGGGCAGAAGTTGCGTTAAAGGGTTCTCACAAAGGGGAAGCAAAAACGATCGCGTCGAGGCGAACCGCGAAGTTGAAGTGACTCTAAAATCTTCGACGAGGTCGCCGATGAAACGTCCTGCTCGTGGACGGTTCGATTAAAGAAATTTTAAATACCGGTGAAACTTTCCGCGGAGTTGTTAACTAATTCGTTAAAAGCTAACGAAGTAACCCAGATATTACTATCGTTCTCTTAATAGAACTCTGCAAGCGGTTCGTGTTATATCCGAATTAGCAAATGCAAATGTGGTGCGGCGCTTTAGTCGATTTTCCAGAATGCAAACCGACTTGTCACCTCTTCATTAGGAAGCATTTTGTCCTGCTGGTATTTTCGTTGCGGTAAACTTTTGTTTTCTCCATTTTAAAATTAAAGTGTTCCTTTTTCGCGAAATTAATGTAGGTCACTGAACAAATCGATTGACTCCACCAGTCATATAGAAATTGTAACATTACTGACGATTATTTTTTGGCCAATCTTTCTTATTAATTTTACAAGGTTCAACTGTATTTATACATTTATTACAAGTACAACTGTATTTATACATTCTACAATATTTATTTGAATTTATATTATAGAGGGAATTTAAAAAAAATAATGAACACTATTTCATCTCAATGTTATGTTTTATGGAGTCAATCGATTTGTGCACTGTACGGCTCGTATATAAGATAGAGGTCTGAACATACATGATTCTAAGTAATAATTCTTGTACTGGTACCTTGCGTCTTTAATTTACCAACACACTTTATTATACGCTTCACGTATCGCTCTAAATAACGATCCTCGAATGGTTTCTCTCTGTCCTCAATTCATCCCCTTTTTCGTCATAATAACGATCCGAAATAAAAACGACCAATCAGCCCCAAATTCGCACAGAAATTACACAGGAAAAGTGAGTCTTTGGCGGCGTGACGAAACGGAATCATCGCAACGCAAGAATCGTATCCGCGTTAGAGGGGGGGGGGGGGGGGGGGATGGACCTGGTCCTCGTTAAAATAATGAAACGTGCGCGGTCAAAGTGGACGAACTATCCGTCGCCAGGATTTTTCGCGCGAACGTGCCGTCGAGCGACGGAAAACAAAATATTTTAAGAGGAAAGCGACCAACGGAAAATAACGAGAGGACGAGAAAAATAGAGCGGCGAAATTACGAGCCCGCGGGAAAGGGTTGCCACCCCTCCGTTTCGTCCGCGAAAATATATTCCGCCGGCCGCGGACAAAACGTGCCTTCCTTTCTGGGACGCGGAGCACCGTAATTGATATAATTATCGTCGTTTCTAAAACGCGTAGTCGCCGCGGCCAACGCCGGAAAAAGAGTCTCTTTCACCCGCCATTGTTCGGGAATAGGGGATGCGCGACATAAAGGCGCGGGCCTACCTCACCCTGTGGGCTTATAAACCTGGCTTATCACTCCCTCTGCCTCCACTATTAGCCCACGCGGCGGTTGGAGTCAACGTTACCTAGCTGGCTGGTTACGATCAGAAATTTCAAAATCGAAATTCTCGAATGTCCACCGTCTTGGAATCGACTGGAGGAGGACCTTTAAGGCCTCGTTTGGACACGAAGACTGAACAGTGGATGATAGTAAATAATAATGATATAAATTTTAATGTTCTTCGCTATTATTTTATCGTTGCATCGATGCTTCTCTTCTCGATTTTGACACGACGTTTCAGAGTATTTGGAGCGCTGGATATATACGGTGTCCGAATTACGTGGGTTGAATTTTGAGAACACAGAAGTCTGAATTAAATACGATTCCAGGGTGTACCGGCGTTTATTTCGAGCGCTGGCTCCCGACTCGTCTTAGATTTATAGTTACAAAATGAGTTACCCGGCCGTGGGGCGTGCTAAAAACGATGAAAACTGAATCTGAGGGTTGAACGGTGGTAAAGCGGATCTAATTTACACGGACGAAGGGGGAGGAGGTGGCAGAAGACGCTGGGAGGTAGAGTTTACGAGGATATCGGATCCTGCAAAAGTGGCGAGGTAAAATGGCAGTCATCTCGACATCGACTCGAGAAAAGCTTGGTATAAGGCTGACAATCAGATGTTGGTAGCCCTAACTCGTTGCGGGTGTTGCTTAAAAAAATTATCATAGAGGGATTGAAATGACCTTTTCTTTACATCTCATTTTCATTTCTTTACATGGAGGGATTGGAGTCAAAGATGCTTAGGAATGTGGAATTTAGGAGTAGATTTGATCAGATTAATCACTCAATTAATCGAAGAAAAATTCTATATCTTCCCCAACACTCCAAATATCCCACTCAATGATCAATCCAGTCAAAGACAATCTACCTGAAGCACTTACAAAGCGATAACTCGATTTCCCGAATCCAGCGCTAAAAATCCACCCCTACACGAAGGATTACTCCACCTCGTTCGCGTCCAGACTAAAGGGCAGTCATGCCAAGCGGGGCTCGGACTTCAAAGCTCCTAGTTCGGCGCGATTCGACGAAATTTTTCCCGAGAATCGATAGCTTATCCCCCGGAGACCGTGCACGCGGCCCGCCGATGCAAATGCGCGTGTTTACGTCCGGACCAAGTATCGGAGGCTTTCAGCCTCCATGGGAAATTACAAGCAGAACGTGTTCGTTTGTCAAACGGTGAAGATACACGTCGAAAAACTGCAACGTGTTTCGATAGAGACGTCTGACCACCGCACGGGGAAAACAGAGAAACACGAAATGGACGTTGGAATAACCACCGGTTCGATTCCATCAATTTGTCGAATAAATTCGTTCCACGGCAATTTCTCCTGTTTCCATTACCGCGGCCCGGGTTATCGACGGGAGTAAATATAGCTGGAAATACGGTGAATTACAAAACTTGCCAGCCGGGTCCAGCCAGGCTGATAAAATCCAGTAATAAAGACAGAGTTTGATGTCGCAAATTTGACGTCGGATACGCACGGAGAGAAACCGTTGCTGTAGCTAACGCGATTAATGAATACGGTCCAACTTCGTCTCCGTTGCTAAATCGGAGCCTGAAAACCTATCTTGACCAGGGCGGATGATTTCGTGTCCCCTTCCGCTCGAGAGCGCCTAGCAAACCTCGAACGTTCCTCGCACTTCCGCCCGAACGAGCTCGAGCACCGAGTGTCTTCAGCCTTGCGCGAGGATAGCGACGAACGTGCACGCTTAGGCTTTAAATATTCATTGGACAGAGTATATATGTGTGGACATTAAACCAGATAATTTTGCAGTCTCCGTTCACCTTTCAACTAATTTTAGGCGCCATCAGCCACGGAAAAATATTAATTTATAGTCTTTGAGTCTCTGAAGCAGGATTGTTTATGCAAACATTATAAAAACTCTGCTACGATTCTATTGTAAATAGTTTAGTGTTGGGCTAGCATTCTGATGCTAAGAAATCACAAATAAATCTCGCAAAATTTTCTAGCGATCAAGAATCATTTTTTGCCTAGTTTCGTGATGGACTAACATTCTGCTGCTAAGAAGTCACAAACAAATTTTGCAACATTTTTTAGCGATCCAAGAATTAATTTTTGCCTAGTTTAGTGTTGGACTAACATTCTGGTGTTAAGAAATCACAAACAAATCTCGCAAAATTTTCTGTGAATTCAAGAGTCCTTTATTCCCTAAGACATTGTGCATCAGACGATCGAACGTAAAGAACACTCCATAAACGTCCCTGTGGTTAAAATTCAATACTTTTTTTGCGAGCCCCATTCTGCATACCAGATCATCTCGTAGCCTGCATTCATTCGCGACAGGACGAGTTTCCAACGCATTTTCCAAGCATCGCATTCTACATTCATTAGTTCTTACGATATTAATTTATCGCGCGAAGCAGCGCGCAATTTATCTCCGCGCCCCAACGAACGCATTCATATTTTGAGTCATGGTATTTCCATCCCGAGACTGCGGGACTTTGAATTCCATTTGAGGAGAATCGCGATATAAGATTCTATATAGCGCCAGTGACGCAACTCGCACGGGTCGTATGTATTATTCGAGGACAAAAAAGAGTGGCACAGTACAAAGTTGAATGGCATAACGTCTACCTTTCTATGACCTCATTTTTTTGCTCAAGTGCAACGAGACACTCGCGGCATGCAATTTTTCATATAAATCGTTTCCTCGCATTTTTTTGTTACGTAGATAAAGGCTGGAGCTTTGTAGTCCATAAAATTCATGTATTTCAAACATATCCAATCTGGGATTTACAACTTTAATTCTACATTCATTCAATTTTTGTTGCGAATAGTTTTACAGTCATTATTTTTGAATTTACCAGGTTTTGAATCAGAAGTGCAATGTTGTACCAACATTCAACATGATTGTCAAATACATCATAAATAATTTATGGTCTAATATTCGTACCTTAGTACTTTTAGACAGAGAATGACGAGTGGAATCGACTTATGCTGAAGAATGTACAGGTTTCTCAAAAAGAAAACGCGACTGCGAAAATAGCCACCTATATTCACTTTGCCGAGACCTTCATGTTTTTATATGCTTCCAACAAATCTGAAAAAATTCATGATCACTCCTCGAGATCTTCGCTACATTATCCAATAATGTTCAAACTCGATGTCCAAAGCTCTCTTTAGAAATGTTGACATTCCTTAGCGCAGAAAATTCTGCACCCCCAATGGGAGGCTAGGAAAATGCCCCCATGCGATGTTAGTAATCTCATATTTCTCCCGCAAAGATAGGCTCACTCTGTATACGAAGAAACGGTGTTTTTTTTCGATACTTTGATATTTTCAGCGTCATCGATTCGATTTTCCTCTAAACCGAAACGACGTCTGCCTGCGTCGTTCAGCAGCGCTAGAGATAAGTTTGTTGCTCGTTGAACATGTTTTTCGATGCCATTCAAGCTCACCCAGACGCGAAGTAATTCAGAAGAAAGCAGTTTATTCAACATTTCAGCTTTTGTGAGATACTTCGGGAATATTTGCGTATGCTACCCGTTCCATTCGAATCGACGAGCCCCAGGGCTCGACTCGTCTTTCGGCACGATGAATTATCGGCTTAAAAGGAAAGGATTTTAAAGAGCACTTTATTGCTGGTAACACGCAATCCGATAAATGGGCACGATTTGTTAACGATTAAGATAATGTAAAGTGGTGTAGAATATTTCAATTTATGTGCTTGTTCAACAGGGGAATATTAGATTGATTTAAGATTAAATTAGTCCATCGTTTTATGTACACACCGAATTTTCTAAGTCTACTTCAATAATGCATTAATTTCGATTGACTTCATTTTATTTGGTATTAAAACTTCTTGATTTGAAAGGAATTCCAATGAAATTCTCAACTTTCGTTTTATAAATTGCATTTCCAATTGTGGCAATTCCAGACGTCTCCAAATCAACGGACTAAACATTTCAGTAATAAATAACATTTGAGCTGACACACATTGTTCCCAATTATCTAATTTATCGCAGCAATGATTAGGCCCCCAGAAATTCTAAAGGGGCATGGGTGTCGCCAATAATTGAACGCTCTTTAAAGTTCATCACTTTTAATTACTTTTATGCGTTCAAAGAGTCGGTCCAATAACGAACCATCAGACCGATGTAATTATTCGTTTCCCTGTATTAGAACAGCAAGCACTCAATTTTGCACAGTCAAGGTTAATTATCCGTTACTGAAACGAACTATCCGATATTCTCTCATTGGATGAAGATCAAATAATATTATTTAATCGTTTCGTGCGCTGCGCTATGACCGATTCACTAACATAAACTGAATTTAAACCGGGCGAATTTCATGCGTCGCGAAACCACCTGGAAACTGCATCGAATTAGCTTACGTAATTTGAAATTTCTAGTTCTTACGGAGCGGAAAATCAAAATTTCGAGTCGAATCTATCGGGGGAACACGGTACTATGCAAATTAATGAAAAACAACTGTTCGCCAGGCAGCAATTAATCGAATTGAATGTAGAACATCAAGATGTAAAACGCCTATGGTCGTTACGACTATTTCAACTAATTCAGAGTTATGCTATTTTCTATTGGTTTTGTTGAAGAAATTAAATGGATGCGATAATGAACTGGTAAATAAATGGAAGGTTACGTAAAGGGAGATGCCTTGATTGGGAGGGATAGGTTAAATACAATTCTTGATACCTTGAAAAGAAAATGAACGAAATGAAATGAAAACTAACAAAACAAAAAAATGTAAGAAATTGAATATTTTGAAAAGGAGTAAAAAGTACTCAATCTTTCCGTTAAAAGACCAAACAGTGACTTTTCCATTCTAGGGTTACGTTTCAATTATATTCTTGTATCTGTACAAATATGAATTCGCACAAACATCGGCATCTACCAATCGCAATCTACCTAAAGGTAGATTTCCGAATGGGATCAGATGAAGTGGCCTATCCCCTCGCCCCCCCCGTTCCAAAAGTTTCTGGGTACTCGAGAACTCACGACCGCGGCACGGTAGATCGAATCACGTGGGCAATCGAGCGATTTCCGACACTCGTCGACGATAATTTCAACGCCTCAACCCCCTGGCGTCGCGAGTCCCCGGCCGTCTCGACGTATTAATTTTCCTTAAGATAGCGAGAGAGGCGGAACTTCCTCTCCCCGGCGTCGTCGTGTTTGTCCATTGTCCCGTGACGGTCCTTTATCTCGGAGCACATGCCAGGACTCGATTCGAAGCGATAATCGATCGAACGGGGGCGTCCTCCGTAACTGACAATGGGAGGTGGGGTGGGAGGGGGGGCTCCTGGTCCGATTGCGAGCGTACGTTTCTCGCGCGTGTACGCTCGTAGACAAACGGTCGCGCACCGATTCGCCTACCCCCCACCAAACCCGTCCATTCTTGCAAAACGCGCCTCTCGGTATCTGCCGCGCGTTCGCATAAGTAATTACGCTTCCGGCCATTAAATCACACGGAGACAGACGCGGCGCCGGAGATACGAAACTGAAAGGAAACAGAAATAATACGAGATGATAAAAAGGAAGAGAACGCGGGAGGAGCAACGTAAAGGTCCGTTCTCACCTGATTTTACGTCAACGCTTTTCACCCCTACAGGTAACCGATTCCTTCTATAAATCTTCTTTCATAATTGATATAAAAAAATGTTTCGAACGAAACTTGTGTTTTATACATTTTGTGTAGTATGGACCATGTTTCGTATGCTTTCCGCGTTGTTTTGTATTTTATGCATTTTATACGTGTGAAGTAATATTAAACATGAAGATAGCGACACACCTGTCCCGGGATAAACAACATTTGCAACAGAAACATGCATACATTACTTGATATATCGTAAATACGTGTTACACATTCTATAAAATACATAGTTCAAACAGTTGCGCATTTTACAGGTTATTTTACAAAACCTATAAACACCTACACAGTTGATAATATACGTATTAAACGTGTAGATTGTTTACTGCACGTACTATATACAATCACCAATAAACCGCACGATAGCCCAGCATAATTACCCCTACCAGTACCTATCGGCACCCGTTGTTGCTAAAAGAGAAAAACCACTAACGTTTAACCCATCCCAATAAACATTTGCGCAAAGCACCATCAAAACCCGCGTCCCCACGTCGGTGGTAAAGCCTGAACGCAAACGCTCGTGTGCCGCGGCCCTAAGAGAAGAGAAGAGTAGCAGCCAAAGGAGTACATACAGAGAACGAACGGTGGGTGGGTGGAAACGAACAGAAAGAACCACCGGAGAGAAGGGAGGAGAGACACAGGAGAATGTGGCTCGAAATTAACCGCAACGTGACTATTTTCCACCGACTCTGTCCGCCGCGTCTTTCTCCCCGTCTCGTTCTCCCTTTGCTCGCCCGCTCCTACCGGCGTTCATTCAGCGCCGGAACACCGAGAAAACGGGAGAGATACCAGGGGTTGCGGGGGTGGCTGTGTGTGTGCAAGCCGGTGGAAAACGAAGCGGGCCACGCGGTAGGCATCCGACAACGAGCGCCCCCGATGCCAGGATGCGCCCGATGAAAAAGCGCAGGAAAAGGACAGAGCGCGTACAAGAGGCGGAGAAAGACCGCGAGAGCCAAGGAACGAGGGGTAGGACGTCTGGAGGGGGGGGGGCAGAAATCCATAGGCTGGGCTGCAGAGGGTTGCCCCGATACCGTGCCGCGGTAGCTCCTCGTTTAAAGATCGAAAATCGGGATGGAGAGTACCTTTTACGAGGAGATGGTCACTGAAATTGATCGGAGACATTGAAGATTTTTTTTTTTTTTTAGAGGTGAGGGGAGAAATACTGTCAGTCTCAAATATTCAGTACCCTCTCTTAACTGATTGTTACTTAACTTAGTGATTGACGAGTCTACTCGTCATGGAGAAATTGAGATGGAGATCGATTTTCCACGATGCCTATCTATAGAAAAATAACCCATACGATAAACAATCAAGTAATTGTTCCTCCAAAGTGAAAAGAATAAAACGACACGAGGCATACACGAATTCAATACCTCCCTCCCTTATCTTCCTTGTTCCTCTTCTTCCGCGGTCCCGATTAGCGCAGGCAATCGCGGCTTTACGCTGTAACAAACACGCGAGCTCCGCCGTAAATACATTTCGGCGAACTATCATTCCGCCATTGTTTGTTCCGTCGTCGACGGGCTTTTAATCCGCACCGTCGACACCCAGGGATCGAGCGTCTTCGCGTTTTGTCGCTTCGCGAGAGGACCATTGTCTACGCGGCTTTTTCCTTCCCCCCCCCCCCTTTTTTTTTTTGAAATGCTGGCGAACCACTGTTTTCGCCCGCGCGGGTTTTGTCCATGACGGTGTACCACGCTGTTTGAACAGTTCGCTTGGAAAACTCGATAACAGCGGGAAAAATGTTTTCTCTCCGGATTAATGTTCATTGATTCAAGCACCGAGAGGAGCAGCGGTCGAGCTTTGAGGAACGGGATTCAGAGTTATCGCGAAATATTGACTACGGTTTGCGTTTCAGCTCTCGCTCAGATGAATTCTATTTTTTTTTTTTTTTCTAAAACTTGATTGTGGCCATTTTCCATTTTTTCTGTTCCGACGTTGCGAAGCTTGCGGTTGAAAGTAACGTGCGGAGATTGGGGCGCGTATACAGTAGATGATCAATCTATTGGGGAGATTTAGGTGGGAGACAATATTTCGAGAGTTGATAAATTATGGAAATATTCGAGTAACGCATACAAGTGACTTACTAATTTTATTTAACAGTGACGCAACTTCCATGTAAGATATTCTTTCTCCCTCGGTGCTTATAACGACTGAATCCTTCTTATATTTCCTCCTCCTCCATTTGTATTATCTCTCCATTCAATATAAACTCTACTTTCCACGGGTAAATAACTAATTATCTGTATTCATCAACGATCCCCATCTAATCCTGTCCAAACCTCAAACACAATGAATTCCAGAGAAAGTTAACCACCCCTTTTATCATCTTCCCATTTCGCCAAAAATAAATCTCGAATAAGCTATGCATACAACACACCTGTTTCGCAAGAACTGCTCTCCCCTACGAACATGGCCACTCTCAGCTATTGTTCTTCGCGAAGATGCGCACCCAGGCTCACCTGTAAATCCCCGAGGGCCGGCCGAAGCTACCAGACGCGTAGAGGCACGAAACAGGAGGAATCCTCGTTAATCGACGAAAAGTTTCCCTAAACAAATTTACTTCGCTGTGCAAGCGAACCTCTCATTTGTTCCCCGCTAGCCCAATTACCGTTTCGGCTAGCCTGTGCGCCGCATCATGCACGAGGAACCCGTTTCGGCCCCCACGTCCCGGGTTTCCCATGCAAGAAATCTCCGTGCACGGTCGGTCTACTGCGGTCTAACCACGTCCAACCGAGACTACTGGAAAAACGCGCGCGCAAGAAACCCGAGACGAGCGAACCGTACGAACCAGGGTGCGGCCGCTTTTCCGCGATTCCTGCTCCCTTCAAGCGCTCCCTCCAGGACATCCAGGAGCAGGGGCGTTCCTAAGATACCCGTCACCTTGCCACCATGTCGAATTTCCCAGCCCTGCTCCATTTACAATTATTTCGGCTCGAGTACAAAGGGTTTTCCAAGAGGGGCTGCAGGAACTTTGCTTTCTAACGAGACCCACGTGAGTCGACGTAGTCGTAGGAAACGCTTGGAAGATATCTCTCGTGTTTAATTGTGATTACGTGTACTTTTGTTTAGAATACAAAAGTTGAATATATTCTATGATTAGTCTTTGGTGTTGAACATTTCCAAAGAAATATAAACAATAATTAACAAGGAACTACAATCTTCTAAAATATACGTTTAATGCTAAATAGTGTTTATTTATTTAATCTACTAGTATTTATTTAAGTCATTTCGTGCATCATATATATCTTGCATTAAAATTCTCAAGCAGCAAGCCACCAATGCCCTCAGTATTGAACACGAAGTGCCCCCCAATCTTGATTTATTCAGGCCTGTATCTCCTACCAAAAATCGACATGAAAAAAAAAAATTCTCCACAAGTAATACATATATATTAATAACAGTATTATTTTTCCAAATCTTGCCAATAATTGCCCAAATGTCTGAAAAAAAAAATCTCGCACCACCCGCGGTGCATTCCTCGCGGTCAGCGCAGAATTTGCACCTGTCTTCGAGATTCCTTGCTCCCCGCTTTGCGTGGGCGGTGCACGCGCAGGGTCCTTGCGTCGTTCCGTGGGCGCACGGGCCAAAAAATTTCGCCGTAAGCACGACCATGCGGAAAATCGAACTGGAATCCCGCGGACTCGCACAATCTACGGCTCAAATGGCACGGAACGATGGAAATTTTCGCGGTTATTGATTTCCCCGGGTACAGGTGCGCGAGTTCACGTAATCTGGCCAGACGAAGGGGGGCAGGGGGGTGGTGGTGGCGGTGGAGGGTAGACGCCGTCGGAAAAAATGAGGGTTGACGAAAACAAGATGGAAGGAAAAATCCAAAAATGCAATTTTATCAGCCGCCGCCCGCGCGTCATCCTCCGTCGAGCCATCGTCGCGCCAACCCCTACCCCCCTTGGCCTGCAATTATTGACGTGCGAGGGAACGACGACGGGTAGACGACAAAAGGACGGGCGTTTTGTTTCTGGTTTGACAACAACTGACAAAAAACAAAAAAAAAAAAAAAGAAAAAGAAATCGGGTCTTCGTTTGGCAGAGAAACTGCATGGGATGAATTAACTCTTTGTAGGCATATGTCAAGATATGCGCGGGAGACGTACTTCTGTCGATTTGGACACGAATTAAATAGCAATCATGGTGGGGAGATGTCATTTGTATGGATTGAAAGTCTGGAATTGAATGATTGAATTTGTATGGAGACTTGCTTGTGTATATGTAGGAACAGAACAGCACAATTTATTTATATTATGTTATAATAGACATGTTTATCGAATAGTTGAACAGGAGACTGAATAATCCTGTCCGTGATCCATAAAATGTCGGGAAAGTAATTTATTGATTTTTAATAACGTGAGAATAAACGGGTTTATTATTAACATTACTCTGGATGTTTCTGTAGTTAAGATTCCAATAATTATACATGTAATAATATAATTATTGATTTATTGATTAATTGATTAATTATTGATTTCAATTCCTGATACTTTACAATAAGAGTTTCAGTATATGCAGTCCCTGTCGTATGCATAGCTGTAACGATACGCGTAGTGTGTCTGACCATTGTCTCATTCTATTTCAGCCCGTTGCACGGAGCGTAACGCATGGGATTTTTGTTTCTTTTTAATTATTCAACGATGTTTCAGGGCTCCGACCGTTCTGAAACTTTTATACGTGTCAGCTAAATAACCGATCATTATTCCTGATTTTTTTGGTAGGTATCACTCACAGGATTGTTTGCAATTACCACCCGCAAAAAATGAATTTTTATTTTCTACACTTAATAATTAAAGAAATATATGAGATGCAGTTTATAAGTACGAATATTTTCGTTTTTGCAGAATTTAAATATCTGAAATAAAACAAAATAATAAAGTTAAGTCATATTACGGGGGTAATGGTCCGAAACTTTCTGGGATAATGTTTTAGGTCAAAAGCATTGCACGGCACATAATACCAATGAAAATTGGGGTGGGGGCCGATTACCTATCCTTATCCTGCTAGACCCTTTAAACCGAATAAACACCTCTAAGAACACACTGAAAACATTCTTATATTTTAGGTTATGAATCTGTATCCTGTCGTAGGTCAATAATTCTACATGCTCATCGTTTCAGTCGCAAAATGGACTAGTTTACCCTGTGATGTACCTATCTCTACAAAAAAACTGACTCAGTGGCGTAATTTTCCTCCAGCTTGGAAGAACTACAAACCGCGTGCTTAAATATGCGTTTCGTGTAACCGCGATCGCTGGTTTTTCATTTCACGTTCGAACGAGAAAGGGAAACGAAACGACCGGGACTGATTTCCAAGCGTTTTATACGCTGCT
The DNA here is from genome assembly GCF_026283585.1 of Hylaeus volcanicus. NCBI lineage: Eukaryota > Metazoa > Arthropoda > Insecta > Hymenoptera > Colletidae > Hylaeus > Hylaeus volcanicus. The sequence continues at coordinate 24,778,583 of NC_071976.1, forward strand.
TTAACTCGGTGAAATACGTTCCGCGGTTTGACGGTGATCCGCACTTCAAATTAAGGCAATGCGTTCTGCTCTCTTCTCGGTTTTTCAATTTTTATTCGATCCAGTGTACCGCCGGGATTTGAATTACACGATCGAGGCCGCGTAATCTGCCAGCAACGCGAGCTATCGCGATGAAAATTAATTCGCGGCAATTCACCAGAGATCCCCCTGATCCTCTGATCAAACAATCCACCGGAATATTGGGAGTTTCGAGCGATGATTTTTAAAAATCGTTTCGTGCCCGCGCCGCGGCGAATTCGATTCCCGCAAAATGCCGGAATTTTTAGCAAATGGGTAAATATCGAAACCTATTTTAACGCGTTGAATATTCGAGCACGTTTCGTTGGTCACTCTTTTCCGTTTCCAGCCACTATTTTCGCTAAAACGTTTCGTTTGCCCGCGGTGTCAGCGAACTTTGAAAATACAAGCTCGACTAATCACAAACACCGGGAATACATCGGCTGGAATTTTCTATTAAAAATGCCTCCTTACGTAGATATTTTTATATTTTATCGACAAGTTCGTTTCAAGCTAAAAGTGAACACTATGCCGTCCACTATCATCGCGGTACTTATTCAATTATCGCGTTGAATAATTTCGGAGTCGGAGTAGAGCAGCATGATATATCCATTTTCTGATAATCCCCAGTATTTTAATTATTCATTCAAACGCGTACTCATTCTTCAGCCGGCCATGCACGATTTAAGTTTATAATTTTGTAATAAGATTATTTGAACAGACACATTTTTATCTCAAAGGGAGATACAATGGTTCCTAAATATATGTACATCCCGATTTTCCTTACTTTTATTTCATGGACTTTATCACGTTGGTTTTTGAAAGTGTCATACATCACACGTATAAATCCTGATTTGATTATGAAGTTGATTCAATTGGCTGTTTTCGAATGAACCATTATTTCTGCGAGAGTGTAGGTAATCACACTGTCCAGTAATATTCACACGGAGCTGTGATAATTTATTACCTGTCGCACGCTCGATATCTCGCAAAAATGATAAGGTCCGCTGAAATATTGATCCCGAACAAATGAATTCCATAATTAATGACGACGGTAACGAAGAATGCAGTTACACGTGTTGTAAGAGGACACTCAATTTATCAATATAGTTATAGTTCACCCTATATACACTCATTTAATTTTTGACTATTCCTCAAAGAGTGAGCTTCCTCCAAAAGCATAGTTGAGTAAAAGAGTGTCGTCGAAGATGTTACCACAATTCATTCAAAAACATACATTCATTTCACAATGAAAGTTTTTTCACCACTTCCTTGAAGCTTAGTCGCAACACAGTAAACGTTTAAACAGTTTCCACTCAACCATTTACTTTTCAAAAATTCCCCGAAGAATGTCCTTTCTCCAAGAGTATATCCACATACAAAAAAAAAGTAGCCTACAAACAAATCATAACACAACTTTCAAAAACAAACCTTTCCCTCTACAAATTTTCTCCTAACATCCCTCGAACCCAACTCTCGATACAGCAAAAGTTCAAAAAGTTTCCATTTCATCGTTCAATTTATTACAAATTCCCGAATGACCGAGTTTCTCTGTGTACAATAAAGTTTGCCTCTTAATTATTTAATTACGGCTGTATCGGTCGTGTTCCGCGCAAATCCCGTTATGGGCAAAAACAGGCATATTGCACGAGGAGCCCAGGAGCCGAGGGTACCGGAGCACCGCTGGCAAAAACGCGCGGAACGATCGCGAGTGGTCCCGAGTGGTATCGGTCGATAATTGGCACGACGAGCGAGCAGGCTACGGCCAAGAAAAACCGTGTCGCGGATGAGAACTTCTTCTGCGGCTATCTCGACGCCGAACCGGCCAAGAAAATCGCACGACGTACCAATTAAACGACGCGAGAAGCCCACCGCGTCGGGGCGAAGAAACGAAATGACGTTTCGCAAATTGCCTTCGCCCTTTCCCTGAAGAAAGAGGCGCCGGTTCGTCCCTCGCGGTCGATTCCTCCACGCGAAGCCCTAAGAGATAGGGAAAATTCGTGCATGGATGAGAATTTCAACCCTTTTGGGCTGCATGCAATTATGGTACGCGTTGGCAGTTGAGTCTTGGCATCGAATGGGAGCAATCAACCCTCGCAAAGGTGATATAATTAAATGGAATGAGATATTTGAAAAGGAATCGAGTTCTGAGTGAAGATGTACTAGTGCGTGCGGAGCTAATAATTGAAATTTTATTGTAGGTATGTAGGTAAATTATACGAGTGGCTACTTTGACTCCTGAAGAAGCTAGCTGTAATCCTAACGAGACTAAGAAACGACCTATCTAAGGAAAGAGAGTGTTAATATTTGAGAATTATTTCTGGTGAGTCTAAATGTCTGATACAAGTATTCGATATATGTGTTGTGAGTATATACTCCATGCAATATTTCTGCCAATTTTTATTAAAAAATGTTAACCCAAATAGAAAGTACAAGCATTTAACCTTTGAAGAAGATGGCAGTAAAGGACCTACACCTGGAATCCTCAGTTAATATCAACCTTCAAGAACCAGGTCACGACAGTCTGAGATATCTCACGTAAATAATAGTTGAAGGGTGGTTCACGTTACACACTGCACTGGATTCAGTGCAATGCAAGGGGTTGAAGAAATTGCTTATCGATATACTGCTGCGTTCAGACAGAAATCTGACAATTGCTTTTGTGTCGTACAACGAATTCTGGCCCACCCTGTGCGAAATTTTCCCGAACAATTCCGGCCTTTTTCCGACCCGTCAGGGGGTCTTTGACGACCTCTGCAGGGGTGCGTTGCGTGTTTTGTTCGGGCCAGGCGCAAAGAGGATTGCGTGTAATATCGATAAATCGGATTAAATGACGCGAGTGAATAAATGATCTTGTCGACGGTGTCAAACAGAAGCACATGCTTAAACAGAGATTAAGGGACATTTGTTGCGAATTTTGGCAAGTTCACCTTTTGGGAGTAGAAGTCGCGCGAGTTTGGGGGGGGGGGGGGGTTGTTGTTGTTGTTATTCGTGGAGAAATAAATAAGGAATGCAAGAGACAAAATTGAAGTGAATAGACCCAGCCTCGTCGCAGTGAGTGAAATATTTCAAATAGTGAAATAAAAAAATATATTTCATATATATTTATATATTTGGTAAATTTTCATTTCATGCCTTATGCTATCAAAAAGAAAAATAATTTATACACCAAATGTTTGTTTCTATAGCTAAATAGTTAGATCATGTTACTGTGAATACTAACAGTTCTCAAAACAAGTAGAAATAATCAATGATGGACGAACATGTTAGCCAGCGAGAACCTCACGCTTCGTGAATAATTTTTTGCAACAAAACTTGTTTAATTCAATAAGGAACCTTTCAAGGTGGAGAAGTTCCCCCAGTAACTGTAGTTTTTATCAATGAGAGAAAGTAACGCGCACTTTTCTCACGCACTGTGTAAGTTAATTACCATGACTTGCTTATCATCTGAAGTTAATTAAACCTACTTCATAGCGTGATAACAAAAATCTCGTTAGACGTATTAGATACTAACTCTCGTTAAACTTACTTACTCTTGGATCTTGTACTTTTGCAGTCATAACTCTCTGAGGTAGATTGTTAATTTAAAAAGTTCCTTACCTGCAACAAACAAAAATAAATACTTTAGAAACATTTACGTAGCCCTATGGAAAATTTTAAGATTCTTTATTTCGAACTTGGAAGCTTTATTTTCAACGTTAATTAATAGTAAAAATTGCACCTTAAAAAAATATCTAACGATTACTTTGGACCCGATACGATGGCTTTGCGGAGACTTGACACGAATTATCGACAATACTTTTGTGTACGAATTTAGAGGGCTATTTGCCAATTTATTGAAAAATTCAGGCAATCATTTGTAGAAGGTAAACAAGAGTTTGAAAATTCGATGATCCAATGCAAATAAAGTCCTCGTAGCGGGAACGTCTGCCAGTGACAACATGTTGACTCGAAGTTCGGCTGCATCGACGAGCTAAATTAGGGGTAGAGAGAGAACAACATGGAACTGATGGAGGCAAGAAATAACGAGAACTTTCAATGACATTCTTCGCCGTCTTAATACACTGAACACGACCAATCGGCTTCGCAATTTTCCGTCGTTCTGAACGAGTTAATTGGCGATCGAGGCGAGCTTCTCGTAAAATTGAACGATACTGGGGAAGAAAAATCGTAGCAACCGGTGGTGGCGCGGGCATGGCGTGACTTCAACCCTTTGCAGTACTGTGGCACGCTCTCTGCTCGCCATAGTTTTTTTTTTTTAGTTATAATTCTTCATAATTCTTTATAATTCTTTGCTTCACGATTTTTAAAATAAACATACCTTAGTCTTGTGAGGCATATCAGCGAAGTATATTCATATATGTACAAGTTTTGAACAAATATCTATGGAAAGAACGTGTGTATAATATGAAAATACGTGTGTTTTAAGCAGTGTGTTTTAAAATTACTTAAAAATTAACGTGCGTCTTATAGTCCGTAAAATACGGTAATATAGAAGACGAAATGTTAATAAAGAGTTATTGATATTGAATTTTTATGCGTAAGTTTCTATGCAATGCTACATGTAAACTACCGACTCTGCGAAAGTAATATGTAACACTTTTTGGTAGAATACCTCTTCATCACCATTTCCGATAGTATCTATTCTCACATCGAACCTAACCATTCCCGGAGATATCCAAAATTCCGGAGATAAAAAATTACTGCTTGCCAGCAGCATATGAGAACGACGGGAAGGTGGACTAAATCAAACTTGGACGGGGAAAAGGAAACCTGGTGAACGAGGCATCTTGCCAGAGGAGTCATTAAAATAATAAAACTATTACACAAGGGGCAGAACCAGCGGTTCCGAGCGGAACTCGGTCTGCGGCAATGGGAAAAGATGGAAACGTTTCACGAGAGAAAACTACTATCGTTCCTCGATACGTATTCTCTGTTTCCCGTAGGAAAATGATATTCGAGAGCTTCCTAGAGACACACAGCCCCGGGGGTCACCAGAGATCACGGATAATGAAAGTGGGACAGTCTCGGGGCGAGCTCGTTGAGTCGAGTATGTTAATTCTGTAACGTTTCCGTGTTCTCTCTCTCTTGAACCCCTGGCAGGAAATAATGCTTTCGGAACGAAGCATTGTACCGGACGGAATCGTACCAAGGATCGCCGGAATATGGAAATCGACGCGTAGCTTTTATTTCGTTGGAACACTGGCAAGACCTAAACTCGAGATCTCGACTTTTGTTGGTTTTTATTAATTTCTGGACGGTCAAGCTGCATCTGGGGCATCGATTCGATCGACCCGTGTCTTGGACGCTTCTAATATCTACTGCTTGTAATTTTAAACTAATGTTTCCTTTCTGGCTCCATCGTGAAACCTAGGCTTCTTTATGCGAATTGCATAGCGGAGTAGAACACAATTCTTCGCATTTTATTTTTGATACGCTATTGATTTTCAAATGTCGAGTTTAAATTTGGAATCAGCGACCCCAGAAACCCCCGGATACCAAGTTTCATAAAAATCGCTGAAAAGGAACGATATATAAATCTGTATCTCTTTTAAATAACTTGAGGGGTTTTCCAACCAGTAAATACTATAGTACAATGTGTACTACTATTTCTCGGAATTGCGTACGCATTTCAAGACATTTTCGTAGGTCGTTGAGCCAAGCATTCATTTAAATCTATCTATTTAATAGGAAACTTTGAAATGTTGTAACTCAGCGTCCGATTCGATTCTAACAAAATGCAAATTGAAAGGGGCAATTTTAATTTAAACAATACCAAACCATTTAAATTATATTAAAATTCCCATGCTTTGTAAATTATCTCACTGTCTCCTACATAATTCCTAAAGTTCGTCGATTTCGGAACGTCGATACCGTGCTTATGAAGTTTCAATGAAATTCGTGGGAGTTAATTGTTCGTCAAGATTGGACGAAAAATAGACGCCTAGTTCGATGCTTCTGGAATGTAAAAATAATTAATCCGTTAAAGAGGCGAGGCAGCAACGAACGTTAACCTGCAATTTATGGTTCATTAGAAAAAGGGTAGTCGATGAGGCTGAAAACGTAAACCGTACCGGAAAAGGGTCCTTCGGGAGTTAACGAACCGGCAAGTCTTGAATTAAAAATACACAATACCGAGCACGACACGGCGAAGGTAGTCTATTAACAAAATAATATAAAAATTTTATCTTGGATCCGACTCGGGACAGAAACTTAATTGCACACTCGAGAACGAAATTAAATGAAAAGATAAAATATAATACAAATGCTATAGACTAAAATTTGCACAATTCAAATGAGACCTGGAAGGAAAGAAACGGAGGATTCGTTTCATGCAAATGATTGTTATATTAAATGAGAAGTATCTAAAGAAGCAGCTCCCTCTTGATTCTTGGGATCTTTATTTCAGTAGCAATTTCCCCTTTTCAAAAATGAAAAAGTGTTTGATCCTTCAAAGGTCGTTGCAAGTAGTTTATGTGCTGAGGAAGAAAACTCTTTCTTGAGGCCACTAACCCAACAACAAGGGGACGTTGTCCTGAAATTTACGGTTCACCTAACGAGGGTTCTCGCACCCTAATACCTACATAATTTATTAATTGACGCTCGCAACAGATAACTTCGCAACCCCGTGTCGAGGTTTTACTCACTTTGAGAATCTTTGAAAATATTCCTTTGAAATATGCTCCGAACCAAAAAGCAAGTCATTTCATTGAAAACATAAACGAAGCACAAATTGCTTTTAAAATTTCGTAAAGACACTATTTGTCCCAAAGTCGAGGCATGTTCTTGAAAATAAAAATTGATAAGCAATTAGATGCGTTAAAGCTCAGAGAAGATGGGTACTTGGCAGTGATCGAATCGGTTCAACATTTTGTACGACTTCATACATTCATTGATTTTTTTCAATTTTACTAAAGTTATCACTAAGACAGACAACAGTCCTTTAAAATATTACCAGTGACAATAAAATGGTAAACTACATTCTTGACCAAGTATAAATTGTCCCTCCAAAGGAATGAGTTCGAAAAATGATCAGTCCCGAAGGAAAATGGAATTTCGAGATAAGAGAGATGTCCGTTGCCTGGCTTTTATCGCGGATAAAAACAAAAGCGAGACCTTTCTCGTATTATCGGCGCGATGCAAATCTCGCGACGCAATTCCCACGTTCGTGATTCCGGAACGAGCGTTCCGACGCATGCGGCGCGGCGTCGCGACGTGCCGGGGATGCGGAAAGCGCCGCGCGTTAGGGGAACGAGAAAAAGTTTAAAGGAATCATCGGAAGCTGGGCTATGCGGGACTCCATCCGCCTAAAGATTTCTGTGTCCCCTGAGATCTCCTTTCCGGGCGAACTTCGTAGTCTTTGCTTCGCGAAATTACAGTTACTCTCCGGGAACCTCTAGGCTCTCTCATGTCCATGGGGTTTAAGGTTCGCTTAAAGTAGCTACGTCGAACTCGCTTTGCAGCATATACGTGGTGGTTTATTGTATACTCACCCATGGAAATTAATTCAAAGGTGATGTGGATGTCGAGGAATGTTTCATACATTCTTCGTAAAATTACAGTTATGGTCAGTCCCATAAATATATTCGTACCCTCTGTATTTATTGAAGGAATTTGTCTAAATTCAATGATAGGTTTAATGTTTTCAAATAAATTTTTCATTATATATACATATACACAAGTGTACATATGAACACCTATTATTGAATTTAGACAAATTTCTTTAATAGGCATAGAAGGCACGAATATTTATGAGACTAACTGTATACGCAAACGGGTATATTTTTTAAAAATTACGTGGAGATCAAATACTCAGACATTATCACACAAACAGACATCAAACATCCTCTATTTTAAAAGTGGTTTTCACTCCTCGAACACGAACATCAATTTGTCGCCATTTATTTCATCTTTAATTTCAGAAGCAGTTTCCACTTCATGCACATGAATATTACTTTTTCTTATCCCCTTTAGCTGTTCGGAAAATCCACGTTAGTAGAGGATTCATCTTGAACGTTGAAGGTCATTTTTATTCGCCATTCTTCTTAAACCTATTTTCCTTTCAACACTCATCTTTCTCCATCCCCACTAATTTATGAAAAATCTAATCCCACAGATGTTTCATCTTCAACGTTATCTACTTTTCACCCCTTAAAACAAACACCACTCCATCTCCATTAATTTCTAAGATTATTTTCTTCTAATCTAATCTAATTTAAAGATTAATTTCTAAGAAGAAATACCTAACTGATATTTTAGACCCATTTTCCACCCCTTCAACACCCATCCCTCTTCATCCCCATCTAAGAACGTTAATTACGTATTTCATCCCTATCTTCCAAGATGGCTCTCATTTTAACCCCAACATTAATTGTGCCCAACATTTGATATCGCTATGCGCATCTCGGAGATCCATAAAAATCAGCGCGATGCAGTCGGTCCCTCGCAAATCCCAAATACGTGTACACCACACCCATTCGCCGATACGTTATTTTCACGAGGACAAGCGATATCCGTACGTGTCTCGTGACTGATCGATACCCACGGGTCGCTATACCTTACCCCGATCACCGGGTTACCGAAGTTTCCTTGTCAGTGTGCATTCAACAGATACAACCCACGGAATATTCGTCCCCCTCGGTGTATTCGCAGCAATCCGTCTAGGTATCTAAGGACGTATCGCGCAGGGCGTTTAGGATGCAGCCGCGAATTAAACTGATTTACAGCTGGCGTAATGGGGAATTTTACGCGGGCATAAACTGGAGGATCCCGTTGAAACACGACGATCATGGTTGAGCCGTGCTTTAAGCGACGAATATCGTTAAAGCCGGAGCCCTCGGTGGCCTGATGAGGAAAGAACTGCACCCGACCGGACGATCATAAATCCAGAACGAAGATCGCGGCCCGTTTTAAGGAAAATGGCTGCGCCGAAATGCGAACGACACTCGTAAATTGGCGTTGCGATCGATTTTAATTCGGTAACGTGGATTACTACATGACGAAGCATGAGACGAATAATAGGATTTGTATCGTTGATCTGGATTTTCGAGAACATGACCGTGAAAAATGTGGCGGAATTTTAACCCTCTGCACTCGAGGGACGACTTGGAAGCGACAGTCTTTATTTATCTCAGATTTCATTACATATCGAACTGTTCGTAGCGATATTGGTTTCTAAATGGGTTGCTAAGCTGTAAACTGGTACACTTTGAAGTAGTAGTAAGATACATTATGCTTACGACTCTCCAATCATGGTAGAAGAAGGGTTTAGTCGACTAAATTGTTAGCTTTCTGTGATAAAACTGTCGTCGAGTGCAAAGGGTTAAGTGTATTTGGGAGTTGATGTGTTCGTTAGAAAGGTGAAGGGCATATTGAACGATGACTATTCTTTAGTGAAATGATATTTCTCTTTGATGCTACTTTTTTTTTTTTTAATCAATCCAAGCTTCTGTTAGATAAAAAAAGAGATTCAAGTCAATTTGAGCTGAAGATAGTTTAGGGATAATCCTTTGAATTTTCTACATCGGTCTTTCAATCTTAAATTCTGCTAGGAAAAGCATACATTTCGATATCTGCCTGATATTCGAGGCGACATCGAGTCTCCGCGAGAGGTAACACTCGTTGCAACTTGACAGGCTTCAGTGTACCGCGTACATGACAGTATGACTCATGCAACTCGCATGAGTCACTGTCCGTCATAGACAAATTTATGTCTTTCTTTGCCAGCGTTTCTTGAGAGCCTTGAAAGAAGAATCCTAACTCTGCTGAAGGATACATTCATGTCATAAAGACAGAACAAAGTTAACTTAGAAGCGAGACAGGTTGGAATTGAAATGACCTGTTGAACGTGTTTTTTTAATCCTCCTTAGAACCAAGGTATGATAGGATCATTTAGTACCAAGTACTGTTATTTACATAGTTACATCATCGAAAGTTCATACAGTCACTTCATCACACGTGCGAAAATAAATTGCGAAGTAATTTCGATGGAAAACTAAAAAAGAATTAATTAATAATTAAATATTAATCATTAAAGTTAAATAGTATGGCGGTTTTCTAATTTATTTAGAGGAATTTATAAATTTATATGATAATTCACATTAGGATTTACTAAAATTTAGTTAATGTACTGCTGTTTATAAAATATACAATTAGATTATTATTATTCTAAGTAAGTTATTATTGTAAGTTATTATTCGAGTCAAAATATTGCATACTTTACTTTATATGAGTTACATTAAAATTTGTTTTTGAATTATTATTTTTAATTAAACGATATGAAAAAGGATTTAAAAGTAAATGCTTTTAATTTTAAATATTGAAGTTAATTTTACTAAGTGTAAAAAAGTGTCGTAATATAGTAAAGATATTGGAAAATATTTCTTGGTGGAAATTAAAATTTTTAAATATTTAATGTAATTAAATGAGGTTATTGAAGGGATACACGAAGGAATACACTGTCCCCGGAGCAACTCGCAATAATTAATCTAACCTTCGATGCATTACTATCGCAATCTCGCACTCAATCTTCCCTTGCATTCAGAAGTAACGTTATCGTCAGAAGTCGAGCACACCTTGCAAGGTTTCACCTTCAATTCACGAGTCACCGTATCGCTATCCTGGTTCAAACAAGGTTCACAATGCCCTCGACCTGGTCCCTATTCAACCCCTCGGGAGTCTCCCGAGGTGGTCCGAGAGAAAGAGACAAAAAGCGTCGTCCCTCGGAGGGCGTGAAGGTGCTAGGGCGAGAACGGGGCCCTAGCAGCGCACTCAGCGGGGCAGTGTGCCAGACATTATTAAAATAGAACAGCGCTGGTCGTTCCCGAAGACAAGAATAAGGGAGAAAGAGCGCGAGACGGGGACGGGAGGCGACGACGAAGGACGCCGCGCGAGAAGGTCGAGGAGTAGGTATCAATGGGTAGCAGCCCGAAGGGTTCTCGCCCTTCGTTTCCCTTCTCGAGCTCCCCAAGACCCTAGCGGTGCACACGTCGCCTCCGCAGGCGCAGACGCCCCTGCGCGGACCAAACGAAATTTGCCAGGCTTAGCCCGGGGGTTGGCTGCTAGTCTAGGGATTGGTCGAGGCGTCTGGGATCTCTCTTTCCTTCTTTTCGTACGGCACTGCTCGTCCCCCTCGCTGGCCAGCCCTGCTGGCTCGAGCCTCTCACCTGTTCCCTTTCCGACCCTTTCATCTCGGTGCACGAGCGCGCCCTTAACGACCACCCCTGTGTGTCCAGGGCTCGCCGCGAGATAACCGCACGAGAGATTCGGGAGCGTTTTATTCGAATAACAGAACGATGAGCCTTCTTGATTTGGCGAGCATCGTTTATGTCAAGGGAAGGTTAGATTTGTTAACCCTTTCCGTTCGAAAGGTGACTCTCGGTCACATCTCAACGTGACGCTATAACTCGAAAGGTAACTCTCAGTCACTGCTAGGTTCGACACAGTAAATCAACCAGCAATAATGTTTGTTTAGCTTTAATTTTGTTGATCTCAAATTGGAGATCTCATCTTCGAAGTCAATTTAAGCTTAGCATTCGTGGCGGTAGAATGCTAAGTAAGCATCTCGAGTTGCCGGTAGATACTAGAAAAAAGTTCTCCAGTGCAAAGGGTTAATAGAGGATACATTATATTGTGGACATGGCATTTATTGAGACTAGAACCACCAAGCTGTAAACATAGCTAATTAGACCCATATACTTCGAACTTTTTAAAAGAATTAGTGAGTTATTGAGATAATTGTTGCAATTTATGATTACAATAAGTGAAATTAGGAACTAGATTGGCGTTGTATTAAGAATGAAATTTAAAAGTGAATCCCATAATTAGACCCTGAAGAGGAATACACGAAAAATCACAATGTTAATAAGAATCTTTACTTTGCACAGACATCAACCCTCTTTCGAAATAAAAACCAATTCACCGTGCCATATTTATGTATAAATCCCTTCATCCCTTCTTTTTCCATCTTCCATCTCGTTATACTTCGAAAACACCCCCCCAGAGAAGCCAACCGTATGCAAACGACAGCTAATCAGGAGAGTATTATAGCACGAAACGTTCGGAGTCCCCCAAGTCTAAAATTTGTTTCTTTCGCGCGCATTCCGGATTAGCCAAACTTCCGCGCGACTCGTCCAGACACGTCGCCAGGGGCAGGGACGCGCCCGAGGAGGGGCAGAATCGAGGGTTTAACACGGATTTTCCTTATTCCGAGGGATTACGTTTCCTCGCGAAATTCGAGACACGATCCGCGATTCAGGAACACGAAACACCGTCTGCGGCCGCTTCCGATCGCTGACGCTTGCAACGTGTTGGTCCGAAACGTTCCGCTCTTACCGTCGCGACAAATTCCCACCGCAAGACGACGGTTCTGTTCGAAATTTAGCGAAGATCGTATACACGTCGGTAGTCACGGAGCACTGGGGTAGATTTCGAGGAGAAAATACGCGGAACTTTGTATTACGTTATACATACGTTATGAAACTAACGCTGCACTCGGCCGACAGTTCTAGCATCCCCTAGGTGCCGAGCTAATCGAGGGAATAATTGACCTTCTTCCTAAACGGAAACCCCGACACGTCGCAGAGTCGTTGGGCGTTCGCACACGCTCGACGCTTTCACACCTGAAATCATTCTTCGAGCCTAGCTGGCCAGTCCTTTGAGCCATACCTTTGACACTCTGTTAAAGGAATTTTGTCATCTATGTGGATGTATTCGAGTGGGTGAGTGCAGGATGCACTTGGGACAAGCTAATTGAACAGGCCTTACTTGAAATGCTTCCAACTCGGTTTCAAAGGAAACGTAATAGTAGACGTCAATAATTTTTTTTTATAGGTGGACATGTAGAGGAGATAAGAAGGTGAGACTAAAAGACTATCTAACCGTAATCCTTGAGATAGGTTTTGGTTTGTGAGAGGGAGATCGTATAAGCTGAGATGAAGGAAGCTGAGGAACTTTAGGTATGGCTTCATATCTTAAAAATTGTCATTGTTATACAGTAATTAAATACAATGGAAATGGATAATTTCGTTTGGTCACCTTTTAGCCAACATTTACAGTGCAAGGTCTACCATAACCATTTTCATCAAAGAATATCTTGTGCTACCTAGACAGCTGTATCTTAAATAGAACTTGATCCATGAATCTACCCCTAGACACGAGTCCAGTCTTCTCACTCTTTAAACACACCTTCCTTTAACACGTTGATTGCCAAACTACTCGTGAAAATTCATATGGACCTAACACATCGTTTCCATGCAACTGGAACTTATTCTTGTTGAATTTAAACTAGTACTTATTCTTGCAACTTCGTCAAATTCATGAATCATATATAGATTTATTTTACACCTCATTTTCAGAATTAATTTATTTAATTCCTCAGTCAAAAGTCCCGTCACCCATATATATGGCTGACGTGGCGATCGATATGTTAAATGCAAACGTAACTGCTACCAACGCCTACTTTCGTCAGAAAGAAACTGTATTCCCTCGCTTCGAAGATGGCTATACCCGTTTCGCGACTGTTCCCCGATATTTCGCGAGTTTCCACGCACAAGACCGATGGGGCTCCCTCAAGGGAGAATCACGTGTCGCACAGATCAATCGAGAGACTTCGGTACGACTGTCCGGGAAACGCGACGGTAAGCAGACAGCGCGCAGCTCTGAGTACGCGATATTTCAAATTTTTTCGAGACAACGACACCGAGGCGGAGTATATTTATGCTCCCCGAGGCTTTCGCGACGTTTCCCGCGAGACGCTCGAGATAAAGTTTTGGGACACACGCGCTCGAGACGCGGAAAATCTTAAAGCACAGGTTCCGTCCCCGAGCGGCCGAATGAACACCCGAGCGAGCTGCAGCCCGAGCGTAATGCACTCCACGAGGACGCGAGGCGGATGTTCCTTATTCCGCGACGTTGCGTCGCGTTTCGTACGGATTCGAACACTCTGCTGCGATTAAACGCGTGATCGATTACGCAGATTCGCTTAGTACGAAGGTTCGGGGTAGTTCGACCCTTTTGGACAACGGAAAGTTTTAGCTGATCTGTGAAGAATGGACGCTATGGTGTTAATAACCAATTGGGATGAATAGGAGTGACTTGGATTGTGATGTTATTTGTTTGAATGTTCATAGTAGATTTGTAGCCTCTTTTGTTTCAACTCTTTTGGGCCTGAAACTTTTTTTTATTGAGTCTGCCAGCTACCCCCATAAGCCAGCTGGTCCCATAAATATTTGTACCTTCTATGTCTATTGAAGAAATTCGTTATAATTGAATGATAGGTTTGATGTTTCAGGATAAATGTTTCATCATAAATATACTTGCATAACAGTGCATAGGACATGAATAAATTTCGTACGTGTATGTATTTATAAAGAAAAAATTATTTAGAAATATTAAATCTATTATTTAATTTAGACTTTCATTAATAGCCATAGAAGGTACGAATATTTATGAGGTTGACTGTATATACCTCATCGATTAAGTACAACCAGCAGTCTTACATCACACTAGGATGAAGGTTCGATACGAAAGGGTCAATTTTCTTAAAAAAGAGACTGATCGAAGGGCTCCTTGATGGCAAGCGAGAGGTATCCAGAAGTAGATGCGACCATATCTCATACAGGAAATATTTGTTTCCCCAAAAGCATTCTGGGTTGGGTCAAGCTAGATAATTTCGTAGCCTAAATCAGAGCAGCCTTGCGTTAGC
>NC_071976.1:24793443-24806568 GCF_026283585.1 Hylaeus volcanicus
CCCTGCTTTTGGTCCCCCGGCCTGTTTTTTTCGATCCCAGATAGCACCCCCCCCCCCCCCCCAGCAAAATGAAATAATATTAACGAAAGGCCCGTTTGCACTCCCTCGAGCAAATAGTATGGATTCGCCACCGCGAAGGGTCGAATATTATCGAAACACGTTGTTCGGTCGGTTCGTTACTCCGCCCATTCATTCCAGGCGTTGTAAGACGACGCTCTCGACAATGCACTCCCGCGACCCGGCATCCCCTGATGGATACTCCACACTATTGGGAAAACTGCTGCTCCGTGACCCCGAGGCCAGGGGGAGCTCTTAATCCACGATCCCGTGACCTAACCCCGACGGTCCAACTGTGCAAAAAGGCGCCCGCGGACGATAAATTAAAGGGAAGGGAAAACACAGCCGGTCGATCGGTGAAAAACGATGGGGTAAGGGGCGAGGAAGACGGGCGTGAGAGACGACAACAGAGGAGAGCGAAACGCGCGACAAGCCTCGGCCGTTTTCGGGGAAGCTGTGCACGAAGGAGCGCGAGAAAGAGGAACGATGGGGAGAACGGGTAGAAAAGGGGTTGAAAATGTGAGAAAGGGAGGAGGAGGCGTGGATCTTCATGGAAAAGTTCGTTTATCGCCGAACCTCCATGTTGCTTCTGGCCTAGAGTTCCTGTAACTTCTTGGTGGAAGCTTGGTGTCCCGGTTGCACCATGCTCTTGAGATCTTCGAAATTAATAAATATCGGGTGAAATGCGTTTTGAAGCGTGCTCTAAAAATAATTTTTTGGTCGTTTGTTGTGTATTTCAGGTATATTGTCTACTTTTCTCTATAAGATTCCTGTGGTTGCCCTTGAGGAGATATTCCTGCTTCTTTGTGAATTTTCTTACAATATTTGTTATAACCTATTCACTGGCAGGCAGCTTTAAAGCGTTTTTCCTTGGGCGCCAAGATTTAATTGGGATGTGTAATCTAGGTTATTATTTTGATAATAAAAAGTGACATTAAATTTGTTGTTTTAAAAATCAAATTTACGATCTTCTTTTGCAATAATTTGTGACTCGAAAGGCTATAAACTTATTTATCCTTTGAGTAATTGCAATGAATTTGAACTACGAGACATCTCGCTAGTGAATGGGATAAACACCCCTTCTTGGAAGTACGCCTGGTAATTTCATTACCAAATGTGATCAGTTACTACTCCAGTACACGTTCACTTCGGTGAATGCCTACATTCCCTAAGAATTGTTTACATCCACCATATTCGCCTTCGACATAACAAACCTACAAAGCACACCAATTCAAGAAACATACTACAAACATCAGGATAAAATATCTAGACTCTAAATTCCCACCCACGTGGTGCAACCACTTATCCAAAGAGCCACCTTCTAAATATCGCCAACGTCCCTCCAACAATCTCCATTCCTAGATAGATCGATCCGTCACTTAACAGAAGCACTTCAGGTTCAAAGCAACTCCCGACTCTCGGCTAGAAAATCGGCAATTACGCCCTCTGGACACTAAGCCGGCCATGTACACCTGGCAGGGATGCGCGTTTTCGAGGGTACGACGCGCAGGGGCCAGGAAAGAGGAACGACGGGAAGAATGAGTGGAAAGGGGGTTGAAAAAGAGGGAAAGGAAGGAGAAGGCGTGCACCCTCGTGGAAGTTCGTCGATCGCCGAATCCCCACGTCGTTCTCGGGATCGGCGAGCCCCGGCGACGCTCGGTCGTCCTCGTGCTCGGTGCCCCAGCACGTCCTCCGTTCCTGAGTTTCAACCCCTCGCACTCCCTTCCTCGCGAACGGGCCAACCACCCACTAAACCGAGCCACGGCGCCGCGACTACGCACTATTGATTCGCATGGGAACGAAGGAAGGAGCCGAGTCGAGTCGAGTCGAGTCGAGGGGTGGCGTGGGCGAGAGTTGTCGGGTGGTCCAGGGACGGCGCTTATGGCTGGGTCACCCGCAAGGGCCACGGGGAAAAACATCGAGCGGCCACGGCCCTGACGAAACTCTCTACAATCCTCCGACCATTTCCTGGATTGCCCGAAATTACGTTTGCTGGTATAAATTTTTATCGAACGTTCTCGTACGCTCTGGGCTTCCTCAAAGTAGCGAAGGTAGGTGAAGTGATCAGAAATGGAGTCTTCCTTGGAAATTCATTCGGAGGAAGCGGATGCAATTTCTGATTTTTTCTGGTGTGTATAAAGGATACAAATTTCTAGATTTTAGTGGAACCTTTGAAACCTTTAAAACCTTTCAGTTTTTGAAATATTCTTTGTAGGAGTTGTTTGCTTGCAATGTAACAAAAATTACTAACTATGAGGTTGGCTAAAAAGTTTGATACTTGGTGATGCATGTCTCTCTGCAGTTCGGATGGTTATTAACTCGATGACTTCTACAAACTTCTACAAACAGGAATTTGCCCAGAACATGGGGAAAAATCGTAGAATAAAATAGACAATACGTTATCAAGTAAATGTAGTTTCTCGTCTAAAGAAAATCCTAAATTCTTTTTAAATAAAATAAAAATCCTTTTGGCCAACCTAATATATGAGAATATTAAATCGTGTAATTAGAAGTACCTAGCAATATGGTCAGTTCCGATTAAAACAAATGTATGCAAACTGATACATTGTACCTGTATGACGATTACTTCGCTTCCACATTTTATGACACACGTTCGCTGTTTTCAGGGATTTCAGTAAAAAGAAAAAAGAAAACACCGGGAACTGTAATGTAATCCAAAGCTGAAGTCGATCGTCAGCGCGACTCGCACACGTATGCACTGTCCTCGATTCTCACAAAAGGGCCATTCCATGCGGAATCGGACATTTCCTGGAGCAACATTTCGAATTCTGCTGAAATTCGAATCTATCGCAGTCGCTGACAGTATTTGAACGTATCTCGAAGCGTTTTTAAAAATGCTGAATATTCCTGATGTTTACAGATCCTTAGAAAATAGTGCAAGCTATCAAGAACTCTACATTATCGAAAAGAATCTCGTCACGATTTAAACACAATTGACTCTACGCAATCGTCTCACTTCTCGGGAGATTCCCTCGTTCCCCGTAATCCCTTTCAAAGCATATATTTAAAAAAAAAAAAATAGAACGCTTCGATCGTTCACTCGTATCCACAGTGTCTTGACGCGTTTGTCGCGGCAAAATGAAACGTGGACTAGATGGAAACGAAGCGCCCGAGAGAGAGTCCGATGGAAGTTCGGAGTGCATTTAAATCTCAATGCGGATCCGAGCACCAGACGAGAGTCGCCTCGGCGATGCGTGTGCTCGCCACGAGGCAAATTGGATACAACCGAGGAGCGGGATCCGGGAATAATTGGAGTGCGAAAGGTATTCAACGGAAAAGGGCCACCTTCTCGTGGCCTGGTTCGCCTCTCGTTCGCGATATCGGGACAGGCGGTGCTCGTTCGCATCTAGCCGCTCCTCGTCCCTTGCTGCAAGTGTTTTACACGATCGGCTGGGGGCAGAATTCCAAGCCAGAAGGACTTTTGCGCCTACTAGACCCCTTGGAAAATAATTGAAAAACTGGTGACGTGGAATATCGGATCTAAGCAAAAATAACTAGCGCATTGACGTTTCGGACAATTTCGAAAACTATAGTGCAAATAAAGCACGTGTAATATTGAAATGGAATGTGATCCAATATGCACGAGACCTTCTAGGAGTGGAATATAGATTCAACTAATATTTCTAATGTTCGATAGGCCGAGTGTATATTCATTTACCGAATAAACTAACATTGTGAGAGTAAGCAAGTATATTCTAAGCGTAACCAAAGTGTACATGCAGTTATGCAAAGATTTATATTAATTAATACGATACATTCCACATACATTACGTGCATATAATTTTTGTATTAGATTGTCCCAAAAGATTCTTCCATTTCATTAATAAGTAACACATACACAATATATTATGTTTAATGTTACATTATCGAATTGCGTACGATCCATTTTGCTCCATTACTGTCACAACATTAACATCTAAGAAATTAGGTTGTCTATTTATATGAACACTGCCATACGAAACAACTGAATGCAAGTCACGATAGAAACTTTTGAGAGAACCTAATACATTTTCCATACTATGCAGTGTACGAGATGAACGCATACTTTCACAGTCTATCTATTAACATTTCGCATAAGAATTAAAAAAGTGAACTGTCTATTAATACGTCCAAATATAACTTCCATCGATATTTACCCTTTGCCCCGCTTGCCCTCGGCACAGTCAACCGTACGACACTCGATCGCGAAAAAATAGCATATTTACGTTCCCCTCCGCGCGTATCAAAGCACTCTGAATTTATTATCAACGCGATGCACGCGATACATATTGCGAATTTATCTGCAGAGGGACGAGGCCACTTGTCGGAATTTTCGCCAACGATGACTACATGGAAACTAATATGGATTAAGTCTCGTTATAACAAAATTCATTATCCCGAAAATGTTGCAATTACCGGGGGTTAATCGTTGCGCCGGAAGAGCCACTCGGGTTAACGTTATACCTACGTAAATATTTTAATGCGAGTATTTCGCGTGTTCTCTTCGTTGGACGCGAAATATCCCCCACGCCGACAAAAAGTTTCTGGTTTGTCTACGCTTTACAGATTAATTCCAAGTTTACGGCTTAAGCTCTTCGCGATAATCATGCTTGCAGAGCGATTCCCATTGGTTCAGAGGCAAATAATTCCTCGAATAAAAGTAATGGAAGCGAAATATTTATCCTCGCTCTTATAATTTCAATAATGCTCACTGCAACCTGGGCTGGTATTAGTACGGCAGCCTTCGTTATTGTGTAGTCTCTTTAGTTTGTTATAAAAAACGGCGTACAACATTTCTAGCTGGTTTCACTGCGGAGTTAGGTGAACTGGGGCGGTACAAACGAGGTTGTAACTTGAAGGAGCGGGATATGTGTGTACAGGGTGATCCCTGATATTTGAAGAAGTTCTAGGTACTTGTTAATAGAAGATTCGTAACATTTAAACGGTTTTTATTAATGCGATTTGTATACAGTCAATCCCATAAGTATTCGTAACTTTTATGTCTATTGAAGTCATTCGTCTAAATTAATCGATAGATTTGATGTTTCCAAATAAATTTTTATTATTTACATGTGTGAAGTCTATTTATCAGTCGTTTAAATTAGACAAATTTCTTCAATAGACATAGAGGGTACGAATACTTATGAGACTGTATATCAATTCATTTATTTGTTTGCAATCTCATTACTCTTGCAATAAAACAGACTGTTATTCATTATTTGTTTTTAAGCAGAATAATAATACAAACATCAAGACACTTTGTATAAAATAAAATACCAAAATATATGAGAAGAACATTTCCAACATTTAGGAAGAGTGCCCTCAATGTTGAACAGCACTATAATTAAGAAATCCTTGCAGAAGTTCTTCTGGGAGTTCCATACGGTGATCAGTAAGTAGAAAAAAGAAAAATGCAAGTTTAGGAGAAGCAAACACAGAAAGGACGAAACACTTGTTTATCCACTTGTTGGACTTTCCGAATCCGGCGTCTAGACAGTGAAATGAAGTTGCACGAGCGCGCCTCTTTTCAAACATCTTTCTCCCCTCGTCGTTTGGGAGGTTGGAATTGTGTTTCCCCAAAGATATCGCACGGGCAAGGAATCGATGGAGGCCTGCATAGATGGGCTCTTTCCAGTAAAAACGCATCGAGCACTCTCGAGAGCTTCCTCCTCGTCGAATAGCTGACCATCGACTTCGAAAGCAGAATACGCCCGTGTTCGACCACGATAGGATGTGTGTATGCGCATCAGGATGTAAGCTAAAATGAATTTTATGTGCTTTGATAGAATATTCTCGAGGTGATCTATCAATTTATGATATTTATCGATTTTTTATATTTTTACTGAAATAATAGCACGAGTCATACGAGTAATATTAGTTGCAAGGGTGAATTATATAGAATATTAGAAAATTATGATCGCGAGGTTTGGAATTTTTATTGATGTGAATCGAGTAAGTACTTTTATCTATTATTATACTGTTTTTGTGTCGCCATTTGATCTAGACAGAAAACATTTACAAATAAAAATCAGAAAAAAGATAGAGAATCCTTGTATTATATATCACCATGCGTTATAAACACGTAGAATGAAACAAAGATAAATAAAGTATTCGTGAGCACGCGAAAGTGGGACGAAATATTTTTATCTCCGAATCAATGTCTTCGAGCAGGCCTCGTAAGTTCGACCAGTTCGCGTATTGATAATAGCTTATCCTTGATTTCGAACACCGCGAGGCACTCCCACATTCATTTGACGCGAGTTACGATCAACACACACGAATTATTAAGATCCACTACGGCTGCATTGTCCGTTATTATCCGAGTCCAAATAGCTCCCGGTCGAGAGTCACTCCGCCCACGCCCAAAACTCGAGCGTAGGCCAACGGTCCACGGAAGCTCGTAAAGTTCGGGTTTTCTTGCAGGCCCCGATGTTAAAAATGCAAAACGTACTCCTTTAAATGAAATCCACCGGTTTATTTCCGCGAACGCCTTTCTTTCCGGGCGTATAAAGTGGCTCGTAGACACTTTCGGGAGCAGGAACCTCTCAAACTGGCGCCGAACGACCCTAAATTCCTCGATATTAGAGCCGTTCGCGCGTGAACTTCGCGGAAGTTGCGGTTCACATACTGTGCATTCAGGAACTTCCTGTTCGTTCTGAGGGTGTATAGAATGCACGTGCTTCTGCGTTTTATACGGTATAAAATAAAATTTTTAGTAAGAGTAGCTCATATTCGTTGATATTGTACGAGAATATAAGAAAATGTTAGAAAATTGTGTGGCTGTGATTTATATTGTTGTGGTAAATTACACGGGAGTATTATAATAAACTAAATACTTGACAGCTGGCGAGATGATATGGCGATGAAAAGTGAAAAGTACAAGGTACCTATATTTATGAATTAATTATTAATTTTATAAACACAACACCTCTTTAGTATACGAGTACAAGATTGTACGTTAATTGCTGTTATTCTTTCACTTCACCTTTAAAGTCTGTACCTAATAATGATATTTTTTTAAATGATCGCAACGAAGGCAATAAATCTCCCCAAACAAAATTTCCCAAAAAGCACATCATTGTATTTTTCGGGCCAACAACACAAAACAGTCTTAGTATATCCTCAGCTGCCTACATCAACCTGACCCTAAATATTCACAAATTTTTTCTCGAGCTTTGTCGCGGCAAGAAAGCAGGATAAATAATGTAAAAAATTGTGGAAAGAACAATGGAGTCGTAAAACGGCGACAGCGTGGAATTAACGAGAGGCCGCTGTCGTCGCGACGGAAGTGTCGGTTTTGTGTGAGGACACGCGGCGAACGTATCGTTACGCTTCTGGCCACAGCTTGGCCGCGTGTATTCAGACGGGCTACTGTTACGCTCGTTGCGTCGCTAAATCGCTGCCTCGCACCGACGCGACGTACGAACGCGACAGGAGAAATGCGCATTGATACTTCGAATCCGTGTAAATCCACGGCTCGTTCGGGCACAATGAACGCACGTGCGCCGGACGCGTGTCCGTGGCACGCGTGGGACGTGACCGATACCGAAACGATATGAAACTTTTGCGAACTGACGTGTCCGTTCCAGAACGTCACCGAATCTAAGCTCTCAGACGTATTAAAGTTGGTACGAGTTGAGCAAATTTTATTTTTAACGAACTAAGAGTAGGAGGCTTCAGAATTTTATGAAACAAAACACCCCTGGAGTTACTAAAAGATAAACACGTGTAATTGTGTTTTGTTGGACAACAACAGTCTAAAGTCTCTTTTGCAGAATCCTATTTAAACCACATTTCTATTTATGTATATATTTTAGAAATGATTCACTATGAAACATAACTCGTGGTAAGGTAGTTCAAGTGCAGAAGGTAATACTTTGTGTATGGTATACCTTAGTATATGTATATCTTTTTTACAAATTAATAAAATACTATTTTTAAATGCATGTGCTTGGATTACCCATGTGCCAACGTTCGCCGAGGTTCGGCCACATGTGCCTCCGGTTGTCTTATCTTTCCAGCCTGCCCTCACCACTTTGTGAATATTTCCAAATTCCAATATATTTTTCTTGGATTACCCATGTGCCAACGTTCGCCAAGGTTCGGGCACATGTGCCTCCAGTTGCCTTATCTTTCCAGCCTGCCCTCACCACGAATATTTCCAAATTCCAATACACTTTTCCTAAAAGAATACTTCTCTATGGAAACTTCCAAACAAATTCACCTCCTCTTATTCCCTCCATTTACCTCAAACATATCTACATTTTCTCACCGCAATAATATACATAGTTCCTCCAAAAACAAGTTCAAACCGTAAACCGGTTGCTCTAAATTTCTTCGAGCGACTGCAACCCTAGAAATTCCGAATGGTCAGAAATGTCATTGTCAAATTACACACGGTGGATTCCCTATAAACCAGTGGCTTTGTCGAACGCCAATCGAATGCGATGCTGACACCGACATTGTCGAAAATTCGCGGAACGTTAAACCGAGATAAGTGCCGCGCAGGTAACGTGACATGACTCGCGAGTTCAAAGTAACTGAACAGCTCGCCACTTCATCTCCTGGCTGAATTCTCCCTCGTTACATACGCCACGACCACAAGTACCACCGAATTCGGGTGGTCGTCACCTGCACGCTCACGGATTCGCGCGCGTTTACGCGCGATAATCGCGCTGTCTGTCGACTGCAACGTGTTCGCTGTTTGTTCATTTGGACAACATACGTGCGATATTAATTTTTAGTAGGTAGAAGACACTCGAGAGGTGAACGATGAGTATTCTTAGTAATTCCAGTAGATTTTACCCTATTTTTTTTTTATATGAAGGAATTACTGTAATTGATGTAGATAATTTTAACCATTTATATTTCAGTTACAATATGTTTCTTCAAAATGAAATCTATGACATACAGTATTATATCTTTGAAATTGGAAAAAGAATGAAAAAAATAATTGTAAAATAAAATAATAATAGAATATAAACGTACACAGATTTAATATGAAAATGACATGATCGAAAATATTGATGAAATAAACTGCTTGAACAGCCAAGAACAGCCATTGTTTAATATCGGTTTTATTCTATTTTGCGTCTAAATAGTACATGTATTAATAACGTCAGGTATTAATTAACTAAAATACAGCCTGTCCGGATTGTAATGTAGTGGTCGTTTAATTTTACGAATGTATATCCGCATTTGCTATTAATTTTAACCGTGGGCCAAGTAATTCTCTTCCGATAAATTCGGAGCTTCGCGGAAATAAATGGCACCTGGATGCCAATCAGTTCTAATAACCCCAAAGTACTCTGATCAGGTCCAACAAACCGCCATCGACAAATAATGTTTCATACATCATCTAAACTTATTTGATATTTTGAAAAATATTCTTGTATAACTGGTAACTACGTAACTTCTGATTCAAGAGGTTTAAAAGACATTGAAGCAACCAGGTTACATTTTTTTTTTAGGAAAGTATCGGAGAGTTAGCGATGCAACATTTGTAAATGCAGTTATTATAGCTAGAGGGGAGCTCTAGCAGCTAGAGCTAAAGTTCTAACTCGTAGGCGTTAGTTGGATTCGCGCACTTTGTGCCCGACTATCTATCACGTCCCACGTGGAACGGTAATCCGTGCATAAAGATTCCTTTCATTTTTTTTTCCTCTTCTATAAATACGTCCGCGAGTAATTACCGCGCGCAGCGTATCAAAGGTTAGCGCGTCGCGGAACGTTTGAGTGGAGGCAGCGACTAAAAATATTTACGGGAACCGTTATCGCAACCTGGCTTCCGCCTAAGGATAGTTTTCAGCGAAATTCGACGTTTTCATCGTTTAATAACTGCCACTTCAAACAGGTTAGTTTTCGGCCGCGTACTATCCTAAATAAATAAAAGTGAAATGTTCTTATGGCGACGCTCTGGGAAATTCGACGAACATTTTTAATTTGGCTATTTTATAATTTACACGAAAATGAAAATAAAGTGCAACATCAGACTTCTAAAAAACGAAACACTTCTAGATAATAAAAACATCATGAAAGTAAACGTGCAAGTCCATTAATATAACCTTTAAACTTTTAATTAATATTATCTAATTGTAAATCAATTGAATTACCCAGAACGCCTAAAGTGAACACAACGTATGCACACCTGCCCCATTTACATTGCCCCTGTGCAAATGCAACCCGCCACGACTCCAGGTGCAATCTCTCAGCGCGCGACTATTGCATCCCCAGCGAAACACCATTCGACGCGTCACCTCGACGCGGCAATTCCAAGTGCGCGACCGCCTTAAATTTAAATATCGCGGCTGAGAGGGTTAATTTACGTCAAAGACAATGAGTAAGTCGCGAAATCAAAGCCAACGATCCTCGCGTCAGGGCTGTATCCACCGAAAACGTAAACGATACCTCGTACCGGGAAACGTAACGCGGCAGCGTTCATTCTCGTCTCATTAAATCCCCCGGCTAATGCGGTCTGGTGTGCCGCGAGACTCGTTAAAGCGACGGGAGCAATATAAATCTTGTTCCGAAAACGGCGAGTTCCCCGAGAACGCTGGAAAACTGCGCAGAACCAGGCGGAGATACTCCGAGGAAGACGCGAGTTTATCTTGATGTATGCGAATAATATGGCATACATCAGCCGTATTCTTTCCTATTTTTATGGAGATGCACGTTTATCGGAGGGAGGGGAATATTAAAACGCGAACGTCTCTTTATCACGTGGCCGGGCCATGAATTCGTAAAAGTTTATACGGAGGCGATTCCCTAGCTAGAAGCTGCGAACATACCTCGCCAACTTTGTTACTTCTTTATAGTTTCCTATGAAAATTTATTTGCGCGCACCTTGCGCCCTGCTAAACAACTTTTACCTACGTAGAGAACCTTCGAAATGGTTCTCGGTGGCATACGAACATTTTTTCTAAGGAAAATTGGTCGAGGTGTCTCTCACGTTTCCATCAATTTTTGAGTGAAGTATTATACAGGTTTACTCGACTGTGAGTAGTTTGAAATGCCCCTTGAGAAACATTAGTCGAACCTGATTACCAGCGTTGACGATTGACACACTATATCAAAGATGTAGAATACCTGTGGTAAGGTAGAATATTTTGTCGGTAGTGTAAGGTATTCTGTCGATAATCATGTGTGTCTTATCGATAATACAGTACGTCTTGTTGGTGATCTAACGAGTATTCCGATAATGTACAACATTCTGTCGATAATAGAGTGCATCCTATCGATAATACAGTACGTCCTGTTGATAATCTAACGAATATACTGATAATGTAGAACATTCTGTCGATAATAGAGTGCCTCATGTTGGTATTGCAGTGTCTCTGTCAATAAAACTAACCAATATAATTAATCGTAACAAGAAATAACTATTCCTAAACCAAATTATCTCACTTTGAACAATTCAACGTCCAAAAATTGCATCCCTCTAAAGAACAACTCCAGTTAATCCAACATGATACAACATTTAAGTCCGTGCATCTGCACTGACAACTAGCAAACCGCCCAGGGGCAAGCTTGACAAAACAGGACACGAATCCACCGTCGCGTCACAGCGGTTACGAGAGTTCTGTTTCAACAGCAGCGATATTCTGGCGCGCGATATCGTGCTTCCGCGATGTAAATTTTCACAGGAAACCATAAAGGAAGAACAACATTTCTGGGGAGTGTTCGAGACCTCTGGCGAGGGAAGCACCCTGTATTTAACATCGTAGGGGCGGCGTCGAATCGCGCTCTAACCGAGTAAACGGTCGCCGCGGTTGCCGACATCCCTGTAAAGAAAAAAAAGTAGAGCGTTCCTCTTTTCTTATACCGTTACGTTTTACGATTCTTTAGCTTCTTACAACGGTTTATAAACTCGGAAAGCTCATCTAAAAAGCTTAACAAGCAGTACGAGCGAGATGTTCGCCATCGAAGGAAAGATGATAAGTATGGAAGGATGTATTATGAATGGGTAAGAAGAATGCTTCTGAGCTTCACCAATTGAAAGTATGGTTGTTTATGGAAGTAAGGGTAGATTGGCAACATGGTTGGAAGCACTTGGACCGAATACACCTCCCTGCAGTGGTAGTTTACCGAGTTGGTTTAGTTTTGATATTGGTTATAAGATGCTTCATGAGGTGGTAAAGGCGATATGATTGATTGTAAGGCTCTGTAGATTCGAATGGGGACCCGCTTTTTTAATTGAAATAATTTTAAGTCATATTGCAAGCCATCGCCATAAATAGGATTCGACTTCAAGCGACAGAGGACTAAAAATCCATAGAAACCCTTTATTCTCCGAAAGTAAAGAAGCATCAACCCCTTCCACCAATTGAACTCAGATTGAGAATAAGATTCAGGGGAGACCACCTGCCCCTTCAGGGGCCACCCTGGCGCCAGGATCGATCGGCACGTAATCGAATTCCTGGCTCGGGACGGCCGTTCATTCACAATCGGAGTCGTCAATGGGCTCCGCATGGATTCTTGGAATCCATGTCAAATTCCAGCGAGAGGCCCCGAAATATCTGCACCGCCGCGTCGCCGTCATTCAAGATCATCCGTCGCGATGACCGAACCAGGGAATTCGGGTGGCCCGCGACGGCAAGGGGGGCGAAATAATGCGGTTTACGATCGGTAGCCCGAGATCCGCGACATCCCCGACGACAGCCAGGCGTGGACAAATTCCCTGGACTTTGCTGGCCGATTAATCCAGAGGGAGGAGGCCGAGGGAGGGAATGTCCCGCTCGACCGCCTTGAAATTAGGTCGGCGGGTCGCTGTACTACAAGCCAGGGAGGATCCTCCGGGGCGGACGCGAAGGTCCAAGTGGCTCTTTCTCTCTTTTTTTTCCACTACCCCTCGTTCGTCGAGCTACCGAGGCTAACTGCGCGCTTTTAACGGGGCCAGCTCTCGTATTTGGATGAAGTCTGATTTCGCGACGACGCTCCTTCCCGGCTCGAGAGCATTCTGCAGCATTCATGGCGGGGGGGGGGGGGGGGGGGGACGGGCGCGCCCCCGTTAGCGTGGAAAAAATAGGGGCGGAAAGTTTGGGGCGCCCCCTGGGGCGTCACCGCTCGTGG
>NC_071976.1:24806668-24829722 GCF_026283585.1 Hylaeus volcanicus
CGGCGCGCGCTCGTTCGCTGTGCAAACTTTCGGGGCGAACGTTTGGAGAGCCCCGTATGCGATGACCGATCTTATCCGAGGGATCCACTCTTGCAGGACGATTTTTCAACGACTTCGGGTCGTAGATGTCGCGTTTCAAATGATAAATGTGGCTCGTCGCTGACCTGGTGCATTTGTTCTTGCGGAGGGAGTTTAGGGGAGATGTTTTTGTCAGGTAGGGATGATGATACGTCTGGTTGGCGAAGTAGGATAGTTTGTTGATAAGACTCGGTAATGTTGAGCACTTGGTGGATGCAGGTCGCTATGTTAGTAATCTAGATCTCTCCGTTGATAAATCCTTCATTCGATAATAATTCTATCGACAAAATATACTGCACTAAATTCACGATCTATATCAGTTAAAGCACGTTGAAAAGGACATATCTTTTTAAAAGTACTTGTTTTACATTCCTTTGTAAGGAAGCAGTACATTGGTCTTCGTTGGCCCCAGTGCAGTTTCAAATTCATTACTTTTGTTTTAATTGTCAATCAAGGCCAGCGGTGTCAAGATCTCTGACAGTGGCCTCCAGCGTTCAATTCCCGTTGGAACAGAGGAAAGAACTGTGTATGTATACAAGGTATGTTATGTAATGGTCGGCGAATGCCATTTGATGGCCGACGCAAATAGCGCGATTGCGTTGACATGGTAAACCGAAACTCATCGAGAGCGTCAGCGAGCAGGGTGAGACGGATAAACGTGGACATCCATGTTATTCGACGGACGAGGAGGCGGATATTCATTTGTCGGTACTCGAACGAACGAGCAACGGACAAGCAGGACAGAACACTCGGATATTCAGATAACCGGGGATATCCGGATGGCTCGCAACCCTACCTATGTTGATGTCTTTCGAACATTCTCGTCCAGAAGCTGCGCTGTTCATCCACTCGAACGGGGTGGCCATTATACGCGATAATTCCTTCGAGAATGAAAAACAACTCTTGTCCCTCGAAGCGCGTTTCATCCGTTTTAGTCGATCCCAGGGCCCTTTGCACCCCCTAAGGCCATTGGACTCGATGATACCGCGTAAACGAGCGAAATGGACCAGCGTCGAATGAAATAACGATGCTGAAATAGGGATAGCGTTTTACTGAGAAATTGGGGACGCGTGGACGAGGTCCAGGAAGTGGGTTGTAGCGTCGAAGCAGGGAAAATGACGACTACGAAGGGATTACTTTATAAATTGAAGCTGGGAAAGCTGGAGTAGTTTAAATTATTGGTTTTCGATCCACAGGGATCTCAGCGGTGGTCAATAAACATAGGGAATGCAATAGTTTAATACGTTATATGAGTGACTATGATTTTCACTGAAGAACTAACAAAATTAATTCTGAGAGTTAAGCACCAAAGGAAATGAATTTAAATGAAATTCATGAATTTTGATGAAGTTACAAAAATAAATGCCACGATAGATGTTTGATTATGTAGTTTGCAATAGTTTAAATAATATTTAATCCTAACAAGAATATTTATCTGGCGATGAACGTGTTAAGTGGTACTTGAAGGAATGATATAGTAAGCTTCTAGTAATATCTTCAGTGTCTCACGTACTTAAGTTTCTTGAACCATTGAGAATGACTAGAGAACGTCAACCAACTTCGTCTAGGAAATAGCCAAGCCGTACCGTTCTCGATGGCAATTGGAGCATCATAAGTCCACACGCAAATGGAAGCAATTTTCTTTGAAAACTAGATCGTTTTTATGCAGAACTAATCTACTAATCTCGTGATATAAAACATTCCTAAAGATCAACATCCGCGAGTGTCTATCTTAATCTATCAGGTACATTTTCTACAAAATCTTAAAAGTCGAATCTAGAAGCAAAGTGGTTTAAAACTTACTCTAGAACCACTTGTTGTGCCAGTTACGGATGACTGTATTCGGATCCAAGTGTTTTTACTTACACGGTGCATCGATGTTAATAAAACTGTTAACTGCCCTCTTAATGGAGTACCCTTCGAGGAAATATTAAGGAAAACCTACTTCGAATATCAAACTTATAAGCTGATTTAATATTGCCTGAAGAGGGCTCCATTAAGTAGAGTCGAAACTTTGTACATTTTTCATATTTAATAAACAGGGAGGACCTCGAGAACTACATCCTCCACTTTAGCTCTACCATCGTTAGGAGCTACTGTCGAGGGGCTTCGGGGGGGCCCCCCTATAATTACCAGTGCAATATGATGCCATATACAGTCAATCCCATAAGTATTCGTACCTTCTATGCCTATTGAAGACATTTGTCGAAATTCATTGATAGGTTTGATGTTTTCAGATAAATTTTTTATTATAAAAATTTACACGTGTGAAGTCTATTTTTGTACACATTTATATTGAATTTATTTGAAAACATCAAATCAGCCATTTAACTCTTTGCGGTACAACGTTTCAGATAATAAAATAGATCCATGTTGCATAGAAATTTGATTGAGTTCTAAATAAAACAAAATCGGTATATTTTTAGTAATAAAGGAATCACATAATGTAGAAACATTTGTTTATATAGAACTAACTTTTATTCGAGTTTGTTAATCGAACTCGAATATAGTGAAGTTCGTTATTATTAACTTACTTTTACGATTCTTCACATAAAATCAAGGAAAAAAGCTTGTAGCAATAAACCTTCCGCTTGCAACGATTGATGAACCTGTACTGACATGTTGCACATTGCCAACACAAGCGAATACATTTATAACATTTATTGAAGATATTACCAACTGTTCTACGTAAACAAGACGAAATATAAACCTATGCCCATGCAGCTATTGCAATATTTCGAGGTGGGACTAAAAATGTGCCACCATGCATTACGGTGCATCAAAAAGATGGGACACTTTTAATCCCAGCGTGATCCAAAGGGTTCATTTAGACAAATTTCTTCGATAAAATACTTAGGAGACTTACTGTATATCCACAGTACTATAATATTTCAATGATACTATTCATAGCCCCGATAGAAATTTTCATGGTTCCCTCTACTGACATCCCTCGCCAACGACTCCCTCCAAGAAATATAGCATCCCTCGAAATGCATACAACGCAAACATACCACATGCTTCCCGTTGAGCACCCCTGCTCCGAAGCACGTGCGCCCCATCCGCAACGATGCAAGCAATTTCAGCGTCCAGGAATTCCGAATTCACTGTAACCTGCAACAAAAGACCCCAACTGGGTCAAAAGAGTTCCTCCCCCACCCGTTTCCCGTCGAACAGCTTGCTCCATTCGACGAGCATGTCTTCTCCCCGCAAACTTGTTTCGTTGTTCTTCCAGCCCTTTCATCCCTTCGTAACAGGCACGGGACTTCTCGGTCACGCTGATCCTGGCGGATTTGCAAGACCCCCTGGATCCAATAAATCTGCTCCGCTGTAACACGTAACCCTGACACCTCTGGCAAACCCGACTACCAACCCTCTCGGCCTCTCGCTTTCGCTGGCGAACGGGAGCTGGACACCCCTACCGACAACGCTCTACTCCTGACCCAGCATGTCCCTCGGAGCACACACGTGTGCGTAACCGCGTAGCCCGTAGTTCTCCGCGTTTCGCTCTCTTGGATCATGTTCG
The DNA here is from genome assembly GCF_026283585.1 of Hylaeus volcanicus. Lineage (NCBI taxonomy): Eukaryota > Metazoa > Arthropoda > Insecta > Hymenoptera > Colletidae > Hylaeus > Hylaeus volcanicus. Next base: position 24,810,270 of record NC_071976.1, read on the forward strand.
CATGTCAAGCCCAACCGCTCTGACACGCTTTACGCTCGAGAGGCTCCTTTGTCGGGGCTCGTCGGCGTATAACTCGCGCTCTACGCGCATATAACGCGGGTTATCATCTGGTATCGCGGACTGCGAGCCTCGAGGCGCGTACACGCTCGTTCGCGCTTCTGACACCGTGTCACCGGGTCGCCTGATAGTTCCGTGGCGTGATCGGGCCAGGAACTGTTATCGAGTTAGCCAGTCTCGTTTCGTTTAACCGTTTGAAGACCGAATCACGTCTGGCTTCTGGGAGCCGTTCTAACATCGATTTTAACAAACGTGAATCTCTATATGGTCGTTTCGATGTGAGAAATAGCGATACAGTTTAGATTGGTATACTGATATCAAACTGCTACGAAGCCAAAATGTTTTAATACCAAAGTACGTCACTGTTTGGAATTTCGTAACATAGTAGTTGATGCCAACTCTAATTGTAATTATCTGATGTAATTGTAATGACCTTGCTATGTCAAATTGAGCAACTTGATCTACAGTCAGTCCCATAAATATTCGTGTCCTTTATATCTATCGAAGAAATTTGTTTAAAGTGTATGTTTGTATGTACATGTATAAGATTATTCATATACATATTTATAATGAAAAATCCATTCGGTAATATCATAACAATTATTTAATTTAGTCAAAATTCTTCAATAGGCATGGACACTACGAATATTTATGGGATTTACTGTATATTCCACTCTTCTGACAGTACCTTGAAAGATGTGACTAAACTGCGGTCCAAGTCGACGTAGCCTGTGAACCTTTTCGTAAAAATGTGGGTAGTTCGAAGGACACGACAAGAGCAACTTGGTGAAACGTCACAGGATGGTAATGGGTTTTGAATTGTTTCATCCGAAAGGGTCGCTTCTGAGACGCTGTTAGGCGACGCGACGCGGGAACTATCGACGTCCGCGGGACATCTTCAATTGGAAGTTAAAACGGAAGGCGATAGAGCTGGGGTCTAGAAAAAGTTACGCAACCGAACCGTCAATCGTTCGAACGTTATCGATTCGAGAGCGCGTGTCAAGAGTACAAGTTGAGAAGTTTCCAAGGAAGGGTACTTCGGCGTGGTTATCCATTGACAACTGACGAATTGCGCCCAGTTCAACAATGTCGATTACCAACTTTCTCTAAATTCTTACTAACACTCTTTGAAATTATTTACATTTCTTAGTTGCAAACAAGAATTTTCTAATCAGAATAAATATACAAGCTGTTTCCTACTTTTCCGGCAAGATTGTAGGAGCATAATCTAAAAGTGAATTTTTAAATCATCGTGTCAATATGACCACCAAATTGATACAAACTTGACATCGATGTAATATGGAATGTATTACATTTTGAATTTCCTTAGGATTTTGCTGTATCTCAGCAATTGAATTAGTAATTCGTTTAGTTAATTCTATTATTTTAGCGTTTCCCATAACAAGAAGTCACATTCAATACTTACTTATAATATCGTAACAAAGCGTTTATAAACAAACTTCATACAACATTTTTTTCTTGTTTTAACTTGTAGATCATGCTTCTACAATTTTTCCGGAAAAGTTGAAAACACCCTGTATAAAACGTTAACCCTTTGCTGTCATCGTAACCAAACTCGTACTGAATTACGGAGAATATTGTACGTATCGTATTGGCGCCAGTGAAGTGCGACAAGTAAACATATTCTCTAAACAATCGTTCTCGAAACTTTCCACCTCGAATATTAAAACTTGGAGGGAGGTTAACGAAGTGCAAAATAGAAACACGCACTATAAAATGTCGAGGTAACGAGAGACCACCTATACAGTGTCACGGGGATACTTGTTACCGTCTTGTTGCTATTGCCTGAAAGAAAAGGAAGGTCTTCAACTCGAAACGCGACGCGCCATCTGATGATAGGGTTGTCCGGTATAGGTCTGTGAATTATGGTCGTACGTGTATGGAAGTTCCTGCATAGTTACGTGGAAACCTTGGCCGACGGATGACGGACCACACGTGCGTTTGCATTTTTTGATAGCGAGCCGGAGAGACTCGCTTTAAAGTCGAAACGCGGCGCAATACGATTAGAGGACTTGTCCAAGCGATTGCTCATTCTCAGCCGAACCTGTATGCGAATTATACGGGATCCGCGCAAATTTATCATCCCAACTTTTTGGGAGTGTATCAGGGAATATAATAAAATAATTAAAAGGGTGGTTATTGTTCCACTTATTGCTCCGTTACTCAAATTAATATGTGAAACATACCTTTGAATGTTACGAAAAAATGTAGTTTCTTTTGTACGACACCTTTCCAACTTTCTGGGAATATTATTATACTAAAATGCTTTTATCGTTAATACTAAAGTACTTTAACCAGAAATTGGTTAAATCCTGCGACGCGTACACTGTTAGATTGTTAAAATATTCTAATGCAGGGTCTTTATAAGAAGAAGAGGTGACTCTTAGACAGGACATTAGTATTTACGATATAAGGGGTGCAAACAGAATTTGTAATAACATTATTTGCAATCGATAACTCATACATTTCTTATTTACGTCAATAACTCCAGAAGTACATTTCCCATGGACCATTTCAAACCTACCACCTATCTGCGCCGCAGAAATATTTTTTCTCCTCAAGGGTGACCTATCTATTTCGTCAATTAATTCTCAATCACCCCAATGACGTATTTCTCAGAAATATAACAATCAAGAAACCTCGAATCCACTATCCCAAAGCTCGACTATTCTCCCAACAAAGCCCACACTCTCCATTTTTCTATTTTTCCCGAAATCTCGTAACAAAATCCCCGAACGCGAAACGGTCGAAATTGGGGGATGAATTAGAGCAATTCGCGCTGGCAAATTGAGATTACGACCACGCGCTCGCGAAACGCGAGGGAACAGAAACTCCGCGCGACATTTGTGGCGCGTACGTGGCGTGAAAACCGCGCGGTTTTCCCCGTCTGCGCGGCCACGCGAATAAGACAGGTGTAAATTAGCATAGATGAAGATATACCAGATCCGAAAGTGGATTAAGCGGCGCGTGCGAGTGAAAAGTTCGTTCTTACCGGGGAACTCGCGCCGCTTAATGAATTCCAAATTTATTCCGACTCGTTCGCGTTTTCTCGGGGCGATCGTACGCCGCCCCGCGAATATATGCGCTCGCTTGTGCGCGGCTTGCTGAAATTCAATATCAGTCGACGATGAAACTGGATGTGACAGCGCTGTTCCTGGGAAACGCTCGCTTTTGCCTCGAAAACGGGTCAAGCGAGCGAAACGCAAAGCGTAGCGAGGGACGACGCGGTGCCGAGGGGGTGGAAAACGCGTTCCCGCGATAGAATAGATACGACCTATCGACACACGGTGTCACCTGGTCTCCGTATCGCTCCAGGTAGTTTCGTCTGGCCGAGGTAAACTTTTCGTGCTCGCGTTTGCGCGTAAAGGATTTGACTGTTTCGCAACTGGATATCGAGTTTCCCGCTTTGAAACTACCCTTTTGTCTCCTCCTTTCTACGATCGCTTCTTTTTCAAATTTGGATATATAGGTTTCTGGCTGGCCTCTGTTGCAGATTTCGTGAAAAAGAGTATGACTGGAAGGTGTGTATCAGGGAACTATCGAAATTGTACCACTCTAAATGTTGTAATATATTAAGTTGTCACAAAAGTTTCTTTCGTTTTATTAATAAGTAATACATACACGATATTTTATGTTTTGTGTTACATTACATCGTGTTACAAGAAATTAGATTGTCTATTTATATAAACACTGCCGCACAAAATAATTGAGTGCAACTCACGGAAGAAACTTTTGGGACAATCTAACACATTTTTGGATATTCACAAATATTTATTCAAATACAATATTTAATATTCACTTTTCTTACGCTTTATTATAAGGTTCTAATAACCGAGTACCCTCTGGCACGAGTATTTTACCTCTCACCCCTGCAATAAACGAAATTTAAAATCTCCCAACAATAAATTTTCAGACAATATATTTCCATCCAACGGTCAAACTAGAAATAAAATATTCTCGATGAAAAACTTGGACTGCAAAAGCGCAAACCCAATCTCCATGAGAAATCCTGTTGAAACTTCCCCGCGTTAATTCACCCCGGACAAAACTTCTCCAAAAACTCGAACGAAGAAATGATTTACACGCCAATTGCGCGTCCAATAATTGCAAAAAACGGTCCCCGTTTATATTTACGAGGTGTACGCGTTTATAAACGACACCTGTACCGGCGTCTGACGTTCGCTCCGTTTTATAGCCCCGCCCCGTGTAACAACCGCGTCTCATCCCCCATCCGGTTAGGTTTGATCTTCCCAGCGCACCGTATGCGCTGGTAGACGCTCCAGGGCCAACAGCAACAGCGTGTGTCGCCAGTTGCAAAGTCGTAATTTTTGGATGGGTTTGCCGCCGGTTGCTTGATAGGCGCAAAGTCAATTTTCAGTTATCGAGTCGCAAGTTCGTCGTTGCTGAGCGCGATAGTTCACGCCGTCTAGCCGCAGCCTTCCGACATAACCCGAGCGGGTGCGGTTGGTTTACGAGGTTATGCAGCCGTGCTAAAGTAGTTAAAGGCCCTCTCGACGTACTGGAAGTCACCCACCCGACGATGGACGTTAGTTTACAGCGCCAGAAGGGAGGGAGGGTCGCCCTCGATGGCGAAAACACGGATTATCGCTGACGGAGCCGCTCTTTCTAATCGGCTGCGACTGCGAACTTCGTTCTCAATTAAGCTTTCCGGGGTCACGCGCGATCGATTGAATTTGTTCCGGGGATTGACACCATTTTGCCCGCTCTGGAGACGCTGGAGCACCTTGGAGCTGTGCTTCAGGAACTTGGAGAACACAGTAATCAGTATTGGGGTTGTCAGGAATTTAGGGTGGTTGATCATTGGTATTTTTTTGGTTGAGCAGAGGTGAGTGAATGAATCGTTTAAATTTATTTTTCCTTCTTGTTCAGGGAATGGTTCTTTGTTTATTTATGTTGATTTATGTAAGCAAACAACGTCAGGCTCTTAGCGTTATTTTAGTGATATAGTGACCAGGCCTGAGAATATCTATACATTTATGATAAATGTGAATATGCAAAAATAAGGTACTTTAAGTTATAAGATTTATAAGGTGAGATATATTTTGTTCGGGTTTTTTTGATACATGTATTCCAAAAATTTAGATATCTTGTTACAAAAACAAGGAAAACGATAGAACTTCCTGAGATATTCCACCCCCTTAATTACACCCCAACCTAAAAACAAATAATCCAGGCCAATCTTGATCTCAACCTCGACGAGCAACGATTTTTATCCACCCTCAACCACGGTCGAGTAATCAATCCAACCAATAAAACCAAGTCAATTACCCCAATTCCCCAATAACAACCAACGAATCGAGAACATCGTCCGGTTGTAGGTATCTCAATAATCCGGATAGAAATCCGGGCAAGATAGAATTTCAATTAGCAACGTTATTATTACGTCCAGGTTGAAATTTCTGTCGGTCCACCCTCCAGTCTGTGGTTCCGAAGTATCCAAGTCCAGGCAAACCAACAGTAGTTACGGGAAGTTGTTAAGGACACCGTGAGCATTGAGTATCGCCGCATTGATTGTCCCCGAATTCGACGAAGGGGAAGTTCGAATTACCAGCGAGCCTTTCCTAGTCAAACACGGGACACTTCTCGCAGTAATAACAAACTCAGGAAACCAGTTACATGAAACGCAACACCCGGAACAGTGGACGTTACAAACAATACCTCTTACGAAACTGTCCAATCGAATTGAAAGGGACTGAAGGGGTGACAAAGGGGAGCGGAAAAACAATTCGTCGCGTCGCTTTGCATCAGAATTTTCAACGTTAAGAAGGGGTAGAAGTCGAATAAACAATTTCTTTCTGTCCTCTTACGATCAACTCCGTGTATGATTCAACTCTGTGCCACAATTAGGTCAACTGTACTGTTTAAAAACTTAGAATGTGAATGTGAAGGTGTTTAATTATTTACGTAAAGATGTGCGTTTAACTGTAAAATATCTATTTTTGATCCCAACTTCGTGTCAAACCAAGGAATGCGTGGCTCGGATAACGACGGTGATTATACGCTAAGCTTGATTGATAAATGTAGATTACTGTCGAGTATTAGCAGTGCTAGAACTTCGAATTCCAGAATTTATCGAATCGCACATTCGTGGTTCCAATGTGAGGAGGACACTTGATTACAATCGCCGTCTAAAATAATCATTAATGAATGTAGTGATAAAAAAAAAGGTTACTGACAAGATAAAATTTTGTATGTGCGAAAGTACGAATAATATCTTTCGCGATATTCTCTATATCAACGTATGAGGAACGATTCAGAATAAGTATTCATCGAAGACATTAATCGTGGGAAATTTTTCCATATTTCGATATCTATTGGCTGTACATAATAACTAAAAATTAATTTCTGATAATAGTTAAATTAATTATTAACAATACTTGTTGAAAGAATTACGTTTAGGGAATATGATTATGCTATAATATTAGAAAATCGAAGGAAATTTTGTTTTCTTTCGATATCCATGGTATCGTACTTAGTATTAAGCTCGTCGATTGTATGATCCTCATCGTATTATTTTCTGTATTCTGCATCTAACCGTATGAAACTAATCCTTGACTAATTCCTATACAACTCGAACTTTTTCATCCCAACTATCTCCCCTCAACCAGAATCAGCGATAAACAACAATTCCCTCCTAATACCATCCTACAAATTAAATCGAACAGTTCCCACTCAAACCTGCCCGTCTTCTTCGTGGAACGCTAATCGTCATCGGCCCACCGCCGTAAACGCTCGACTCGATCCGTCAATTAACGAGGCGCGCGACGGGTTCCGGCGATCGAGTCGCGAAATCGCGGGAAACCTCGTCCGCGTCGAGTCGAGTTTCATTAACTTCTGAAAACGCGACGCGTCGATCGATAGCAGCCGCCCGGAAGCTTGTAACCCGGGGAAAAAGCCGCGATAAAGCACGATAATCCGGCGCGCCTGGGCCGATAGAGGAGCGGTCGGAAAACAAAACTAAGACGAGTAGGAGAGGCCAGGCCTGGCACGGTATCGTGGCTTTATTGCGCGTTTTACAGGACTCCGACGCTTGTATAATTGTCGAGGGCGGAGGGTTGGCCCATTTTCAAGGGTGGAAATATGGCCGCGACTCGAGCGACCCCCGTCGGCAAAAGTCGATACCACGGGCCTCGTGAGTTCGTTTGCTCGTCGCTGCCGCCGCGGCTCGGGAAAGCCTCTGACCGCCTCCGAGTTTCTAATCAGCCTACATCTGTCCGTTGTGCATCCACCCCCCGAGGTGAGGGTGGCACGCACAACGCGTACCCGTCGCTTTGTACAGGCACACCTGATATGGGGGAGTCGGATGCACGCGGAAGGTTCGAGCAGTGCTTCCCAACAGGTGGGCCCAGATACGCGAAAAAAATTCTAATCGATTGGACAGGGGGTAGAAATCTTTGATTTTATTAGAAAAATCTTGGGAGTACTTTATTTTTATCTTTGATGATGGAAGAATGAAGATACCGAGGATGGAAGGGTGAGGCTGTTTTGCAACGTAGTACAAAATTATTGGGTGATAGAAAATGGAGAATGTTTGTAAGGACTCCAATCGGAAATGGAGTATAGAAACCACGATACAAAAATCTAAATTAATTCGAATACAAAAAATAATATAGACACTATCTTACGTAGAAAACTGAATCTACATAGTCAAAATTATTTTCCTGAACATAATGCTCTTTGACATTATATTTATATTTTGATCCTATGCCAGGCCTACTTTAGAAATAAACTGAATACGTAATTAATACTCAATCTACGATAATAAAACGAAGAAAAGCTGTGTTACAATTATATTAGAACAAACGAATGGAAAGACTTCAGTTTCGAAAGAGACTTTTCCAATATAGATCCCCTCTCAAGTAGATTTAGATGCAACATTAAAACATTATTCATAGAAATTAATCATCAAACGCCTAATACCTCATTTCTCAAGACTTCGAACACAAAGAAATCATTTTTATAAAAAAAAATAATTCCCAATAATTCGTAATCGCCACCCAACGTGTGATGTTCACCAAAGGAGGCCACTCACCTTAACGCAACCCGCTGCAAAATTCCGCTATAACATCCACGACCCTCCCCCATCCGCCGAAGTGTATCGTACGACTGTTGGATTGTCCTAAGCGGGACGAGGAAAAAGGTTGGGAAGCACTGAGGGTGGAGCAACCGAGAGGGGAAACGTGCCGAACATGAAAGAGAGAGACGGTAGAGGGGAATCGAGATATCGATTCCACGCGCGATACGGCCGGGTGTTTCCGGGCCTGGCCGCTCGCTTCGAGCACCTTCGACAACTTCGACAACGCTAATTACAGGATAACGGTCTAACCGTGGTCACCGAGCTTCCGGAGTCGAGAAAATCGAGTCGCAACCCGTCGACACGGTGATCGAATTTTTCCTTTCATCCTCAGCGCAGCGCCGCGGTTTTCCATCGACCGTTTCGCCGTTCCTCCCCCGTTCCCGTCCGCGCCTCGCCCCCCTCGCCCCCCCCCCTCCCCCGTGTCGTTTATCATCGTTCGGATAATGGTTTCCAGGCCTCGCGAAACTGCCTATCGATGGAAACCGGTTACACGACGCGTGTATCGGGGCTTTGTGCACGGTTAAAAGGAAATCCGGTTGATTAGTTTTGGATAGAAAACGATTCGTGTCGGCGAAAGCTTCCTTTAATTTCGCGTGGCCCGTTATTTAGGACGGTTCGCGTGTCCCAGGCAAAAAGGCACGACGAACCTTTTCCAATCGTCCAGGATGCACGTGGGACGGGGAAGACCGAAAAGCGCTTTTCAATTATCGAAAATAAGTCGTGGGAAAATCGGTTATTTTTACTGGGGGTCCATGACGCTGATTGCGCGTGCAGGAGTGGGCCTCTCGTGGAAATCGCTGCGGAGCAGTTTTCCTATTTCCTGGAAAATGTATCTTGTCGATGCCTGATCGCTTGGACTATTTGGGAGCGAGGACTTTTGTTTAGACTGTCACTGTTTCCTCAATTTTCATAAATTACTCAGAAAATTGCTTGAATGCTCCAGACTTGATTTCATCGGCATACAAAAATATTGACATCACAAAAATCGTGGAACATGAACGATAAAATTCGTAGACTTGCTGGTACCCCTTACGCGGAATAAATTCTCCAAAAATGTTTACGTTTCTGACATAAAAAAAAGGAATCGACCACCTCCTACGATGACGTTTGGTTATTTTTGGGGTTGTCCGAGTTCCTCGTATTAAACTTTAAAATGTTTGCGATCAAAATGAACCAATCGTCGGTAATTAACGAGACCAAATCAATCTACGATTTATTTACAAATGGATACGGTTACGTGATCCTACGAAACTTCCTAGTTTCGAACAAAAAGGCTACTTTCCATTAAATTGGTATTTAATCTTTCACGATGCACACTTCGTCGCGAGAAAACCATGGCGAGATCGCGATACACATTTGCAGTTTTGTGGACGTGATTGGGTTAACTCGCGCTGACGTCTCTCGGCTTCGACAAACAATTTTTCATCGGGCAGCATTTCGTCGAGGGAAATTCAACGACCGTCGGGTTCCGGAATTGTTGTAACTGTTTTACGGGTCGCTTTTATGCGCTCCGCCGTATCGACTGATCCTGTGGAAGTGCGCGGAAATAATTACGGCTGCTAAAGGAAACAAACCTCCAAACAATGTAAATTTACTCTAATCTATCATTCCACTCAGCGTGATGGGTCAATTGTTTCAAAAACTTATTTGAATAAGTTTAAATAAATAAGTGCATGATTTAAATTAATGATCTACCATTGGGAACTATCATTTGCTCCTTAACGATGAGCATAAACGAACGAGGAATTATTTCCTATAGAGATATTAAAATAAGAAACACGATAGCTCATGTGTTCGTTTACTTTTACAAGAAGCAATGTCACACTTATTTAATTTAAAGTCGCAAAATATTGTCTTAACAGTCGTCACGATATTTTTCTTTAATGTATTATAGAATTGAATATTTGTTAACTTCCGAAGCAGACTAACAATCTTAACGAACCAAGTTTGTACAGAGTAATAAAATATCTAAGAAGACAATATAGTCTAATACCCATTTCTATCGCGCAATATTGTGAACTGCTATTCGTATAAATCATAAGGGTATCCAGATGTCCTCAAAGTACAAGTTCCACTCGAGATCAATAACAACTCACTAACAATATGTCCCTACTCAAAGAAACTCATCCCGAATTCCTCGTTCCCTCCATAAAGTAAGAAAAGAAATTCGCACAAGGGGCACTCGGGGTGTCTAAACAGCTGGAGCGTAGGGATCCCTTCAAAAAGGGTGGAATTAGGTTCGGTAACAACCCATAAACAATTTCTCCCCTCCTCGAGGGGAATTTATCCTCCCAGAAACGGTAAGTACACCATTGAAGACCACTATCGAGTAGAAAGCACCGACTTTACGAGATAAACTACGAAATATATCGCGACGAGGATCGGTCCCGTTCGTCGGCTCGATCGATCGATCCAAATAAATCATCTTAACGGGGGAGGATCCTTAAGCTTCGGAGCTCGTATCCTGTACCGACTTAAGCTGGAAAAATCGAGGCTACTCGTCGTAGTCCTAGACAAAAGCTAGCAAGAGCGCGTGAGGCTCATAATAATCTCGCGATTTCCACGTCAATGGCGCCATAGAGTGGGTCCAGCCCTGAGCACGGCCACCTAAAGCCGCAATCCCAGCTATTATTTTCGTACCATTACGATGCAAGCTGTGCTTTTACTTGATTAGTAAGTTCTTCTTTTGTTTTATTTAAATGCCATGCATCTGCTACCAATAAGGTTATCATAAACCTATCCAGGGTTATGTTATATTCTTTTACATTCATACCTTATTTTATACTTATTGTATATGTTAATTTTAATTTTTTGTTTCATTTTATTTGAATAGTTCACACTTGCTACCGAGAGGGTAAATGCACAAGAGTATCTTGAACCCCCAAAAATGATCTATTATCATTGTTTGTCACCAATTGTATTTTTCCCGGTTTTATGAAGCCTATATAGTTTCCAAAACGTCTCCCAACCATGAACCCAATACGGAATAAATTATTTTCGCACTACCCACTCGTTCCCAGATCAAAACCTAACCGCACACCGTCTGCCACCATAGTTTCCAAGGGTTGAATTGAGAATTCATGCAAACGAAATAAACGCGAATCGCTCTGATATACAACTGGCAACAATCACTGTTAATTTCGCATATTTTGCTGCTCCAGAGACATCTGTCACATCGTCCAACGAATTTATCACTCGCCCCTTGTCACTCTATCTGAAACACGTTAAAGCGTTCGGTGGTTACTCGTTAAAAAAAAAAAAAAAAAGATCGATTTTCGAGCGTCGTAAACTGCGACCCGCAACACGGATCGTTGAATCAGTTATACTAATTTTTATTTTTTTGCCCATTTCATGATCCGTTGAAATTTTGCTGATATGTCTCGCGTGGGAGTCGCGCTGATATACGGGACACAATGGAAAACGGCGCGCTGCGTTTAAACCCAAATAACATAAAAACTAATAAATGCGAAGCAATAAAATTCATGGGGAAAAAAAAGTTCGGGACAACTCCCCGCTCGCTGGGCGACGATAATGCCAGTATTTCTTCCGAACTAACACTTTGCGTCGTTTAACGTTTATTTGTTGCAATGCGCACGTTTTCGAAGAGAGAAATCCTTCGACGAGAAAAGAATTTATGGGCGAAACTAGAAAATAAAATTAGAACAGATGTCAGCTAGTCGAAAAAATGGATTGAGATACCCAGGAAATATTTAGAGTAATAATTTTAGTTTTCCACTTTTAATCTGACGCGTATACAGCGCGATATTTAAATTGACATATTTTTTGTTACTTTCGTTGGAAGAGATAGGTATCGAGTTCTTTTTTAAAATTTCATTCCTCTTTGAAGATGGATTACTGGCATTTACCGAGCGTATATTTATATTCAATACCATGTTTATTTATATTCACGTGGAAAATGGAATCCTTTGAGAATTTCATTCCTTGAAATCGACACGAAAATTTCAACGTAATGAAGAAACAAAAATTTATTTTCCACGCGCTCTTTGTTCGGGCTTTTCGTAATTTTAATTATCGTATCTAAAGGGAATATAATAAAAAAGAAATGAGCATGGAACAACTCCTGGGAATTACGGTGAAAATACGCTCTTTGTGTCTCTGCAATTATTATAGCGACTTATAGCGAGGAAAAAGATAATAATGCTACGTGTTTCAACTTTTAATAAAGGAGAAAAATAGGTAGACTATTCTAAACGTAGAAATTTTCATTGAATTAGAGACCTCAGTTTTGAGAATATACGATGCTTTTACAATTTAATATTCAATTTCACTAAAATTAATTTTGTTTGTATAGCAAGCATTGTCATCGGTTGTTTAAACACAGCATATTAAAAAGCTTCCACTGATTAATTGCGCACAAATCAACGTTACATTGTAGGAAGGTAAACTAAATTAACGAACTAAGTGAATAAAATTGAAATCGTGGAGCCATGAATTCCTGCAGAAGAAACCAGCGCTCAATTTTCCGAAGCAGGTCTAATTGCTCGTTTAAAAAAGAACTCCAGCGTGCGCAAGTGGTTAAGCCAAGCAGTAGACAGACGCGCTAAAGCAGTTTTCAGCGATCCGAAAAGCAACTTTTCCAGCTGCGCGCACGGACAGCGGAATTATTTATTTCGCGCTCTCGCTTTCGTTCAACTCTCGATCAGCGCGGAAGTCGAGCTTCCCATATTGAAATCCATAGTTCATGAATTTTTATTCTCCTCGTTCTCCCCTAAAGTCACACGCCCGGCTTTGTCGCATTCTCATTTCGTCCCCTGGCCAAACTTTTGCGCCGGACCCGGTCGCCGGTCTAACTTTTTCAAACATCATTTGCCTTTGTAAAGCCCGGCAGCGTTCGTCGAGAATTGCTTTCGTCGGGTATCGGGGTCTCGCGGTAACATATTACATTCGTTGCCCGAAATGGAATATTTCTGTCTTTGTTCTTCCCTTTTTCTTTCCATTTTTTCCACCGCTCCCTCCCGTGCACGTTTTTCAACGCTGGGTATTGTAAACCTTCAAAACGGTCGCTTTTAAACGCCATCGCGGGAGCCTGGTATTCAACGAGCAGATACGCGAATGACATCTGTCCAACCATGGACGCGGGGTAATCTAAAAATCGCGTGAACCAGCGATGCGCAACCCGCTCCCTGGATTATTTGAATAAAACTGTGTTCTCTGTTGAGCAATGCTCGGAAGGAAAATCGAACAATAGAGGAGCTGTGAAAGTGGTGTAAGTCCATTTGAAAAAATGGAGTTTTTGCATGCTATGGTTAAAACGTGCATCGATATTGTTTGTAAAAGAGTTTCAGTGACGGAGATTGTCGTTATGCAGCTAATAAAATTAGAGCTAGTGGGGGTGTGTATGAAGCTATTCATCGAATTGCTTACCCTGATTATTGCACAAACCTCGATAACTGCACTGACTTCCTGCAGTAATCGAGGTGCGACTCTATACATAAGATGATACACCAAAACGAGCAATACACTATAAAGGGGAGAGTGAAAAGAAAACGAAAAAAAGAATGGATAAAGCAGATTAAAAGTGACAATAATCGTAAACGGATTTTTATCTGTATTCGTCAAATCAAAGTTCGATAAACCAGACGAAAGTTTCAGATTGATCCACGAGCTGAACATTGTGCACCACTGGCGTAAAAGCCGTGCTGAAAACTCTGCCTCTGCGAAACTGCAGATAACAATTCGCGAAAATCAGTGATTTTTCCTGCCTGGGTGTTAAATACATTGATCCCGCTTTATCCGAGCGATATATTGGGTAGAACAAAAGGTCTTGGCGATTTTCTAGGACGCAGTGTTGGTATAATATACCTAAATGGGAAATGGAAAATTTCGACGGTACTCTAAATACTAAAACAGTGAACTGACAGGGTTAGTAGTAGTAACAGTAACAATAAAATAACTTTATGTTGCTTCAAGGCATCGCTACTACCCAATATTCCACCAAACTAAAATATTACACTCCGCAATTCCATTTCCACTTTTTCTTTAATCAATATCACGCACCTTTATTCGAAAGTATTCAAATAAAAATTTTCCCCATCTTTATATCTCAATGGCTGATATCCAATAAAATTACAGTCAGTCTAAATTAAATAATAAGTTCGATGTTTTTAAATAAATGCTTCATTATAAATATGTTCATGGATAAACATTACACTTGTATATGTATAATGAAAAATTTATTTGAAAACATCAAACTTATCATTTAATTTGGACAAATTCCTTCGATAACGAATATTTGTGGGACTGACTGTATATTTTTTAAAAGACTGAATCCCTCGTCCGAAGATTAGAATTCATTTGTGCCAGGTTCACGTCTAATCGTGTTATGTTTTTTCCACTGGCAAACTAATCTTCTCCGTTCGACTGAGCAGGATTCTCTTTCCTCGATAGCGATACGCTGTGCAAAGCCACGGAACGATCGTATTGCATGTATTTGATTCCGGACGAAAGCAGAGGGCTGCATTCATGGGGCTCGAGGGCAATCGCAGGAACACTCAATTGCCTTTCAAGTAGATCGATCATGCTCTTACTTAGGGAAAAGTCACAATCGACAATTGCACAATTACGTCTGCGGCATTCATAATTTTCCAATCGAGCCCGGACCCGGCTTGCAATTAATTATTCCAGACCGTCTGATTTGTCCGAGCTGTTAAACGAAAGGTTCTTGTATAGAAATGTTCGTTCTCGTTCATGTTTTATCATCCGCGTTCGAATATTATCCAGGGAAAATGAGCATAAATAAGAGAAAATTTAATTTCGCGCGGGATCAATTCTCTACGACTCTCATAGAACACAGGAGCTCTAATTACGTAAAGCAGTTTACGATAATATTATTTCTTTTAATTCTTGACTATAAGTAGGATTGTACGATTTGTATTTTGACGATTAGTTTAGTAGGAGTACGACTAAATTTCCATGAAAAAGAATGTTGAAACAATACTGGCGTCGATATCTGTTTCCATGAAAAGATGAGACATCGTTTATCGTGCTAGGTATAATGCTACGCGACGAAATAAAGGTATTTCTCTACATTCGAACAACAATCCAAGGCCATCGAGTCAAGTGATTCAGTCCGCGCAATCAGGGGAATAATGCTAGACTTGTACGACTCGTTAGCCTTCATCATCGCGGAAATCGAGTTTCATTCCGCGATTCCGTCTTCCATAGAAGAGCCAGTATTTGCATTCTTGTCCCCGCACAAACACAGAAGACTGCAATACCCCTTTGACATACTCGAACGAGGTACTCGCATTTAACCCGAAAGATCTAGCAAACGATAAGGTACTCGAACCTGTTCAATCCAGTGTACACAATCCTCAAAGAGATTGCTTTTTGTCGCTCGCGTTCGGAAGCCATTATACTAGCATCAAAATCACCTGGCCGCTCAAGGCCATCGATGGATTATCCCTACCATAACATTTGGCTAACACGTAGCTCCCTCTCCCGTCCACAACGCGCAAACTTACTGGTTCAATCTGTCTCTCAAACAGACAGGCGTGATTCACGGTTGAGGAAGTGGCCTTAAGCTACCAATCGAGTTTGATCCGTCTATAGCCTAGGGAACTCTGGTCCAACGTGTTGCGAACCGTGACTCGATCGTGATTTTACTGGACGACGTTGCTTTCCAGGCAAATTAATCTCTTCGTGTCCAATTCCACGCGAGATCGCTCTCGATGGGAATCAGCGTTAGGAAATTTATATCGTTAGGATATCCTTTGATTTTTTTTTTAATATAAATACCTGGGATGAGACATTTCTTTAGATCGGAGATTTGCATTCGTTTAGATGAAAGTCTTCTCGCTTACCTGAAACAAAAAGGGAAAGTGTTAGAAACAAGGGCTGATTATGCCTTACAGTTAGATCAGGGGTAGGGAAACCTGAGGTTTAAAAATACATTCTTCCCTAGTCGAATCTATTTCTTGGTGACTAGGTGACATAGTCTTCTTGCTCTATTTAAAAAACCGAACGGTAAACCACTCCTATTCTTAAAAACATTATTCTTGTAGTAATTCTACAGTATATGATACATTTGCTTCCTAAAAGATTCCTAAGAAAATTTGCAAAGATATAAACAAGAACGTTGCGTCAACAAAAGAGGTATGTATCAAGTATCGAAACATTGGTCCCAAATATTTCAGCAATCCAACGGTGCAACGTCTTCGAATTTTACCAGAATGTAGATAACATTGTTGCCAATCTATAATTTAACCAAATTCCTAAGAAAGACAAACCGGACACCAGCGTTCTTCTCGGATTGATCAAGATTGAAGCAGTAACCCCAAAAAGTGTGCTCAGTTCCGCGGCGGCGTTTAGTCGAGCCAGAAAACGCAAGCGCGCCGTGTATAATTTCGGATAAACGGGAGGATAAGTGACGAGTCTCAGCGGTCGAGTGGACGAAGGCCTTCCTCTCGGAGGTCGACGTCCTGGCGAAACCATTCGAAACTACCGCTGATGCGGCGAGCAGCCTCGTTAATCCTTGGCGTCGCGCGGACCAGTGCTAACTCGTTGCGTTAGCAACTTTTCCAGAAAGAACAGAGGAAAAAAACGATGGACAACCTAACCACGATGAACGCGTGAGAGAGAGTCTTCTCGGAACTTGGCGGAGGCCGTGAAGCAAACGACGCCGCCGTTCTGGCGCAATTAGCAGCCTCGCGTTCTCGCTCGATTATCCCCGCGTGATACGGTTCATCGACTATGAATGAAGCGCGAGCCCGCTTGTCCTCGTGGGAAACGCTCCCGCCACCTTACACGGGCCCTAGGAAATGACGTACCCAGGAATTCGAGGCAATTTCCTACTCGATACATGATGTCCACTGCCAATACCTCCAGGAGGGTGCTCTCGGACGCAGGTTAAATAGAAACCGCGGTTTCTCATAGATTGTGGGTAATTTAGTAGATGGGGTGCTTTCGGAGCAGGAAGTATTTTTAACACTTAGAAATAATTCTTTCTTCAACCTTGTAGGTCTCAGGACCATTGTACAGTTTGAACCCCTCTACCTCTTGGGTCCACCTAGGAATTCTTTTCCCAACGTTACTGTACGAAGTTTAGAGTTTCTACTTAACATTTTCAACCTTCAAGCGGCATGCCAAAGCACTACAATACTCGATTCATCGCTATACTCAAATAAGAAGAACGACGCATCGCGCAACCCTCCTTCAATTTCACTTTACGTCCTACGTCCACCAGACCCTACAACGTCACTTCACACTTAACAAAGTGCCTGTTAGAGCATCCTGTGACAATTACATTGCGTACCAACCCTTCGACGTATCTAAATTGTACGAACACCCAAGACCTCTCTGTATACCGTAATCAGAAACGCTGTTGAAGCGTGGCGGTACGTGGCTTGCAACAAGTGAAGTTATTCCACGCGAGCAAAGTTCCCGTCTACGCAGCGTCACGGACACGTTTCAGGCCAGCCAAGAAAACCGACCTGGAAGCGAAGTGTCCCTTCCGCGCAATAAGTAACGCGCGCCGCGCCGGGGGCGTCGGACACGGCCAGAAAATATACGCAGCGCCCGGCGCGGATGTCTCCTGCCGCGGGAATTTCGCACACTTTACCGCGTTTCACTGCGCCCGATTACCATCTCTCCTGTCTTTCCGCGCTATAAATTCCTATAGTGTCGCGCGTTAATCCACGGATTAGCCGGTGACTGCGGCGGATCCCGCGGCGGCGCGAAACAGGAACTCCAGGGCGAGAGAGCGAGGCCAGAGAGCCCCCCTCGGGGGAGGAAGCGGAGAAAACCAGACTGGACGAACTCGTTTCGTGGGATTACGAATTACCACGACCGTTCAAGGGGCTATGCTCCCGGGGAAATTTGGAAAAACTCGCGTTTCGATTTTTTTGGGTGGCAGGCGAGCGTTTGACGGCGTTTGAGGGCTAAGTAGCGGTGGTTTGGGCAAGGTAGGCGAAAGTGAAGTGCTGTTTACTTTGTAAGATTGAAGCATCGAATGTTCAAGGTGTGGGGATAACGAAGAGGGATGATTTTAAGGAGACGTGGAATTCTGGAAATTTAAAAATTAGCGTTTCGATTTTTGGGTGCCAGGAGAATGTTTGATGGCGGCTGGAGGCGTTTGAGGGCTAAGTAGCGGTGGCTGGGTATAGGTTGTGGGACTTAGAGGGCAAGGTAGGCGAAAGTGAAGTGCTGGTTACTTTGTAAGATTGAAACATCGAATGTTCAAGGCGTGGGAATGACGAAGAGGGATGGTTTTAAGGAGGCATGCTATCCTAGAAATTTGAGAAAACTGTCACTTTGATTTACCATGTAACAGAATAATTTAGATGCAGTCCTATCTAAATGGCGCTGAGTTGAGTCTGTACTATGACATTTAAAGGAGAAGATATCTGCATTTTCAATCCTCTTGACCTATCCCATATTCGTTACTCGTCAACGTGTGAAGAGTCTCGTTCGTTGCGGTGGTATTAATTAAGATTGCAAACATAATATCCAAAAATAGTGAGGATCCATTATTACAGGAATTTTCAGTTGTCTTTCTCGCAAGGTTCTGCTGCAATTAAAAACCCATATTCATGGTCAAGGATTCTCGAACATATTATAACATAATTAAAAGGAATTCCCATCGTATATCCATAAAGTAAAATGCTCATCCACTAATAGATGACACTGACCTAACAAGCCTAGTGAAATCTACCCACTACTCCCCCACAGAATTTTAATCTTCCTCTCTAGGATACATCTGTCTAACACCAGGTAACAAACTTCTCCAAACGACAAACCCTCGTCTGAGGACCATGTTCACGGCCCTCCAAGGCTCCAACTCCGCAAAGAAGTCACGGGCGTGTCTCCTCGATTAAGTAACAGGAACGACACTTCCCCCTGGCGCACGGTGGTCCGGGCCATGTTGCTATAAAACTCAGAGGGTCGAGAGAATGGCTCGAAATTGACGATAAATCTTCCCCGCTGACCGCCGGTGTTTATTTCCCCGCGTTCGGCTCCACCGTGGGGAATAACTGCGAGCACACTTTCTAGAGTCACGTCATGTATACAGCGTGCATTAGTTGAAGAAAATCGCGAGGGAAAATATGGCGACGCGTTCCTGAACTACGACGTGCGTCGTAAGAAGCGAGCCCGCGGACGCCATCGCGAGGAGGATAAGGAACGCTTCGCGAGTGTTCCACTGCGCCATTTTACTTTAGCCAACATCGTGATTTGAGTTTTTGGTCAATTGCACCAGGAGGATGTATAACCCCACAATGTTTATTTTCTTAACACCTCACCTACAGAGATAATTCTTTC
>NC_071976.1:24829732-24878201 GCF_026283585.1 Hylaeus volcanicus
CCTCACAATGTTTATTTTCTTAACACCTCACCTACAGAGATAATTCTCTCTACACCCTTGTAGGTCTCAGGACCACTGGACGATTTGAACCCGCTCTACATCTCAGGTCCACCCAGCAATTCTTCTCCCAGCGCTACTGTACGACGCCTCGACTAATTCCAGTCTCTTTAGTGTTAACCAAAAATCGCTCCAGCCTGCCGAGGCACAACTGCTAAAGTAGCTCAGAATGCGACGTCTGGAGGGCCACGAAACGAGGTACGTAGTTCACCTGGCACACGGTGGGTGCAGCGTCGTCGTTCGCGCTCGTAAACGTCGAGCAGGTACGAGGGCCATCGGTTACGAGGGTGGAGGCGGCCACCCGTTCCGAAAGGTATCCCCCAGGTGAACGAGGGAAGAACGACGAGCCCTCGGGGGTCTCGTGACTCGGACGGCCCGGGGACTCGTAAATGCTCGGGGAAATTACGCGAGACCCCCGTGCCAAAATTACGCCTCGCGAGATCGTAATGGCTCGCCGTTGCACGCTGGATGCCCGAGCTTCGGCTCGCGTGCGCATTAATGCGCGGTTACGTTTGCTTCCACGAACGCGCTATTCCGTGCGGAAGGGGCTTTTTTTCCCTTGGTCGGGGTCGGAGATCGCGGCGAACTTTAATCGAGTTAACGCCGCGGATGCCAGACTTCTTGCGTTTCCGGTTAAAGTAAACGAAAGTCCATTTAAATGCCTGAATTTATACGAACGCTCGATAGCTCCCACGGCGGGGGCGCGGGAGACTATTTTTTTTCTGGTTTGGGAGAGCGTGACGCACGGACTTTGCCCGTTTGTTACCCGTTATCTATCGACGAATGTTAAGGGGCCTCCTCTGAGGGAAGGAAGCGCGTTTCACGAGCTTTTCTTATCAAACTATGTCGATAATGGCTTTTTCAGACCCTGCCGAGGCACTTATTTTTAGAGAGACGCGTATCTGTTTCCACGAAGGAATATTGATTTGACCCGACACCTCGTGAAGAATTGGAATAAGTTGAATGTTTATTATATTCTTCCTAAAAAAAAAGCCGAGTTTGAACCACATACATTTCATTTAATTACGCTTTTCAAACACTCTGACGTGTTTTACATGAACTGTCAGATGTATGAGAAATATTGTCATTCCTCAAAGTGAGTATATCAAACTTTCATTAATACACTGCATGTATATTTGCACTGTCACTCATGCATATAATTTGAGAGAACGTGTATTTATACAGACTAAAAAATTGACAAATCGTGAAGTCATTTATAATTTAATTCACATTAAAATGTGCCTAACTCGTGAAATTTGTCAGGCATCTAATCTGTTGAAGTCTCATCATAGCTCTTATGTCGTACAACTGATGTACAACGTAGTACGCGAGATTGTCATCGTGTAATTACACAGGGGCTTCTCTTACAAACTTCGTCATTCAACTATATCGGTCCATTACATCTACTCATCATCTGCAAGCATCGAACTATGAACTAGCTCTTACCGAACTTAATAACTGCCTAATTGCGACTGCGTGTAGCAACAACTATGCAGAATTTGCGAAGTTGTTTGCAGTTAAACAATTAATAATCGATCAAGTGGCTTTTGCAAGAACTGAGTGTCGATGCGAGCTACGAACACGAGGATATTTATTCATCGTGGATATTAATAATCTGTGATATATGTTATTAATAGTTTGTTTCTTCTCTTTTAGATTTAATTTCTTCTGATTAGGCTTGTTATTGGGAAATTATTTTTATTTTTCATTATGTGCTTCTCATTTTCGATCACAATTATAATTAGTAAGTCTATCTTATTATACATATTAGTATACTCATTAACTATATTATTATAGAAAATGATAAATTATTATTGTTCCCTCAAGCTAGTCCGTAGCACTTGAAAATGTTCTTATAATATACTTGCAAGGACACCTGTCGAACATTTCCCAACACTCTGCAAATCTTCACAAAAATCAAGTCTCGCATTACACAACATCCCATCCCAATTTTATCATTATTACCCAAAGACACGGCTTCCTTCCGAACCAATAAAAATTACAAAATCCAAAGACCCTCCATTCTCTACTTCCGCTCCTCAAACGCGAACCTACCAAAAAAAAATCATTTGCAACATTTTCCAACGCGAAAAGTTTCATAAAAATGATTGAAATCGACGCTGGAACGATTCTCCGCTCGCGTGCTCCGTTTCGCCGAACACAACAGGACATTCTCTGCAACACAGCCGACAATTAACGACGCAAACGACGCATCGGCTCTCGTATCATCGACGAACTCGGCCGTGTGCAGTCGTTGACGATGAAAACTGCACACGCACCGAACACGCCGATTGCCCACGACCACAACTACGGTTCTTTTTGCGTCGAACGCACAACTTGCCACACTTCTGGCCGAACAACAGTTTCCAATTACCCGCGTTAGTCAGCGACCGGAAGACATCGAGTTGCACCGTGTAACCGAGCACGCCTCGACAAAACAGTTATTCCATTCCATCGTCGCAGTCGCGAAACATGGAACGGAAGGGGGAGAGGACAGACGATCCTCTATCCGAGGAACGCCGGTTTTCTTGAGTTTCCAATGCACGGAGACCGGCGAGGTGGGAGGAGGGGATAACGACAATCGCGTTACACGTCCAGCCACCGTGATATCGTTTGCGCAATATTTTGATTGCTACCTTGGCTGTCCAGCGTTCCGATCCTCGCTTCTGCGAACCGCTTCGTGATAGGCTAACCACGATCAACGTGCTTGCACCAGAGATTGCGGCCGATGTCGGACCGTGTACCCTTTTGTTTTTCCTGCTGCCCGACTCCTTCCACTCGCGGTTCTCATCGTTTCGTGCCCAATGGAAAATTGGAGATACGAATACTCGACGGGGGATGGTGAATTTTTAGGACACAGATAAGGATGGTTAAAAAGAAAATGGTTCGTTTGGGGGGTAGTTCTGATACCTGGATTATTGATGAGGGGGTCGTTAGGTTTCGAGAAATTACCCCCTTCCCGACTGTGGACGTTAGAAATTCTGCGTTTCCGCCTCCGATTGTTTTGATGTTTAGATATGTTTTAAAGGGGCGAAAAATAAGATATACGTATTTTGTTATATTAGCCCGTTTTCATATTTAGGGGGTGAAACGATCCCCTAAAGTTTCAGTTGGCTCAATATTAAATTCGTAATATTTATACTAATTCGGTTCAAAGAAATAAATGATATCTTTTTAATATGGTGAAATTCAGTTTTTTGATTATTGAAATATGTTTTCACAAAGATACTTTGCATAAACATCTGCAGCCTACTCATGATCAATAAATGTAGCTGCAGGTTGCCGCTGACGCCCACCAGCGCTGTCTCACGCATAATGATCGCGAAACGACCAGCACATCGATTACTAATTGTTTAACAGCAAGCAACTTCGCAAGTTCTACATAACCGTTGTAGCACACACTCGCAATTGAGTAGCTATTAAGTTTGGCAACGGGTAGTTCGAAATTCGCCGCTTGGAGATGATGAGTCGATGTACCGACATAGTTATATGCTGAAGTTTGCAGGAGGAACTCTGTGTACTTACACGATAACAATTCCATACACTGTATTTCGTGTAAGTTCTATAGCATGAGAACTTACGATCGGGATTCAGCAGATACGATGCCTGGCTGTCGAAGAATCCCGGTGCATAATATATTGCGAGTTGAAGTGAGGCTACAGATGAGCTGAGGATTAGCTCTAAGCTATTTAGCTGGGTAAATTTAGGTAACAAAATATTGACTGTTAAAATACTGAGCGTATTCGCTGAGAGGCTCTGAATATATGTATACTCCGTGGGAACACGAGTTATCTAAAAATAACTGCCACTCTATTCATGGTTTGTTTAAATTACCTTACTATATGAATATATGTATAATAAATAAATTATACAATTCATATTAATTAAAAAAGAGTTCCGTGAAAGCTGAATTGATTCTTCCCGAACTTTATAATTTATTGTATATTATACAGAGTGGGGAAAAACTATGGAAACCCCGAGAAATATCGCGGGTCTAATGATAAAACAAAAAAATAAAGGTGACACCTTACGTAACTTTCAACGGAGAATCCAATGGTGACTTTGAATTTGACCTTGAACCTCATTTTCAAGGTCATTTCAAGATCAACTTGTTTTCTTTCAATAGGAACCCCTAACCTCGATAACCTGGAGCTTACAGTCCAAGGTGTGGGGACGCTATCATGACTCGCTGTAAGTCTAATTAAAGTATGGAGCGTCTAAAAGACCCAAGTAATCCATAAAAAAAATGAAGATATCGTGCGCAGCCATTTGCTAAATTACATATTCCAGTAACGGTGGTTCGATACTCAGCTCGTGCACATTCAAGTCGAACTCATCGAGGATTTCACAACGCGTGGAATATAATCATTTCGGATCGTCTATAGGATTAGCAAATCTGCGATGGTTCGTGCACGTTCTGGCGTGTGTTAATTGGAATTGACCTTTCAATTGGATCACACCCGCGATCGCTGAATCGGAGCCTGTTCGAGGTTAAACGCTTCGTAGTGGAATAACGTAGAAAAACTTGTACAACCACACAATGAAGAAGCTTCCGACACTCCTTGTTCCTCCTCGACTAATATCTAAGGACGTAGATTGCAGCTGACGCATCTCGCGGGCAATGGAGAAATGTTTGCATTTTGTTTTTTAATAACAAAGCTCTGAGGACGCTCCAACGACATCATTTTTTACGGCTAAATCCTTGGGGAAGGTTTTCATTCGGTTGGCAATGCTGTAGACTAACTGTTACGTAAACAGAAATTGACACTCCAGGGTTGGGTTTTATTTATTCTTTTAAATCGCGTGCCCGAAAGAATTTGTGGTGGTTGCCTGTGGAGGGAGAGCGAGAGAGGGGAGAAAAGGAAGGGAGCGTTTCGTCCTGGACCTGCTAGTGGACTCATCAGTAAGGCTTGCTAGCAGACCCGTGCCTTAGACGCCGGGATATTTGAAGTTCGGCCGGAAAGGGCTTATACCAATGTTATGCGGATCGAGTAGTTGCGAGAAACGCGCGGACCGCGCGATTTCTCTCTGGTGGTGAGGAACGGAGGGTGCCACCACAAATGAATTTTCATTTAAAATTAGAAAATTGCATATACCCCGTACCATTTGTATTTGATGAAAAAGCAATATTTTAAAGCTCGTCTTGGAAACTCTTCATTTATGTACCAATACTTCGCGCACAAGTTGTTGCGCAGTTTGTTCTACATTCGGTAAAAAATGTGTTCCATTTAAATCAAGCCTGATAGGTTTAAGAAACGACACTTTCCCTCTACACGATTTGCACCTGTATCCGTTGGGGCTATCGTCATCGTTATAAGCGAAATCGAAGTTTCATTGTTTCCTTTGGCCGATGATTCATGGACGATTACGTGTTATTTTACTGAAACGCAGAAAAGAGCACCGAGGGTCCAGCGGAACGTTGTTTTCGTAATGTCTCGATGGCTATCTACCTGCCGGCCTCAGCCGCGGGATCATCTTTCGTGATAGGCCAACGGCAAGATCGATTCGAGGCAATAATTGCAGCTCGAAACCACTTGTCTGCCTCGATTTCCCTTTTCCCGACGCGAAAAAGTGCCTCAGGGCCAGGCGGATTTCCAACGATCCCATCGTGCAGTGATTGCGATCCATTTAACGCGTTAATCGTCGCGCGACACTGCATTTATGGCTGCGATCTTCGACTGCGCCTCGAGACATGCTGCGCGTTTCACTTTGCCTCCTATTGCATCGACTGGAAAATCTTTCGTTACGTGGCTCATTTAAGACATAGGAAACTCTTGGATCGAACTGGATTTTTCTGATTTATTGTGCAATTGTATTAATTTAAGTCTGACTGGCTCGGCGTGATAGTATTTGAAGTGTTCTTCTGTACAAGTTAAAAAAATAATTGAAAATTAGTAAACACGTAGTTTGATGAAATATTTCTTTTTGTTCTCGCTTTCTATTTCTGTCCATACGGATCACATGAAGTCTTTTCACAGTCCATGGAATTTTCTTTGAATTTACTATCAATTTTTGTCATTCACCATTTCTGTGGTACGTCCTCTTCGTTTTTTTCTTTATAAAGTAAGCATCACGTCCGAATATATCAAAACTGTATATACAAAGATTTATGCAAAGAATTCTCTAAAAGGAAATAATTTATTTATTTAATTATTTATTGTCGCATCAGCTTGTAAGCCAGCGACCACTGTGAGTTACATTTTCAATATTTATATACATATGTGAGTCATAATATAATTAAAATAAATACGGAACGACTTATGGTTAGAATAACTAATTCTTACCTACTAACAATAATTATGAATACTATTTAGCATTAAACGTATATTTTAGAAGGTTGTAGTGGCTTGTTAATTTTTGTTTATATTTCTTTGGATATTCTTGTAAAGGAAATAATGTTGTAAGCATAGAATCGAATAAAAGAATACGTATAAGGGCAACGTGCATTCTTCGTAGCTGCTTTCATAATATCTTTATAAATGAACAGTTTCCTTCCACCCTGTGTCCCACTTAATTCTATTAGGAAATTAAAGACAGAAAATTCGATCCAGCGAGAGCAGCGGAAAGACGTTGCGCCGCGACGAAGGCGTTATTACGCCGAGCCAGCGAAAGATAAATTTTTAATAATTCCCCCAACCCGCCAAGGAATGAGCTAGACGCCGGAGAATTCCCCTGAACAAGAGTGTATATAATAATTAAAAGACTCCACAGCCGCGGGCGCCAAGCTTTTGAATCGCGTCGAAATATGGCGTGGAACAATGAAATTAGCAGGGCGTTTTGCAGGAAAGCTTTCCAACGGATGGAAATCTCGTTAAAAGACACATTGCTTCCAGATTTACAGTTCCCTCAATTACTTAACAAACTTTTTGTTCCGCTCAACGTTCTTTCGGCCTTTCAGCGATTTTCGCGTTCCGCGTTTAATTAGATTCCCCTGGAAAACCTTTGTACATTTCACTACGTGTTCATTCGTGGACGCTATTTCTATTCTTTCTAAACGATTTCAGCGTTCATTTATGTATTTCGATAATTAACGAGTCCAAATAATATTAATAGCGACATTAGTCCTGGCTTCATTTGCCTTGGATAATAATAAAATGTTGTACTCGTCAGACATCCAATCTACTAAATATGCGTTTAAAATAAAAGATTTAATATGGATTGCGATACTTCAAAAATGTTAAGGATGGTGCATTAATTAGAAACTGTTTAATAATGACTCCAATCCTTGAAATATAACGTGTACAATCAAATTCAATTTCAATTTCACAAGCTTGGATACGCAAAAGAATATAATTATTTAAGTATTACTTCCAAGCATATCAGTCATCAATGTTAATCACACGCGCAAATTTATTTTAAATTGAAAAAGAAAACGTGTATGCCGAATAAAATCAATTCATTAAAAATCGGGTCAAGCTCGCAGCAAATTCTTTTTAAATTAAAAAAGCCTATGTATCAAGAATTAAT
This sequence comes from Hylaeus volcanicus, assembly GCF_026283585.1. Taxonomy (NCBI): domain Eukaryota; kingdom Metazoa; phylum Arthropoda; class Insecta; order Hymenoptera; family Colletidae; genus Hylaeus; species Hylaeus volcanicus. The sequence goes on from NC_071976.1 coordinate 24,837,257, forward strand.
TAGCATCCAAGAAAGACCACAGATGCAAATTTCCGAGAAGAAGAGAATTTATCCGGCAAGTTTCCGGAAGCATGGAAAAATTAGGCCATTAACGAGGAAATTACACGCGTGACCCGAGCGGAGGTCTGGTCGACTGGTCACGAGCATGTTAACTAATCGCCGCTGACGTTGAACTTAACGACCCGATGACGCTTACCGAGGGAGACAAAGGGAGAATCGGCGCGTCACGAGGGTGTGCGCTTTGCGGGGTCCAAACGCGAGCTTTTCGGGGCCCCAGCAATAAGCAACAACAAGCAGTGGCGGGAACAATAACCGACAGAGCCGAGCATTCGAGCCGCCCGCGGTGGTCAGCCGGAACGAGACGCGAGTTTAGCCGCAAATTATCGCGGCGCTGGCACGATAATGGAAATCCGATTGAAGCCGTCCATTTGCGACGCGTTATGGGACTGTTCGGCATTTTAATTGGGAAATTGCAATTAACCCGCCCGCCTGCATTATCGTCCCGAGGACGCACGAACGACCCCCGTTCAGCGAACGATTTCTTTTGGCGATCTACGTGGAAATTCTACCCTTTACGATTGGCTATCCCTTCTGAAGATTGTATATAGATATATATATATATAAATATTTTTTATCAAAATATGAAGAAACACTAGCAAGAAACTTTATCTGGACTGGACAGGCGTAGTAGGAGTTGAAGAGAGTTGAAGATTCGATTTTTCACACCATTCGAAAACTTTAAGGAAAACACACATTCTTGAAAGATTTACTCTTGTGTGAGTTCATACTGTACGATGTCCCCTCAGAAACATTCTAAGATCGATTAAGAGGTTAGATATTCATTTTCGCTTGCATTACAGTCACTCTCAAATATTCGCACCCTCTACGTCTATGATTCGTTAAATTAAATAATAGGTTTGATATTTTCAAAGAAAAGTTTCATTAGAAATATGAACATGGATAAGCTTTGCACTATTATATATATATTGAAAAATTTATTTGGAAACATCAAACCTATCATTCAATTTAGACTAAGATTAAGAATATAAATTAAAAATATAGATAAAGACTACAATGAACCTTTTCATTAAATTTCGTCATTAAGTTTCCGTTACATCATGTGCTAAAAGAATAGCGGACGTCCTTACGCATTAACCCCTGGCATCCCTGATTCAGACCCCAATCGCGAGTAACGTTATAGGTAAAACACCCTCGTTCATCGAAACCTAGCTTCACCCATTTTATCTTCACCCAACAGATAAAGTCGTCGAGCAAAACAACACAAGTAAATATCGAGAATTTCCCTAACTGAGAAACCCTGCGCCACTTTTATCAGCCAAAATTCGATTCCTCGCAACAGAGGGGACGTTCTCGCATCGACGAGAAGCATCTCCTCTCAGCGGACGTTTTAATTGGAAAATTGTAATTGGCCCTGTCTACTTCCGCGGTGCTCTCCGTAGGACCGCTTCTCCAAAGATTCCCCCTACGACATTCAGTTGCCTCCAGAGACTATCGGTCCTCACTCGCGGTTCCCCGACCCCCTTTTCCCGTCTTTCTCCCTGCTCGAGGGCCTCTCCTTCTTTCCAGCTCCCTTCAATTTTTCGCCAAAGTCTCTCTCTAAACGGCGGTAAACGTACTTTTGCTATTAATCGAGTCCTGGCCGGAGAGCAGGCCTTTTCGAGGGTCCGCCCGATACACGCTCCAACTTTTAATTGGCAAATGGTAATTGGACGCGCGGACACGCGGAGCCGGGAGGATCCAGGCTGCGCGTGGCCGGAAATGGCCGGAGATTTTGAGGGAGAAAATAAAAGAGCATCACCCTCCGTGCGTTTGGATGCGGGGAACGTTCTCGAGCAGACGTAAATCGTATATGTGGGAATGTCTACTGGAGCCAAGGAGAAATTAGGGGGAAGAATAAACCTTTACTCCCTCGAAATTTTAAAAACTCAACCTGAATATATTTTAAGGAGTGCTCAGTTCAAGCTTGAACAGTCTAATAGTGATCGGTCTAAGCTTGACTATGCTCGTCACCCATATGTAGTACATGGGTGGCAGTGCTTCTCACTGAAGAACTCAAAATATTGATTCCACATGTTACGTGTCAAAGAAAATGAATTTTAATGAAATTCTTGAATTTTAATAACGATACAAAATAAATACCAGAATAAATGTTTGATTAAGTACTTTACAGTAGCATATAAACGAAATTTAAACACAGTAGAAATTTTCAAGAGTATTAATCTGGCAATCGACATGTTAATAATTGAGTAACTTTTCAAGGGAACTCGAAATGCATCAGCCACAAATAGATCAGCTTGGTACTTCGCCCGTTAAAAATGACCAATAAATTAATTATCTTTCGAAACAGTGGAATTTCATGATGAGTAACCTCAGGCTTTTAAATAAACCACGCGACCCAACCAATTATATCAAAATACCCCCTCCCAGGTCCTAGTTAAAATACGAAGGCGATCTAGCAGCGAGTCTGGACATCGTAGACCGACCGCGTGGGTTTAACGAGACCCGGGCGGAACGCGGTGCACGTCGAGGCACGAAAACTTGCGTCAGACCTCAATTGCAGCCCCTGGCGACGGATCGGGCTCTGAAACGTGAGTTCCGAGGGAGGTGGCGGCCGTGTATCGCGTTTCCACGGGGATCTTCGAGGCGACGCGCGGTGGCTCCCAGGACACTCGCGAAAGTCGGGAATTACGGACGTAACACGATTTCTTGATGTCGACGCCGAGGATAATTCGCACGGAACGATTCTCTGTCTCTTGGAGCAGCTCGCGCGCCCGCGCGTGGTATCCTCCCGGCTTTGGCGCCTTAATTGGAAAATGCTAATTAGCATCCAACCCCGGCGCGATATTCTCTGTCGAGCTGGCTCTCTCGCCTCTTCTGGTCCCGCTTTGCCAATCTCTCTCTCTCTCTCTCGCTCGCTCGCTCGCTTTTCCCCCCTATCTCTTGCTCCCTCCTTCTCTTTTCCAACCCCGTCAGAAACGCCCTCCTCACCCTTCCAAGCTGCGAGACCTCGTCGATTCTCGGCGACGAAATTAAAGCTCGCGAAGGGAGAGACTCTACTTTGCCACGGTATTCCCTGTGAAGGGACGCGAACCGGGGCTGGCTGGAATTTCTGAACGCGCGATTGATCAGAAGTTCGGTGCAGATAGGAGGAAAGGGAAAAAATGACTCTGTAGCCGGCGGGAGTCGAGAACCTCCGGCCAGGAGAGACGAATAATCGAGCGCGCGGACAACGGTGTCCATTTCCGCCCAAGAGCTGGATATCGGCATCGGGTAATAATGTCTGTTTGCGTCGGGGAAAGATATTCTAATTTCGGTGGCGCGAGGTCTGGGGAAAGGATATCGGTGCTCCCTGTCGCTTGGAATTAATAACGAATGTTTCTGGCGGAGCGACAGGGAACGACGACGAATTCTAACGTTGCTTGTGCAGCTTGGGTAAAAATTAACACTGTACCTACCGCGACAGATCGAGTGACTTTTTTCAAACTTTTGTTTACATTCTTATATACAATATATAAATTACATACAATAGTTTCATCCATTCGGTTTAGTACCACGTGATATATTTTTGCTTTAGATTGAATAGGGTGTCTTTAAGACTAGTCATCTGTAGGATCATTGTATAAAATGTGGTTAAGTTTAGTGTTAAAACACGACATACAGTCAGTCCCATAAATATTCGTACCCTCTGTGTTTATCGAAGGAATTTCTCTAAATTAAATGACAAATTTTATGTTTCCAAATAAATGATTCATTATAAATGCGTACAATAGACTTCACGGATTTATATATTTATAATAAAAAATTTGTTTGGAAACGTCTAACCTATTATTTAATTTAAACAAGCTTCTTTAATAGACGCAGAGGGTACGAATATTTATAAGACTGATTACTTCTATGCTTGAATGAGATTCTATCACGTCTCAATTTTTGAGACTACCAAAGTATACAAACTTAATTATAATAATACCCCTAGAGTGTATATACCCATTTCGGGTTGCCTCGCGTCTAATCTAAATTCGATTAGTACTTATTCCCGCTAAATTTTGTCCCACATTGTATCCACCGTCCCAAGATGATATCTACGACGAATTAAAAGTTTCCAACACACCCAACCCGAACATCGCGCATCTCAACGCAGAGACGTCCGCGTCACGGCCATGTAGAATCTCCAACAGCGAAGGCACACATAATTCAGCCATCGAGCGCGGTGATTACGGGATTTCCTCGTGTCCGTCGCGCGAACAAGTTATCCTCGACGTGTTTTGCGAATCACCTGACAATTGCCTATTGATCAACCGGGCGGGCTCTTCTGTTTTTTTTCCTGCTTCGCGAAGCAATTACTCGATGGCGGATCGTTCTGGCGATTTTTACCATGATCGAGGAGGATGGGGCGCGTCTGCTTGTTTTTGTTCAGCGAAACAAGACGGAATCGAATTACACGGATCGATACGTCAACCCGATCGCGGAACCACGCGGCACACGCCGGCGTTTCGAATTTCCGCTTGAAATACGCGCGTACACGCGGCCGACGTTGAATTTTTCAAGAGGGGGAACGCGAGCTGGCCCGCCATTGGCTACCACGGAGCCGCGAAATCGGACGTGCACGCTCGGAATCGATTCGATTTTATGGCGGATAATCGGAGATCAAGGGGCCACCGACTCGTGGGGATAGCCGATCGGTTCGTTCATCTTCCTTCGTTACGGTTCGATGTCGTTCGTTATCTTTGTCGCCTGTCGATGAGCCATGACATAAGTTGACAATTATTGCTTCATTATTAGAATCAGGTATGCCGTGGATACGTGTAATCCCTGGACTGTAAATGTTTATGCAAATTTATATTTCCATAGAGACAGAACAAAATTGGAATTTAAATGGAAGTATGTGTTAGCTTCTAAACGATGTAACATGGATATTACTGTCGATATCTTATATAGTTTTGCATTTGTCCACATTATTCTATAAAATTTCTGAGACTTCGAAGGGACATAATATGTCTGGCAAACAAAAATGCATTTTTTCTTGATGTTTCGAATGGGTCACACATGCTGACACGTGTGCAAAAAAATATGGCCTAGTTTCCCCTAAAAAGAGAACGTGGGAAGTACATTCACAACGATGTCAGTATTTGAAGAAAATAATAATGAGTATTTGTATAATAAAGATAGGTACACAAACATCAAATGTATGTAATAGAAAAATAATTCCTGCTTCGAATGATAGAATGAAATCCATGCAATTAAGGCGTAACTCCTTTCATGTAAATGAAAGTAATACAATAAAATTCTCTTTTGAAATATATATAATGAACAATCCTTTTCTTGGCGAATACAATAAAATTCGCACAATACAAGAATAATTTCTTCTGCTCGAGAAAGATTTTGGAAGGTACCATAAAATTCACGAAACAGAGAAATAAATTCCTCCTCAACGAATGTAGCAATCTTCACGTCACGGAAGGATAATCTCTTCTTTAAAAAAAATCCAATAAAATTAATGTAAAAGTCGGGTTCCATTGCATCAGAATAACACGGAGAGACAGCCGAAGCGAGCCAAGCCGCATCAAAGCAATTTTCCTCGGCGAGAAACGGGCAGCGAATTACCACCTTGAGATCCGCGCGATAACGCGCCATCAATCGCGCCGATTCGCGGTATAATCGATCGTTAGTAACCAGCATCGTCTGGTTACTCGCCACGTTCACGAGCGGCCCTCGTAATAGGGCCATCAGGGCACGGGGTGTGTTTATTGTTGAAGACGAAGCGAGACGGCGGTGGGAATAAAGAAATTAAATCACGGCTTAATCTCGACGGGCACGCAACGCGCATCCACGCGAAAGAATCGCCCTAAAGAATACACATAAAGCGGGGTCGCGAAGTTCCTAGTGGTAGACGACGGTGGCAACCACCTCAGAGAGCGCCATTTTCGGAATATAGCTCCACTTGAGCCAGAAAAAAGAAGTTTCGTTAAAGCTACAATCTTTATTTTATTTGTATATTTTAATTGTAGGTTCAAGTATATATTAAAGCGACGAATAATGGACAAAAATGTATGCATTCGTTATTTTACCCCGTATTTTATCGTGGATCAAAACCTTCAATTTTTTATCTGAAGATGACGTTCAGTTCTGATTTCCAGAAAAATATCAATTTTAAATCTCCTCACTTCTAAATTAATCAATGCCAGAGAAGCCCCATTTACTGAATGTGGAGATCCCACGACTAATTTTCCAAAAATTCATAAGGTGTTTGCTTCTTAAGTTAAGTTTTTAAATTCTTTTTAAATTCTCCGTGCATTCCTTCCACATAACCTCGCAGTAACATCGTATTTTATTTACTTCATAAATAATCAGTAATTAGTTACCACTTAACTTATTAAGTCATACCTAGACCACCGGCAAAGTACATATTTTTCGCGGCGTCGCTAGTGCATCGAAGCTACGTGGCCCAAGTAGCTTAGTGTGCCACGGTGGGAATAAAGAAATTAAATCATGACATAATCTCAGCTGGCACGCAACGCTCATCCACGCGAAAGAATTGCCCCCGAAGTGTACGGCGGAGGCGCGAAGATCGCGAGCAGTCGGGAGCAATGAAAACCGCCGTTGAAAATATGCCGCGCGTAAAATGCGAGCCGCGTTGAGAAACTCCGCGTCGCTTGCTATTTACCGCTGATGCATTTATTCATGTTTCTCTCCGTTACACGCGAGTATTTGTACCGGGGCTGACGCCGCGTATCATGGAAACTTTCGCGCGCGACAAAAGTTGACGCGTACGAAGTGCACGAACGATCGTACGACCGATCTCCGTGGAATTCAGCTGCGAAAATGAACTTTAACCCGTAAGCATGCCGAGGCCTCGTCGAGTACTCGCTTTGATACTTCTGGCACGCGTCAAAAACTTTTCTGCGACGACTGTTCAGAGTCGTCGAGCACTCGAACGAAGGACAATATTTTCTTTTTAATTTCTAAGTGATACGATGGGGTATGATTTTTAGGAGGACTGTAGAACAAAGATCAGAACACGTGTTGATGCAGGCCCAGTCTTCGTCACTAAACAATTTTTCAATAGTCAAATAAAAGAACCTCTGTAGAGAGCAATTTTGCAATACAGGAACATTATACACTTTAAGTAACTGAATATTATTTTAGTGTTAGCCTTTCTATTAATATGTGAACTCATTTAAAAATCTTTTAAGACGAGCAGATACTTCCGTAACGACAGAAAGCAGCACGCATATTTATTGCGCTCTATGTAGGTTAATTACCGTGGCTTATCCGTGACTTGAAAGTTGCTTGAATCACTTCACGGTGGAATAAAGCAAAATTAGATTTATTAGGCAGCGGTTTTCGTCAAATTTACTCACTCGTAGATGGGATCTCGTTTTCTATGTTTAGCTCTGGAATTCTTTTCAAGAAAGAATGGTAATGCTAATTGGGAAAGTTCCTTACCTGTAACGAACAAAATTAGACACATTAGAATTGAAACGGTGGATGCGATTAACGTGTTATCGAGTGGACGAATCAAAGAAAGTTTCTAAAGATTCATATAAACTCAAGTATCATTACAGTAAATTACGTGCTTTATAAAATACATTATGTAATAGAACGTGATTCCTATTTGCACACTCTGTAACGAAATGGCTCCGAATGCAAAGTGTTAAAAACATTATTCTCGCCCTCTTCGTCCCACCGAATCCATAAACAACAACGCCAATGTAGCCAATTCATAAGAAAAGCGTACGCTCGCATTCCATCGAGGGCAACCCCGCACAGGGTCAAACGCCACTCGGGCACGATAAAAAGATCGATACCTCGAAGACTCCTTAGCCAGCCGGTACACTTAATATCCGACGTTTTCACCCTCTCGGACGACGTCGCGCACGAATCGGTTCAAGACCTCCCAGGCTACCCAACGCAAACACGACGCTGCCAGGTGAGACACGAACCTAGCCTACCCTCTCCCTCGTTGTCTTCCTCCGTGCTCCCACCCCCTCTCATTGATTACGTCCGAGTATTTCAGGGTGTAACAGATGAGACAAGAGAAGATTTGTGAGACGACGATACGAGGGAGGTCGACGCGCCGAAGAGAGACAGAGGCGGACAGAGGGATGAGGAGACTCGAGGACAAGCGGATGGAGGGGCCAAGGTAAGGGGAGAGTTTACAGTACCTATATGCACAACGTCGCATAATCCTGCGGGGTTCACGTACAGGGTGTTCGTGATTATCCAACATCCCGAGCAAGCAATTTCTCATGGTCACTCGAGAGCCGGTAGGTAATCTCGAGCCACTCTATGGTAACGTACGGGCGCAGCGACAAAGGGATTCCCCAAATTTCTCATCTTGAGCGGAGCTGATTCTCTGGGTATCCGCGAGCACCGACACTGACAAACACCGAAATTCGATCTCCGCGAGGAATTACCGCGCCAGCTCCCGAAACCGGGAGGAAGAACGCCTCGCGCGCGGAATCGCGGTCAAACGGGGTCCGAGGGATAATCGAACGGACAAATTAAACGGCGAGTCCGACGAGATGGTCGCTGTTTTTTGCTCGTGGACGGCGTTCAGATCGACGGGATTACGCGATCGATGGCGACGGGAACGCGACCGGGCTCGTCCTGGGGAAACCATTGGCGCCAGAAGAAACTCGCGTTAAGGCCTCGTACACAACGCACGAAAGGGAAACGGTCAGGCCACTTACTTGACGGATCTTGTTTTCTTAAATCGTAATACAAAAGTAGCTTTGTTTGGTGGGAAAGTAAATATAGTTTCTCTTAAAGTAACCAAAGAACATGTGTTTGAATATTTTTTTTAAATTGCACTTCGTGAAGAATAAAGTATAAACAGTCAATCCCATACATACGTAGCCTCTGAGTCTATTGAAGAAGTGTGTCTAAATTAAATAATAGTTTTGGTATTACCAAATGAATTTTTCGTTATAAATATGTATACGAATAAGCTTATACATGTATATATTTAAATATACATCAACATATTTATACAGACATACACTTGGAAACATCAAACCTACCATTTAATTTAAACAAATTTCTTCACGATAGACATAAAGGGTATATTTACGGGTCCGACTGTATTTGTATTCCACGTTTAAGATGTTAGTACATCTTCCATCTACCTCTCACTTTAATTAACAGAAGCATTTATATATTAAACGAAGTGGTCCCATTCGTCGTATTTTCCAATTTTCTTTGAGAATCTCAAGTAACGTTTGCACGATCAATGCCCTACGAATCCTGCACTATCCTAGCTTCTTCGTAACACTCAAACAAATTCCTAATGACACAGTGGCTGTCATTACACGCAAGAGGTTTCATAACACATGGTATCCACTCCAGTAGTGGACAGAGGGCACGGAAACAATGCAAACAGTTCATCCAAGCATGTGCTTCGGTGATGTATGCCTGCCTTTGTGAATAGACAGTGCTCGAAAGGATCATCTTCAGACTGAATGCGAGCCTGCAGATGTCCTGTCATAGGGTTCCTCGATCTTTGAAAAATTCCAAGCGTACGTCGGCTTCATTGGCAGGCTTCTTGTGCGATTGAGTACACTTCAACATTGGCAACGGATGTTGAATAAACAAATGTCTTCGAGCGGCTCGTGCAAGCTAGCCGGGCAATGGGTTCTGGAGATACCATTCAATCTGTTAGAAAATCATTCTTTCCGGCTTTTCAGTTGGGATGCGATGGTGCGGTGTCATGCACTTCTTTCAATAATTCATCTGGTTACTCGAGAACTTGATACGAGACTGACTTGTTTATCTTCTGTCCAGGGAAACGAGGATTTATCGAGCATTGTATGAAAACTGTTCGGTAAGGATAAGATCTGGTAGGGCACATGTTTAGGCGAACCTCTTTCGTTACGAAGACACTGTATTAGACGGGACAAGAAAAGAGGACATTCAGAAAATGGTCCAGCCATGATGGAATTTCTAGGTCCATAGCATCAATTCATACATAGATAAGGTATCAACAGTGAAATGCATGTTACACTATCTACAAGCTAAGAGACATTCTCTTTTAAATTCCACTTATGTATACATACAACCAATCGCATAAGTATTCATACCCTCTACATCTATTGAAGTAGTTTGTCTAAATTAAATGACAGATTTGGTTTTCAATTATATGTTCCATTATGGATATGCACATGAACAGGCTTTACACATGTATATATTTATAAAAAAAAATTTATTTGGAAACGTCAAACTTGACGTTTAATTTGGACAAATTTCGTGAATAAATATAGACAGAACAAATACTTACGGGACTGACTGTATCTGCAGAAGTATGAATTTGCATGTATATTCCCAGTTTAACGATGACCACCCGAATTTGAAGTCCATCACCTTCCGATGCACCCAAAAACTCACAAATGCCACACGCCGCCGGCTCCCGCAACCAAAACGCAAACAAATCTCACGGCGATCATCGATAAACCTGTTTTGTCCGCTGTGCGCGGAGCCTTACGGAGGTGACACGCGTGCAACGCGGATCACCTTCGTAAAAATGTGGATTGCGTAAGGCATCGTTCGCGGAATAAATGAAACGAGCCCAGAAGGAAGGCTCGCAAGCGCCGGCGAGGGAATAATGTTAAACGTCGGGGCATAAAACCGCCGTGTGTTCGCCGATTGCGTAGGCATACCAGGGTCTCTGTACCAACGGCAGCCTTCAAATTATATAACACGCTCGGCTGCTCTATCGACCACCGAGAAATACTTTCCACGCGATCGGCGCTGGTACTCGAAGGTTGGAATCGCGCGAGAGCCGATTCGCCGGTGCAAATAATTCACTATCGCGCGAGAGAGCGCACGCTTTGGAGCGGTCCCGATTAATTCAACCGACTGTCGACAATTTGCAACGAACAATCGCGCCATGACCCGGCGCTCGACCGTTTCTGTTTACCTTCGAAGATGCTAATTACAGCTCGCCTGATCGCGCTGGAAACTCGGTGACCGAGTCAGGAGACAGGCTTCACGCTCAGCGTCGGTGCTTTTCGATATGCACCCTTCTACCCTTGCAAGAATTATTGCTTGAGCGTGGACTAAATTTCTTAGAATTGTATTGGAGCAAAGAGTGTTTGTACGGATGAATATGGGGAAATTTGAAGCTTTAAAAAATGATTATTTGTGGAGTATCGGGAATCCACTGTCTAAGAGACACTACTCTCGGCACTTCTTGAAACAGTTCATCTTGCACCAAGTGGGGAACGTTAAGGCGAGCCTCGAGCTTCGAAGAAGGCTAATGATCGTATTTTGAACTCTTCGACGTCTAAGAGACACTACGCAGAGATGGACCTTCGCCTCTTGCACAGGATTCATCATATAAAGCTATGGATGTCGAAAAGTTTGAAAGTAGTTGGCTCTTGAAGCTATTGCGCACCTTTGCAAAATTAATATTGTAATGTAGGAGTCTAAACGAAAAATAAGGCACGGGGGGATTCGAACCCACGATCCTCGGATCCACAGTCGACCGCTTTACCTACGCGACCAATCCCGTACCCTACGTTTCGTGTTCTTATTTGACTCCTTATTGTTGGGTATGGGAGGCGCGGACACTACACTCGGCTATCCTGAATTGACATTCATTCGCCCTCGAATGTCCGTTTTCTCGGGTTTCGCGTCTCAACAACAGTGCGCGCCGCACCCTCTTTCGCGAGTGTACTCCCCTCTCTCTTTCTCTCTCGGGTTTTGCGTCTCAACAGCAGTGCGCGCCGCACCCTCTTTCGCGAGTATACTCCCCTCTCTCTTTCTGGAACGTTGTTCTCTCTCGACGCCTCATTGTTGCCCGCTCCACCGTCCTTCGCGTGGCATTGTTGTTCATCGTCACTCATCGTCACTGGCCGGTCCTCTTCGGTGTAGTTGCCGCTGTAACCCCCCACCCCGGACGAGCCCCCATATGTAGGAGTCTAAACGAAAAATAAGGCACGGGAATTCGACGCCACGATCCTCGGATTCACAGTCGACCGCTTTACCTACGCGACCAATCCCGTACCCTACGTTTCGTGTTCTCGTTTGACTCCTTGTTGTTGGGTATGGGAGGCGCGGATACTACAGTAACATACCTCTAAATCATTCCGAAGATTACTGAGAACGTTGACAAAAGCTATTAGAAATCAATCTATACGCTGCGCAGCTTGAGGGCTGTTTGATGTACACCTCCCCGCCCTTACAAAGATAAAACTGAAGATGCTGCTAACGATCGTCAGCTTCGATTTATCGATGACGTTGTTGAGACGTACGATAACACGTTGATGCCCGCGTGCATCTAATTGGATAGACATATACAGTAGTTGGACAAAGTAGTATGGACACCTGCGATTCGGACTGTCTGCATCCAACTGTTACACATGGGGGTGGGATCTGAGATGATTTAGGCGGCCATATCTTAGTACATTCAGCTGGGCTCATCATTAGCCTGAGTGGCCGTTATGCTTGAACATACTATATCGGCGTTTCTCAACGTTTCTAGCAACTAGGCTAAATGAAGCAAAAATATATTTTTCATTGAACCAACTTTCGTTTAAGATAAAATTAAAATTATTATTTCTAAGAAGGTTGCTTCTTCTCCTGCCTTCCATTCGCCTCTCGAGGGTTCGAGCATGCGTAGTCTCGCGTGGGATAAGCTCTTTAACGTTTGGTTTAGATAAAGTTGTAGGAAGTAGCGCAATATTATTCAGATTTCATAACGAATAAGCATTCGAACCAGGAAATGGTAGGCTTGCAATTGATGCATGATATATGTGATTCAACCGATGCGAGACGCGTTTCGGCAATTGACGTCTGTCAGACAAGAGAACGTTTCGGTGTTGCAATACCCCGGTAATGTACACAAGGCTATCTATAGGATGATGGTATTACACTAACTAAAACACGAAATGACGATTCTAAGAACGTGTATTTCTTAGAAAGATGATTTGATAGCATTGTTGATTTCAAGCGTTGCATGCCTTGTATTATTCAAATTTTCATGTTTGTTCAGCTTCACGATTAGAAAACCTCGTGTGAAAATTTACTCATTCCTAAATATACTTGCTCTTGAAGTCGCAAACGAACCAACGCCATGTTTACATTAAACACGTGCTTGGCCCAGACTATTACGTTTCCAAATGGGAATTTTATTCTCTGCGAGCACTCATCTATTATAAATGTGCGAGAAGAGTGTCACAAACCCCTCCCCACGGGGATAACTAATCGTGTTCAGCGAGACACTTCTGTCGCTTCCGTGCACGCCCACTATCACAAAAAGCGTCGTCTATATCGGCGAGTGCAGTGTCTCATCTCGTAAATACGTAACTAAATACTAACTACTAAGAAAAGCCCGTATAGACACTACTACAGGCCGAATCAGACGCTCTGTTAGCTTTTTAAGTGTTGCAATGCATCCCAAGGGTGGAGTTTATAGCACTCTTCCGGTGACTTTGGCAAGGTAACTTTTTTGGTCTCTAAACGAGGTCACTTAATTTCTGTTCTTGTAGGTTAATTAAACCAGTGATTTTTATACCTGCTGGGTTAGGTCTGGATTGGATTAGACATTATCAGACCGAGCTTCAATAAGAAGATATACTATAAGAATCGTCGAGAACCTTTTCAATTTCAGTAGACGATACAAGCACTGAGGGTAATGTTGACGTTAAATGAATATAAAGAATATTAGGGTCACTTAAATCAACACAAAACCATCCCTATGGATGCTTCATCAGGATGATAATAAAGCCAGGTGAATGTGAAGAAACATGGCCACCTGTATCCTCACAAAACTACCCCTATGTGTGTACCATCAGGCTCATAATGAAACTAAGTAAATATGACGAGACATGGTTAAGTAAATCACCACAAAACCATCCCTATGGATGCTCTATCAAGCTAATAATAAAACTAAATAAATACGAAGAAACATGGCCAACTTAATTACCACAAAAAAAAAACTCCCAACCAGAATAACAACGAACCTAGCTAAACACGAAGACACCCCGAAATAATTACAAAACCACCTCCATATTCGACACTTGCAAGCTTCCAATTCAGCCTGCAGCATCATCGCATCCATCCACCAGTCGAGTATCCACCACGGAAACAAACCACGATCCCCGGCTAGACAACTACGCGTCCTCTTGGACTGACCACCCGGTATGAGGCCAGGCAGGGCCTCTCGCGGATGCAGAAGAGGGACCCGCGGGGCGCATCGCGGGACTTTGTCGTGGTCGGGCCTTTAGGATCGAGTCCCACGCGTTCCCAGACATTCCAGCTAGTAATTGCTGGCTGCCGCCTCCTATCTTGCCGACGTTCGCTCGCTTCTGAGCCAGTCCTTCGTCCTCCTGCTCGCTCCTTCGTCGACCACCTCTATCTGGCTCTCCTCCTGCCTCCCTCAGACCGCTCCTCCTCTTCTTGTTCGAAGAGGAGGCGAACGCTGCTAGGATGCCCTCTGCTCTACGCCGTTGCCCTTTCTCTACCGCGACGGTTCTTTGCATCGTGATGCTGCCGTTGCTGCATGTTGCTCCTCCTCGGCTCGCTCGTTAGCGTCGGAGAAGAAGGCAGAGCTGCCTGGCGTTAAGTGCATCGACAGAAATCGCTCGACGGAAGCCCGCGTCCGAGGGTACACTACGTCGCGGAATCTCGGGTTCCTCGGAGAAGAGGACACAGCCGGTGGGGACCTCTTTCTCCTCTTTCCTCTTCCGCCCGCATGTAAACCATTTGTGCCCTCGTCTCCGTTACGCCTGCTGCGAGCTTCGAGATAGTACATACGTGGGCTGCTAGCCTACGAACGAGCTCCTGACGTCTTTCTCGATCGTTAGCTGCGGATATTTGCGACAGCGGCTGGCCAGCAGGTCGAACGGAGACTGCTCGCGCGATTTGGGGTGATCGTAGGGGCGAACTTTTGGAATGTTTTGAATCCTATGGAGGCTTCTTCTTGCGAACCTCTGGGACCCATCGATGGATTCTTCTTTTAACTGTTACTATTAAGTTTGCTCGGTTATACGAGTTCCTGAATCTGGGGATTTACAGTCAGTCCCATAAGTATTCGTACCCTCTGTGCATAATATATTGAAGAAATTTGTTTAAATTAAATGGTAGGTTTGATGTTTCCAAGTGCATGTTTGCATAGACATGTTGATGTATATATCAATTTATACATGTATAAGATTATTCATATATATATATGAATCTTTTATATATATATATATATATATATATATATATATATAAAAATGTATTTATTATTTACATTTATTTATATTTATTATTTATATTTATTTATTATTAAAAATTTATTTGTAATATCGAACCCATTATTTAATTTAGTCAAACTTTTCCAATAGACATAAAGGGTACGAATATTTATGAGATTTACATGTTGGGGATGTAAAGTTGAATCACCCCGTTTGAATGGAGTTGGTCTTATCCTGGTGAGGTTTCTTAAATGCCAAGTGCACGTCTTGCGTTTCGAAGGGAAGAAGTTACGAGTGTTGAAATTCCTTTATAGGGGGAATAAGAAAGTCCGGTCTCCCAACAATATGATAAATTAGTTACGACGTGTGATTTAACAGTATTGAGCGGGCTGAGCAGTCACGCGGTGGGCCTTATACATAATTACAAAGCAGGTAATACAAGTGTTGCGAGATTGTATCACGAGCGAATCGAATATGCGATTTACGATGACCAAGCGTGTTTTCGGTGGCGTCCTGACGCTGATTCCGAGTGTGTTCTCTTCAGGAACGGTTACGCGAGTGTGCGAAGGCTGAATCGCTTCCTGATAGCGAGATCCATGCTGTTGATGTATTAACAGTATTAGTTTTGTTCGAATGGTAGACATCCTAGATTTTCCTGTCGAGATAAGATTGAAATTGATGTGTGCGAGTTGGGGAAAGGAAATTAAAAAGGTAGCCAGAAGAACCATCGACATTTAGCGAACCGTGCAAGTATATAGCCTCTCCTTCTTTCAAACTCAATTATCATCAATTATATTGCACTTTTTTTACTGTATTTACAATAGACAAGATCTTTTTGGATTCTTAGTTTCACCAGTTTCAGCCAGAGTTGTACATCCTCAGATATAAGTACAGTATAAATTAGAATTACAAATACTCTTCAATTCTGACCATATGCTTCGTGTGTAAATTGCAAGTATGTAATAATTAGACTGCGGATTTTTATGCATTTATAGGAAATTTGATTGTGCATGAAACTACAAAATCCAAACAATATGCAAGACTATAAAAAAGATTGAAAGTAAAATTCATGTTATAATATTTGCAAAATAAAATAAATTCCTATTTAGGAATTACAAATTTTTGTAGGTACGTCTGCTAAGATTTTATTTTGCATAAAGATCAGCAGTCTAGTAATAATAAATTGATAATTACACATATAATAAATTCTAATATACCAAAGTAAATTGAAACTAGAAATCAAAGCATACATTGTTCTAGATAATAATTTATTGAATTTGATTATCCTGCAACACGTATCACTGGTCCAGAACAAATCAATTCTGAAACTATCCGACAGCCTCTCTCCCAATCAACACTCCCCCAGCAAAAACGAAATCTCTTTCAGAAACGTTTCAAGCTTCTTTCTTCCATTACGTTCTCTCCATTTTATTAATTGCTTTTCCGACCTTTCATTCGCGAAAAGAAATAAACGTTTCGCATATCGGCTCTCGCCCCGTGTTCTCGCGTAATTGTAGTTATCCCCTATCATTTTATGCCCCCATTATTACCGTAATTACCACCGGTATTATCGATATTATTACGACCATTATTACTACTATCGCCAACGTTCCTTGGTTCCACCCACCCTTTTGTTCCAATATTTTTCACGCACCCGTCAGAAAAACTCCACCGACATTCTTCCACGGTAGAAAATCACCGGCGGCAATTTAATTTCGACGGAAAAATAAGCCAGTGATTAAAACACAATCAACAGCCAACGTACGTGTCGTGACGAGACATCGAAATCCAAGAATTTCGTGGCAGTAAAACTCGGTACAATTACATTTTTTTCGTCGACAAAGATCGACTAATTGATTCTTCACGAGCTTGGTCCGATCTTCTATGTCAAGCTTAATCGAAATTCAACTACAGTAAAAAGCGTTTCATTCAGAGTTTAAAATTGTTCCAATGGAACCGGTTGACGTGACGAAGTCGAGACGAAAAATTGGAATGGAGGAATCCGTGACAAAAAAGTCTCTGACAAGTATAATACAATCATCGGTGACGTTAGGGAAGAAGAAGGATTTTTCTGTTTTAAGGAAATAATAGCTGACTCTTCACCAGCTCGTTCGGAATCAAGCTTTATTTCAAGCATAATTGAAACGCGACTCAATTAAAGAACGACGTCGTTAAACGTCTCCCCCGAGAAGGAATGATTTTTAAAAAAATTCTAGCGATGAGTTTTCTTCGAATAAAACGCGAACCACGAATACTGGAGGTGCTTAAAATAGCCACCGCGCCTGAAATAAAAGTTTGGCTAAGTTTGGCGCACATAAAATCCAGGATTAAACGCGCAAGTTCGCCGCGTAACCTTTCGCATCCGTCACATTTTCGGGGGCGAAAAGCTTACTGGCTTACCGAGGGAAGCATAAATACATTTATTTCTAAAATGTTAATAATAAAACTGAGATAATTGGAGCGAATATGGAGCGGAGGAGATGTTTCTGGATCTTCTAAAATAGTAATGTATTTCAAATCACGCGAAAATTGGGTAGAATTAGGGGTAGGTCGCTCATTTTGCACAATTTTTTTATTCAGGTGTAAAATTATATAGTAGGTTGTTTTCTTCAAAACTATTTAGAAATTAATTGTCCAGAAATGATTAGCGAAGAGGATCTAAAGCGGGAATGGAGTTGTTTAATATTCGATAAAGTTTAATAATTGTAATGCTACTTTATTGCCGAGAAAATAAACAAACTTCACTGCCAGTTTCGCGAAATATAAATGACCGATCAAACGAAACAAATTTTATTTGATTATTCATGCAACCTAAATGATTGAATGAAACATTAAACGAAACCCTAAGGATTCAATAATAAATCGTTCTTTTCATTTTGAGATATACGAGTAAGGTTAAGAAATCTATTAAGAAAAGTACAAGTATCTCGAACAATATATACAACGAATGAAAAACAATAATAAAAATAGTATACGAATGTGACTTTCATTCATCATTTGTCCTCTTTCTAAATACACGTTATTAAAAACACCTGTAACTTTCGTCGCGCATTTTTCAATGCTTTTCATAGATTAAAAAAATAATATCACGACCAGTCTAAAAGACAATTTAGACCCTGTCACGGAATATCGCGCGAGCCCACGCGTTCCTCGACTCGAAAACGTTGGCAAGCAAAGGAACTATTATTCGGTAAATAAAGAACTCCGTGGCGAGGGTTTGGCATCGCAAAAATCGTTGGAAAGCGAAACTCGCCAGTCGTCGTTCGTCCGAAACAGCGTGCACGATGACGTTACCGTACGGAATGTCGCTTGGATCAGTTCCAGACGTGCTTATCGTTTGATTAACCGTCTTAGTTTCCTTCTCGTGTACTCACGTGCGTGATGGAAGGAACGCGGGATTGCTTGGACAATATCGCTGTCCCTCCTCTAAATCCTCGTCAATTACCCGTCTAAATTCAGGAATTATCCTTTCTCTATTGTCGTCCGGCGTCCACGTCATTGTTACCTTCTAGATGGAGCTGGAAAAGTGTCTATCATCTCGAAACATTCGACGACACCTACAGGTGTCGGTGACCTCGGCTTCGAGAATCTCGCGGGGCCTCCCGACTCGCCAGCATTCGGAGCTGGATCGTTTCTTTGTCGAAAGAATGCCTTCGATGATGGTTATCCGTGTCATTGACTTTTCTACTGTATCGAAATTCCTCTTGGTTAGCATGCTTGCTGGTTGGAATTTAACCATGCTGACGAATTTTATTGTTCAAGCTGGGTACCAGAAATAGGAACGAAAGGGCTATAGGATTCTGCTTTTTGATAACATGATACATCTGACAGTGTAATTATGGTTGACATTTAAGCTACATTATGTTTCATGTGTACTTTCAATTTAAATGAAGAAATCATTTGTATCAGATGTATTCCGCATCATTTCTGTTTGAAATGTTGACTGATTTGGCTGGGTACCAGAAATGGTAGCAAAAGAGGATCACAGGAGTAACAGCATTATGCTTTTTAATAACATGATGCATCTGACAATGTATTTACAGTGAACACTTAAGCTGCATAATTTTTCATGGGTACTTTCATTTAAAATAAAGAAATCAGATGTACATTCGCGCCACTTGTGCTTGAGAAACCACATGTTGCGTTGACATTTGATCATTCCTCCTATGCATTCTTATCAATTCCTGACACTGCATCAGTTTTTCAAGATTATGAGCATTTATTTAACAATATGCAAGGCTAACACCTCATATAGAAAGATGAAACTTAGAATTACTAGATTTAACCAAAAATGAAAAGAACGGACTTCGAGTCCAACTCGACGCAGGACCGCGAGGGGTTCGAAGCATCGAATGGCATGGATGGCATTGGCATCGCAGTAGCCAGCGATTTCCCACGCATAGTCGTGTACCGTCTGTCTTACGAATCCCGAGTGTCTCGTGTATCGACTGTGTCTCCAGCGAAGCGTTAAATTGCGCTCACCGATAGCGAAGTCAATTACTTGACACCTACGTCACACCGATAGCCGATCGATGGCTCGAGCGATTTGTCACGTGTTTCGAGTCTCATTCTCTCTCTATGCGGGAGCAACGTACCCTGGAACTCACATGCGCTTAGATTAGAGTTTCTATTAAACTAAAGTGACCATTGCATTGATAATCCGGCATAGATCGACGAGATTCCCGATCGACTTCCCACAAAGGTTCCGAGGCGAGTGCCACATGGTTTCCTCAAGTTCTCTTACCAACAGCCATTCCTGGATTCCACCAGGACCATTCTCTGACCAGGTCCTCGAGGAACAAGACCCCATTCTTTAGCAAGACGATGTCGGATCTCTTGACATCCTTCTAAATTTACGCTTTCTATACATCACCCGACACCCAAGATCTATGGCCACTTCTGGCCATGAAGATGGCCCGTGTCGACGACCAATTCATCCCTTGGAGGACACGAAGGACTAAATAGTCTCGCTTCACAATATACTAAAAATTGACACAAACAAATTCAGTTTGTGTGAGCATAATCAGACGCGTGGACTTCGTTGAATGAAATTGTTATACAGGTCAGTCTGGGAAAAGATACTGGTTCTTCGTGTGTTCCTTTTTGTGAGTGTATGAGCTCAATTTAAATTAAACCGATTACTGTATATCTCTTTGTTTACTTACATTATTTTTGTCCCTAGCATATATAGAACTCGAAGCAATAAATACATCTTCTGTTGTATTATCGATTGTTTATTATGCTTTTATTTTGGAAAAATTTCCAAATGAAATTGTTGAGGGCATGAATCTACTATTACGTGCGTCAGAGTCCCTTAAAATTGATATCAGTATTCCTAGATTCAATTGTCAATCCTCTGACATCCTAATGAAATCAAAGCATCTCCGAAAGGATTCCAAGTCCAAAAATTCTCAAGAAACAAAATACCACCATCCTACCCGTTCCCAAATCATCCTCAAAATACGTTTACTCCCCCAACAAATCGCAGGAAACTATCATAGAAGACGCTTTTGCGTCCGAACGAGGATTCCCACAGATCAGCGATGATTCACGGGGAAACAAGAGAAGGAGACGGGTCGAATCGAGTTACCGCGGTACGATTCCGATAACAAATTGCTAGAGGAGGCTCGGTATCGCGGGATCGGGGAAAAACTGGTCCTCGAGCGATTTCCTCGAGACTCGATCCTCGACCCTCGGCTTTCCTCCTGGCCAGCATCTCTGTCGCGCTCCTAGCGATCGTCTCTATCGATCTTCGAGCCCGTTCTCTCTAGAACTCCTCGAGGAGTCGTTCCGAAAGGCCAGGGCCGGCTTAAAGCGGTAGCTTCGAGGGCTAAAGGCCTTCGCCAGCTGCACGAGGCCTCGAGGGATTCGGGGAAAAGTTCTTTAATTTGTGGATGCCGAATGAATGTACAAGTACTGTAATTTTGTTATTTAAGAAAGGGTTGGAGAGATTTTTTCAATATGTACGGCAAGAGGAGAATAGATAATCTATTTATCGAGTCTATCAGAAATATTTGATTGTAGCACTGGAAAAATGAAAATACCACTTTATAGGGCATTTCAAAGTGGACAAAACATTATAATTGGTTTCCAAAAAATCGACTGTCGATTGACTAATGAATACGAAGTTCGAGTAATATCTAGTAAAATTTCATTAAAATTTGTACGTGTATTGTTCCAACTAAACTTCATTGTAACGAAACAGCTCGAAAGTAATTGTTTCTAGGAAATGGTCCAATTTCTATTTTATGGAGCTTCCGCGGCTACCGCTGTGTGATTACGCTCGCGTGTCGTATTGTCCTGGCAAAAGGGAGTATGCAACGGGTTCTAGGGCGTCATTTCTCTCCAGCCCTCTTATCAGAAGGCATTATCGTCCTTCACAGTTCGCAGCTAGATCCTTCGCAAATCCCTACTTCGAGGATTAGCCAGGCGAGGTCAGAAGCCACTCCGTCTCTAAATCTGCTAATACGTTCCTTTTTCTCCCAGAAAAATGAAACCTCCGTTTAAACTACCTTGCAACTATACACGGTGAACTGTTAACGTAAATATCGCTCGCAACACGGTCGGTTCAAAATGTCCCTCAAACTAACCGATGTTAGCTGACCGAATGGAGAAGTTAGAGTTGGGGCCATCGACCACCCGTGTCAATTGATTTATCAACCGAACCCTCGTTCGGATGCAAAAGCGTCTTCTATGATAGCTCTCTGCGATTTTTGAGAGGAGTAAACATATTTTGAGGACGGGGTAGGGGTAGGATGATGGTATTTTGTTTTTTGAGAATTCTGAGACTTGGAATACACCGTGGAATCGCGTAGTACGGGTGGAAAACGGTCCTCCGTTATGCGTTCGCTACTATTTATAAAATTCGACTTGTTAGACGTGTCGAAAAAGCTGGGACAAAAGCTAAACTCGTTTCTTGAGAAACAGCGTACGAGAGGTGTAAATCCACTCCATCTTCGGGTGCAATTGCTCCTTGATTACGTTAATTCGTTCGACTATACGAGATGGAACTATGAGAAAAGTAAGTTTCAGCAGAAGAGGACAGAAACAAGTTGGTACCAGCTTATGGAAACCAACAGCATAAGCTTTTGGGTGGCACAGAGCATCACTCCTGAAGGAGGCAGGATCGAATCAATGAATTGTATTGAATTTAATTAAACATAAGGCACTATACACAGTCAGCAAACTGATACTAACGTATGGAGATAAAATTTTCTTCGAGCCATTAATTTTTCAAGGGCAATCGCTATTTAATTAGTTATAAGTTGGTCGTTTGACTATACAAGGTGGAACTATGGAGAGGAAAATTTCAGCACAATAGGAGAGAAACATTCAGCAAGTTAGTACCAGCTTATAGAAATCAAAAGCTTGGGTTTTTGGATAGATCAATTAGGGATTGCATAGATCAGCTGTATTAAATTTAATTAAACAGAAGGCAATATACACGATCATCAAACTGATACTGATATATGGAGATAAAATTCTTTTCAACCCTTTGATTTTTTGATGCCATGTCGTGCATAGGGGGTTGCTGATTAAATCCAAGATAAAATCAATGCTCACGTATCTTCCTTTTCTTTTTTTCCGCCATGCTTCAGATTCATAAAGAATTCACGTTTCGAGGACTTTACTACCGTGAGATCCTTAATTCACTTAGAAAAAGGGTCGCTCGTGTCCGGTTGAAGATTACTCGCTCTCGGATGCTGCATCGCGATAAGCTTGTCACAGTGCGCTCGCCGTGAGCGAGTTTTTGTCGAACGAGGTTATTCCTGTAGTTTCACAATTGTGTTGCAATCGTGATCCGAGCGGCTACTTCCTAATCCTGGAAATCAAAGGTCCATCTCGTGGTGCTATGACACTCCGGATAGGATCATAGAAGGTTACAAGTGTCCCATGCTCGGCAACTGTCGCCAACCCACTTGCACATGAAACGAGAGGCCCTAAAAAATGTTGCCCCGTCGCTACATGAGGCCCAACACGCTTTTTTCTCCCTCTCGGCGCGATACCCTCTTGCTGGCCGTGCTCCAACGCCTCGAGGCCAGCACTCTTGCCTTAAAGAGTGCGCGCGAGAGTCGCTTTCGCAACTGGTTCGCGCGACACACGCCGCTTTCAGGCTTGCAAGAGGATAGATTTCCCATTTTTCGCCCTCTATCCTCCCACCACCTCGCCTGTTTCTGCACAACGACCGAAGCAGCGACGAGAAAACGCGAGTTCTCGCCCAGGTCGGTTAAATGTCGCGTATCAACGACTGGGGAAGCATCGAGAAATTTAATACTCGTGGTATAATAGGATGCAGGCCCGCAAAGAAATGCCTGTGGCGATCGCGGCGTGCCACGATTAATGACAGGCGCTTTGTTTAACGCTCTGCGGTCGCCGCGAAACCAACATGCTTATTCCAGCCGGATTTTTCCTGGGAATTCGACGTTTCATTTCGAGGGATTACGGTTACGACATTCCGAAATGCTTATTATTATTTAGAGGCTCATTTGCGGGGAGGCCAAATTGTCTCAACTATTGGAATTTATCTCTTTTTTAAGCAGGAGTGTACGCACGAAATGTCTGCAGGTACATTTAAAAATAATTTATTGTTTTGCTCTTTATTCGAGGGTCGTTCGAAGAATCAGGTGTCTACGGAAAGTCAGAATCTGGACATTTATTTGATTAAATTTTGAGATTAAAGTTCCCTCGGTGCGTAACATTTTTTTTTTTTTCAAGCCATTATGCAAACATTTTTAAGAAATATTGTCTCGAAGAAGAACTTTAAATAAATCAACTGATCCTACTGTTCTACTTTCTATTGGATAATTATTTGGAACATTATGCATCCAAAAGTCCGAACTTAGAAGTTTATTGCGCAAATTTTTCCTCGAACTTCTCCTATTGCATAACAATGTTTAACGCGACAGTTTTTGCTATAACGTGACTGTTTCCAAGAAAAAAAAAATAAATAAATAAATAAACGTTGAAAAGCCCACGCTGAGCCACGGTGGCGAAACATCGGTGGCATGCCGGCAATTAAACCTAAACGCGGCACCCACAATTAGGCGCTAATGTTCGTAATAACAGTTCGTGACGAGTACTTTAATCGCGTCGCTGCGCGGGGAATTTTGCGTTACACGCTCGCGCGAGTTTGCAAACGCTCGACGCGAACTGCAAAGCGGATTAATAATTTCGACTCGAGTTGAGATCGTTTGCGCCCGGCCATGTTAGAACTCGCCCCGTCCCTGGGGCCACTTTGCACTTTGTTATCGCGTCGCGGGCCCGCGGATGTGCAATTATCGCGAGTGCAACCTTCAAAATCTGCCTGGATCTCAAATTTCGCTATCATTTTTCCTAGGTGCAAGCAATATTTTTGCTTTGGACGTTCTTCGTGCTGCAGTGAAAAGTATGGGTATGGTAACTGTTATTTTAAATGTGTAAAATTGATCGAAGCCAATGTGATTAAAGCAATTTTAAGATGTATGTAAGTTTATTTAATTTTTACTTATTCGTATGTTTCTTTTTAGAATTTTAGCCGAGTGGTATTTAAGCACGCTTAATTTGTGAAATCACTGAATATAAATGTTACTTTATTTACGTAAAAATTTAATGAAATATTCATTGCCAGATGTTGTTTTGTTAGTTATAATTGCATTATATTGCGTTGCAACATATTTATATGCATCTCTTTTTAATTCCCAACAATTAATTAACCAAGATGATCATAAAAACAAAGACAAATATCTGTTGTATTATGTAGAAAATGAAATCATCGTTATCCAAAATTCTAAATAAACGATATAATTCAATTCAACTTATCATGCGAAGGTAAAAACTTCACCTGTGACTGTTTTATTAACTAGTTCCACTTTTTAACCGATATAGTTCCACGTATTTCAAATAAACGCACCCCCATACATTCCCCTTGCACCTTTCGAACAGTCCCAATTCGACTTTTCTCGCACTCCCCCTGGAAACACACGGAATAATGCTTCCGATAAAAAGCTCAAAGGGCAAATCCAACATTCGCCACGGTTTATTCGAATCGTGGATGCGTGAATTCGTGCCAAGCGTTCGTCGAGTAATTCTGAAAGCTCGCGTGGAGCATCGTCGACCCCGAATAATGGCGACGGGGACTTTTATTAAAAATTTCATCCCCTTTGCGTCCACTTCCCGTGGACTCTTTGGACACGGCTCGAGTATCGGTTTACGAAGTTCTCCTAGCTGGAATTCACTTTGATCGCGGGCAGAGACATTTTTGCTCCTTGCGAACGTCTTAACGTTTTCAGGATACGGTCCCCACCCCTCCCGCCCGCCCCTCCGTTCCAAGTGTTCGTTACCCGACGAGCGTCATCGGGGGATCGAATTTCCACGATATCCAAGCACGAAAAGTTGACGTTTTTGCGACATGCACGCCTACGGTAAGGAGATATGGAAAGTAGGCGAGCGGGTAGCGTAAAATCCCTCTCGATAGCGACCGAGGGAAGAAAAGAAATCCACTCCCCGTGGAGAGCAGCCTGTGTCACGGACCAGTTTTATTAATTTTTTAGCCGGGGACCTCTTCTTGAACTTCGCTCGAATGCAAATGCCTCGGCGAGGTTCTCTATCTTCACGTGTGCCGCGGTACAACAACTTTCAGGGGGATTCGAATTAAAATTTTCATATCTACTTTGAGAACATCTGCGAGAACCGAGCTCGAGGGATCGCTCCAGAAATCGAGGGAATTTATTGGCCCTCGGATATCGACGCGGAGGAATCCCTTTTCTTATCTTGGACGATGCTTGCGGGGCGACGACTCCGAGGATGGATGATTTTGGGATTTGTTGAAAATTAGCGCAGAAGATAGTTGCGAGTGAGGTATTTATCCTTTGGTCGTTTATTCGAAATTATTTAAAGATGAATTATATTTTGTTATCGACACTAAACCTACCGCAACCGGTCGAATGATCGTTTTCAAACTTGCGTATGCAATTTTCATGTGCAATATGTGAATCAATATAACTGTTTCGTGTATTGTTCAACTTAATTTCACGTAAAATATTTTTGCTTTTGAAAAGCTCTTTCATATCTAATTATTGGATACATTCATTCGTTGATCGTTTAATTTTTTTTTTTTTTGTTTTAGTAAAATCATGGAAAATGTTGAGATTCGAGTACTTTTACGTCACTATGGAAACAAGAGTTGCTACTGAATATAATATTTTCTTTGCTGTTTCAAACAACGTAAAAAACGCACGAACTTTTGGTTCACCCTAATATATACCAAATATAGTACCAAGAATATTCGACTATTTATTATTAGTATCGTCTGTATATTATTAACTATTATCAACAAATGTGTACATACTCGGGACATTTTACATGATTCCAATAAAACTCGGTGCAATCCTAGTTGGACATTCGCTACCATTGTCACAGTTGATCGCGAGCTTACATCTAAAATGTTCTGAATACTGTAACCTGCCCCTACGTATTTCTTCTTATAGCACGCGTTTCCAGGACAACTGAAAATTCCCTTGCGACACCCAAACTCCGTGTCACCCGAAACCCGCGTCATCCTAGCTTCTATGTTACGGAACTCGACTCATGCTCCAAAACACAATTTCCTAAACCCACGCAACACCTGCCGCAGTGACAGTCGATCTCTAAACCTCTGCCGGTTCGTTTCTACACCAACGTTTCGTGGAACATTCAGTATACGAACAGTTGCTAATACACTTTGATGTTAAGTCTAGGTTCGAGAACGTTCACATATCGTAACGTAAATTAACTTCGTTCTGTACCCATCTGCTACTTACGAAATCCTCACATCGATGATGGCTTCTAGCGAGTTCAATTTTTAATTTCCGGGGGTTGTGTGAGCCTCCACTCGCATTTAAACCGTACGAAGATCATAGTATCGAAGATCATAGTATCCATTGCAATAGAAAATGTTAGAATATTATCTCTAGTTGAAATATTTTTTAAAGATTCTTTTGATTCTTTTTTGTCTCATTAAGCAGTCATCTAAAAATGGAGCATTTTAATAAAAATTTGAATGAATGATTTGAATGCATCGCTGTGATATTCATCGCAAGATGGAATTACTTTATCTAGACACGATTAAATAATTTTGAAATATTCAAGGGGATCGAAGTGCTTTAAAACTCATCACATAATAAATAACCTAACATCGATGCCAATAAATTGATTCCCAATTCGAGTCCCCGAAATAAAAAGCAAACAAACAATTCAACGGCAACGTCCCTTAATTCTTCCCCGGCGGCAAGCGGCTCGAAAACATTTATCCGTGGCTTTAAATATGCAATTACCGTTTGAAAATTCCAAATTCCCCGTGAGTTCGGCGCCACCTAAAAAGCTAGAGTAGTTGGCTACGCGGGGCCAACAAAGCCCTCCACCAAGCCTGGGTGAAAAGAGGAACGCGACTCGGGGATTAGAAATTCATGAGACCCGACAAAGAAGCGGCTTTCCAAAAATCCTCTCGCGAGAAGCGTTCCCCGCGCTTCCGAAGGAAACGAGGACCCACCCACTCGACATCGACGGTGTCGTTCACTGGGACCCCGGTCGTTAACATAAATTCGATAAATCTCGATCGACGCAGAGACACAGAAGCGGAGAAAGGAAGAAAGAGGATAGCTCTCGGTGATTTCCAAACTCTTTCGTGAGCGCTCCCATGAAAAGAGAACAAAAATATCCAATTTCTGGAGTTGAGTTACAGAGACGAAGCAGTGGTATTATGGCAGTGGTAGGTGGTTCGAAATTATGTTGGTTTTAGCGATGTTGACTCGGGTGGATTTTTAAATCCTTGGAGATAAATTTGAAGCAAGCCTGTTGGCAAATAAAATGACTGCTAGATTCTTGCGTTGATACATAAACGATAATTACTACACTGTACCATGTATGTCTATTGAAGAAGGTCTAAATTAAATGACTGATTTCATGTTTCCAAATAAATGCTTCGATATAAATATGCACGCAAATAGACTTAACGCATGTAAATACTTGTAATAAAAAATTTATTTGGAACCATCAAACTAATCGATCAATTTAGACGAATGTCTTCAGTAGACATGAAAGGTACAAATACTTATGGGATTGACTGAATATACAGACTTTCTTAAAATCTACATTTAATTAATTAATAATCGACGTCATTCAACATTCTCCAATGAAGATTTAACAACATATACTTCAAAGTGAATACACTTAGGTAGGTATTCGAATTTAATTTTACACATTAACAATTCCCAAAGATTAATTCATTTTGAGGGTGCAGACTAGACAAAATAAATAACAAAAATTCAAGAATATTTGACTTATTTACACTTTCCTGTACCAGATTTTTGTTTCCCCGTCACTCTTGGGGTTTGCAGCCCTCCTTCGGGAAAAGGCTAGGGTGGTCGTACGGGGACCACCGTGAACCAGGCTGATAGGACGACGCGTTAGACGCGACTTCGAACTTATAAATCCCGACGTTTAACGTGGACCAAGCCAACGTCCGCGGTAATCCCGCGAGGGGCCACGTGACGCCGGCAACGAGCCGAGTTTCGTAGCGATTGGTCGTGGCAATCTTTCGCGTTGACATTTATTACGAGAGGGGATTACCGGATCTAATATAGCCTTTAAGAACTTCGTCGGACGACGCTAAATCACGCTGATACCATAAGCCAACGGTACTATTTAGCGAGGCGCGTCGCGATGTCGCAACCGGGCCTCGATTAATGCGATCGAATGTGTCGTGCAGCAAATTAAACAGAGCAAACCCGTCCTCGAGTCTTAGGTGGACTCCCAAGTGTCGTAGCCAGGGGTTCCTCGAACAGCTTCGTGTATCGAGACTGGGAGCATTGAGGGTGTTGTAATAGAAACAGAGCAAACCCGTCCTCGAATCTCAGATGGACTTCCAAGCGTCGTAGCCTGCGATTCCTCGACCAGCTTCGTGTATCGAGACTCTAAGCATTTAGGGCGTTGCAATAGAAATAGAGTAAACCCGTCCTCAAGTTTCGTGTGGACTTCCAAGCGACGGACCTTGGATTTCTTGAATACCTTCGTGCACTGAGACTCTAAGCATCGGCGGTCTTGTAATAGAAATAGAGCAAAACCGTCCTCAAGTTTCGCGTGGACTTCTAAACGTCGTATACTTGGGTTTCTTAAACACCCTGTATTGTACTCTAAACATTGGGGATACTGTAACCATACATAGAGCAAACCCGTCCTCGAGTCTCAGGTGGACTTCTAAATGTCGTAGCCTAGGATTCCCCGATTACCCTCGTGTATTGAGACTGTGAGCGTTGAAAACTCTGTTTATTATAATATAAACAGAGCAAATACGTCCTCGAGGCTCAGAAGTACTTCCAACCCTCCCAGCCTGCGATTTCTGAACCACCCTCTTATATCGATACTCTCAACATTGAATATGTTATACAAAAGTCCAATCACTCCTAATATTACATCAAGATCAAATGACGGTACACCAATTACCGTAGCAAACGGAGCCAAGTTATAAAAAATCTCTGATTAAAGTTCAGACTCTCTCATGGCCAAAGAGCATAAAAAGTTTGATGCTTTCGAAGATGGCGCAGCAGTTCCACCAGCCAATCCAATTTAATTCAATGTTAGCAGTTGCTTACGGGGAACTTTCCAGCGAGTTTTCTAATAAAAGGGGCGCTGAAAATCTCCAGATAGGAATTCCACGGGAATAAAGACAAATGGCTCCGAGTTAACCGGGACAAGTTCTCGAGAATATGTTGAAAGAAACGTAAATCACTATTTGGACGTATAATAAGCACTTTACGTCGGCTTACGCGACCCAACGGCAGTTTACAACAATGTAATCACTGCGTTCGCGGGTTTTCGGTGCGCGAAACAACAAATTATTTTGTAATTGACGTTGGAGGATACACGACTGAAAAAAGTAGAGGTCTTACGTATAGACGTAAATTATAATAATTAAGAATCACAGCTTGGAAATCGTCGAATTTGCTTCCATTTGTTTTGAAACATATAGCGAGGCTATTAAACGTCATCCTTATCATTGACATTATTTTTGTTACACGAAATATTCCACGATGCATCGATTAATTCATCTACCTACTAAATATATAGTTTCCCAAAAGTAGCCTTCAGGATTTTGTTTATCGATCAAATATAACAGACACGGAATATACGATTAAATGAAATAAAAATATAAAAACCCTAGAACTCCCTTTTACCAAAACCTTTGCATATTACCAAAATGTAGATTATCGTTATTATCTTCTCCTATTATTAATTTATTAGTCCAACCACAAAGCAAGATGCAGCGACAGTTCGACTGGGCGGAAACAAATTGAAAGAGCAAAATAACATTCCCCGAGGGCGCCGGAATATAATTATTCCACGAGAGAGGTGTGCGTAGATTCGCGGTACAGATTTGTACATCGGTGAATACAGACAAAAATTTTAACGACAGCTGGCTACGCGACGAAAAGGACGACTCCTACGTGCATCGAAAAACTAGTTTGACCAGCTGTACAGCGACCTCGCGCCGCCAATTATTCGTGCTCGCCGATAAACCATAAATAAAGGATTAAAAGTGCAAGCTGAAAGTGGTGCTTACGTCGGTGGTACTCCATACGCGACGCAGCTAGGCGGACAGCGCGTCGAATGTATCGATGTTTCGCAATTCGCGTGGGAGTGTGGTTAAAACGTTTCGCCTCTTCTCGCGAGTTCCTCGAGCGATGCCGTGGACCGCGATGTCGCTTAATCCAGATGCACTCGAAAAGGGAAATATTCAAAACTGTACCGTGGGTCACTCTTATTCTCGGGAATTGAAAATTGAAATTCGAATATTCCATAATTGTACACCAGGTCTGGGGAAAATTCTTATTTTGGTAAAAAGTGCGAGTTCGTAAATATACATCTAAATAAATTTTATGAGAATATGGTGACTGCGGGGATTGAGAATTATGAATGTTATTATAGAAATGAAGTAAATCTGTATGATGTATTGATTTAAAGTCGCAGCTTGTAAGTTATAAATTTGCTTCGATTTATTTTGAAATTTATTGCGAGGTATCACTTTTATATTAACATTCGTATTAATTGTTATATATATTTAAAATGGGAGTTGGACTAAAGGTAAATTGTATTCCTGTATGAGATTCATAATATATTACTTTCAATTCGTTAATTAATTCAGTTACCTTGTCTGCTGTATAATATGTAATTAGTTATAAAATGACAACTAATGGATTATGAATCTGATGCAGACATATAAATTGCATGTAGTTCAACTCTCCTTTTGAATATTCCATTTGGCAATAGGTTCGATGCAATTAGTACTAGTACTAACATAGAAATAATATTAAAACGTTGTGATATATTTGAAAATAAATGCAACAGTTAATACGAAAAAAAAATCAAGTTGAATTAATATATACCAACCACTCTCATTAATATTCTACCCTCTGTGTCTTTTAAAGAAATTTATCAAACAAGTTTAACGTTTCCATACAAATTTTTGTATTATAAATATATACACGTGTAAAGTTTGTACAACTTCGTAATGAAACATTTATTTGAAAACGTCAAACCTATCGCATAATTTAGATAAATTTCTTTAAAAAACATAGAGGATATTATTATTATGGGACCAGCTGTATTTCATTATGTTCTTATTCAGTAAATCCAGTGATCCAGTAAATGTTGTCCAAATACTATGCTTCACTGGTACCTATCGCGAGAAGGTCGCTCCTGTCCGACTGCCTTCGGACAATCGGGTCTCGCCCATCGACGGAGACGCGCAACAATTGATTCGACCCAGCAAAGGCGTCCCATTGTTTCTTTATACTCTTTTTCTGTATTTTTTTTTTTGCGCTGTTCCGAAGTGAAATCGAATCAAGCCCGTAATCGTCGTCCCTAAACAATGACGCGACGTCGAGAACACGCGTTCGCCGACTGGAGTGGCCCCCCCAGGCTGCGATACGTCGTCGTCCCTTTTCCAACCCTGACCACGATGTGCAGCCCCTCGGGGCAGCTGCTCGTCGTGCCTTCGAGCCAGCCCAGGGATCGCTTCGAATATCGATTCGACGGACATCGCCTCGAGCTGTCGATGGAAACTGTTATCGACACAGGAGGATGCCTGCCCTCGAGAAACGTCCTCGAAATCTCGTTGAATCTAGACGCAAGATGTTTCGAGAAACGCCTTCGTGGGTTTTGGGTGCACCCTCCATTGCTGGCGCGACTAGTCACTCTGTAAGGCCGATCGCACACGGGCGCAACCGATCAGTTTTATACCACTCTGAAGCTAGTTGCATGCGACCATGGATCTAGGCAAAACAAAGATAGTGGAGTAGGTAAAATAAAGAGCGCAAACGGTTTGCAACAGTAATTTCAAATAGGTTGCGCCCGTGTGCGTCCGGCCTAAGAGTCGCAGAGCCATCCCCTCCACTTGTTGGAAGTTCCTTGTTAGTATATGGCAGAAAGAAAGGTTTGTCGAGTAGAAAATGGCAATTGGATTTCACTTATCTCACTCTTTAAGTGACATAGGTCAGACCTAATGACACTTAGACGAGACTTTTTGTTTGATATACTAGGTGATTGAAAAACTTGTATATCTGTCTCTTTTCTAAGGGATGATAGAAATAATTGACACAGGAAAAAGTAGAATACTATGCAGAACATTTTTCCGTGGAATGTTTCATTGGTACACCTTTAATGTATCGCTAAACTATTTTTGTATTTTTCGAAAAACACTAATTGAGCTAATGCCTAGTTCTCCAAGAAATATTTTATAAAATCAACTCGTTAGATATTATCGATCTCGACTGTAGAGTGAAAGAGTCAATGTCCACCGAGCAACAAGGAGCACAAAGTATAAAGACGTTAAATAAATAAATCGACATGAATATGCACAGTTAAGGTTGACAATGTACGAGCTGAAACGACAGTTAATAGTTTATTAGTGTTTATCGAAGTGTGTATCAGGGCAGGTTTTAGTCCTGGTTAATTGTATCGTTACACTTCTCCTAGTATAAATTATGACGCATTCCCATTCCCTACGAGACAAGTCAACGCATTAAAATACTTTATTCGTTTTTAACTACGCGGTATATGGGCGTTTACGACCGAGAAATGACCAGGGCTCGAACCGAACATGCTTCCTATCCACCCAGTACCGCAATAAGACTTTGTTACCGAGACATGCATTTCTCAACCCTTTGTGCTAAAATGATGCATGTTGCACGTTGTGTTTCATGACGATCGTGCTCTACACGTCAAACTAAGAGCAGGGACTCGAAACACGAGGAGAAATATTGGAATGTAGGATAGAAAATTTAAGAGAACGGTTTGAAAAATATCAGACAATTGCAAACTACTAGTTTCTTTTAAAAATGGGTGTAATAAATTCTTCCCAATAGGTGGATCTACTTATATAAATTATTAACTGAAATACGGTCTTCATGATCTCTGTATGTCAGATACGAAGCCGGATTAAATAGTATGCACTTATTTAAGCACAATTATTTAAATCTACACTCTGCTCACTCTGACTACTGCCAAGTCAACTTACGAATTTTTCCATTCTACGAATGTTCGAGTCTTCAGAGATTTAAATGTTTCACATAAAAAAAAATTACAATTCAGATACCGGAAGTCTTCGTGATCATTTTACGCGTCAAATAGTCAGAAATTCGCAGCGCGTCACCCCTGCGAGAGAGACTACGAACGAAGTTCTCCAATTTCGTCGTTCCGTTCTAATAATTAAAATTCTAATTCGATGATCCCCGAGGTGCATCGCGCCTAGTACAGTCGCGAAATTGAATAATACCGTTCGCTCATCGAGCACGCGACGCGTATATTTCCGCGCTGAAAGCGAGGAATAATTTCTATTGCATTAGTCGGCCGGTTTCGTCGACCCAGACAGGAGACTTACTTTTTATTCAGCTTTTATTCATCGTCGCGACGGTGTGCCGATTGGATTTACCTTTTTTTCCAAGCGAATCGAGTCACGGTGGCGTTGAACCGAGGTTCCCTCTAGCGCGGGGGACGCGCGACAAACGAGAATCGAGCCGATCATCTTTTTGGGAACGGGAATTATTATTCGACGACGGAACAACCGTTACCAGGAATCTAATTAACGACCATTCGACCGTTGGTCGCAGCTGGTAATATTCCAAGCCCGCCACCACCGGAAACGGGGGATAATTTCTGATGCATCGGCGGGCATGCCGCGCCGGCAGGATATACTACTTACGAGATACAATTGTTTTGGGCTTAACGCTCGATTGATTTACCTCCCTCGGCGAAATCGAGACGGATGATGGAGAACTCGCGAATCCGCCAGATGCGAATCGAATTTTATTCGACTACTAGATTAGGAGTGAAGATAAGTTTACAGTTGGTTCATCCGTTACTACAGAAGAATTTGGAACTCTGGTTACGGAATTAAATATTTCACTATGGATCTATAGAGATTTTAATACACGCTCGAGTCGACACTAATGTGCACTTTTTAAGGGCTGATAGAATATGAAAGTACTTTCATCGTACTAAAGTACAATAGTGAATAATTTACGCGGTATATAATACACTTGCAACTATTGACATGAATAATCCCACTCCTAGATCTTGAAATAATTAAAGAAATCTCTTTGTATATCCAGATACGACATGATCTCCCACCCCCTAAAAAATATAGACTACCAAATAGGTCCCACGATATTACCCAAAAATCTCCAAAACTCGGAATAAACTTCTCACACAGAAAATTTGCCCGTACTCTATAACTCGACCACGTTATCTCGAATAGTTGAACAATAAATCCTCTTCATAGTTGGCGATACGTTTGCCATCACGAACCGCCCCGAAACTAGAACTGGCGCGACAATGGCACCCTTCGAGAGCAACCCCAGTGACCGGTGCACCGACTCATTGTCATTGAAATGCGCTTATACATTTTTCAATTAGTCATTGCTATGTAAATTGAAGAACCGGGTCGTCGCGGCACGCCGAAAAGATTCGCGCGAATTCAAGCGTATAATAAGGAACCCGGTAATTCAATACATACCAATTTGCTTTGCTCATCGTCCCTTTTGTCCGCGGTCGCATTTGCACGCCGACAATAAAGCGAATTAATCTTCCCTTCGATCTGCGGAGAGCGGCCATTGCAATCACGAACTTCGTTGACCGCTCGCTATCGGAATGACACTCACCGAACCAAACAATTATACCTACTAGCATGTAGACTGATAAATGCATCCCCTGATAACTTCGAATTCACTGCTTGCGCCGCGACACGATGACAGTGAAAGATACGCCGCGCTGTGACTAATCAATGCCGTCCCTGCTCAAAAATATCATTTAAACGCGATAGGGAACCCCATCCAATGGCTGCGTTGTTTCTTTATCTACTTACACGATTAGACGCTCTACTCTTTCGATGGCTCACTCGAGGTATTGCAAGCGCGGTAGAACTCCATTTACGCGAATTGAGGAACAGTGAGGTTTTGATAACCGGATAGTTCACGTAAATGGAGTTTATGGATTCTCGTAAGCTACACGTGAGATGAGTTCGGAAAAATGAGAGCTCAAGGGGTTCTCTGATAAACGGAGTTCCACTGTGGTTTTCCATGACGGGTGATGGAAACTCTTTCGCTTTGAAATACCATGTTTTAATTTTCAATAACTTTATTTAAGGTCACATCAACTAGGAGGTTATTAGTGACTACGTCAATGATTACGATTTAATTATAATTTATTTAACATGTTATATTATATTTCGTTAATACCGTGTATTCCCTGATGATCTTCACTTAAATGTTTTACTGTAAGGGACTCGTCACAGAATTTGGTAAACTGTATGTACAATTTTCAGTAGAAATTCTATACTCGTCCACTGAATTACATCATTTCCATAGACCCCTCAAAAATTCTTGTTAACCTTCTAAGATACGTATTACCAAATATAATACAAATTGTATAACTTCAAGGATCAAACACGACAAATTTAAATCCAAGCATCTTCTCCACGAGGACCGAACCCCCCATATTCACACCATCGGTTCATTCCCAATGACTTTGCGTCTTTCCGAAGGTACCCGCCACTTCGGCCGCGTCGTAAACTCGACAATGCTTCCTCCCCGTGCATCGTCTTCCATGAAAGGACGGGCGAATCGAAAGGTGGTATCCCCGAGGCTAATGGAGACACCGCGGAGTGCCAGTTACCGCAGACGCAGTCTTTCAAAACTGTAAGCGAGTATACCCGCACAAGAGCCACGAGAAGTCGGAGGGGTGATCGTTATTACGTCTCGTTTCGCGGAGAAGACCTCTCGGTGAGGTCTTTCGTCGATATCCTGGTGGATGCCACCACTCCTCGCCCTGCCAGAGGATGGTTAACGCCTTTGAGCTGCGCGTGCTCGTGTCCCGCCGCTCCTTCGACTTTTTTCTAACCCTCTCGACCACCTTCTCCTGGCTGGGTAGCCGCACGAAAAGTCAGAACTCACCGAGACGTTTCCCTCCCCCTTTCTCCCTCTTTCTCTTTTCCCCGTTTTCCCGTTCATCTAACGGCAGACGCGGGCCAGATACAAGCTTGGAAGTCCCGGATTCTCCATCAACGGACGTCAAAGGACGCGGTAACAAAGGTGTCTCGATTCCCGGAATCGTCTTCGTGCCGCGTCTTCCGCCTACTTCCTTTCCTCTCCATTCTGTCGCGCCACGATATATTGGATCGTGATATAATGGACGACGCGTCATTATCACTCGCGACCTGTCGCCTGTTTCCTTCCTGTCGCGATCGAGGCTTCCTGCGACTGCGAGCGGAGAGAGTCGACTCCAGCCGAGTATCCGTTCGTTTATTCGCTTAGTTCGTGGATGCGACGAGGTTGGAGCGCTTAGTTCGCTATATTAGACGTAGAAATTCATTCTGTATCTTTCTGTAATAAACTATCCATTTCTTTGCGGAGAAAAAGCATTCAATTTTGAATCTTCAGTCACAGATTCCAAAGAGGTATGTGCAGTTGTATAGATAAAATGTTGAAACTGATCTGCGAGTTTTAGTAGTAGAACTGTTGGCTCTTTAATGTAATAAAATTACGGGTGAATATTTCTGTTTAAACTACAGTCATAAACGGTCGAATGCGAATGCAATTATGTGCCTTTCTACACCTAATAATTAACGCAGCAGTGTCAGTGCTTTGTTACGAATATGTAGTTTGATGTAAACCATCTGAAAAGAGAAACTTCTTTAGAAATTAAAATTCGAGAAAACTTTGAACACAAGTTTACTTAAAATTGAGCACGTCTACTCGATCTACACTAAGCTGAGAGTCTTCCTAAATTTACTACATCAGACGATAATCTCCTTTGGAACATCGAGCAGGTGTCTCTCGAATTTAATCACGCACGGTGTTTCTTTGAATTCAGTGGCCTCGATAGGTGAGCGCGTGCTGCCAGGGCCTTATCCAGCGATGCGATCGTGAACGTGTCCACCTAACCAGGCTAGAACTAAACGCGATAAATGACTAAATAACTGGGCGAACCGTCCGGTGCCACGTGCGCTCGCACGAAATTGCACGACTCGACCGTACACAAATATTATACAACCGTTTCGCGTTGTTTAATTCGTGCTTCCGAACGCTCGATCATTAGCCGGATAGGTTTATGCGAGCGTCACGAAACCAGCGGTTTCTGGTCCGCTGTTAACCGCACGATAATTGTGCTACACTTTCGCGTTACGTCGCTTACTCGTCCTGCTATCCTATTTTCCGAACGTGACATTATCTTTTCGGTACCGTTATACAGGCGATAATTGCTAAAACTGGTTGCTGGAATTCAG
Source organism: Hylaeus volcanicus (assembly GCF_026283585.1). Lineage (NCBI taxonomy): Eukaryota > Metazoa > Arthropoda > Insecta > Hymenoptera > Colletidae > Hylaeus > Hylaeus volcanicus. Next base: position 24,875,246 of record NC_071976.1, read on the forward strand.
TCCAGTGAAGAAGGTTGAATTGGTACAGCTTAGAAAAAATGGCATTAGAGGTTGTTTATGTTGTTTACGGGGTAGGTAAAAATGGAAATTTTTAGGAGACCTAGGGTGAGCAACTGAGCGTTAATTTGTAACGTAAATGAGGACAAAAGATTCCAGGAAACCTGAGATGGGCAACTAGGGATCCCTAGCGAACTCGAGCGATCGTTGCAACTCGTGGGGAAGGGACGATCCGCAGTCACGAGCCAACTGACCTCACATTGAGTCGTGTCACGTAGAAAGAGAACACAGGAGTCAGATACGGTACCATTCTAGTGTGAATGTAGCCAGAAGTAGTTTAGTACACATACATTTCTATTCATTTTTCCTTTTTTTTTTAAATTCTGTAATACATTTTGAATGACTCATTCAAGCAATTTTGTTATCGAGTAAGTTCCTATAATTTGAACAACATTCGCAGAAAGATAGTTGCCCCACGCACAGACATATTCGAAATGCAGCGAACCGTTATTTGATTAAAACTTCTCCAAAAATAGAGAAGCAAGTAGTCGTATCAACTTGTCCCGGTTTCCTCTGCTGTTAGCCTTCGCAGTCGATCCCGTTTTAAGAATAACTCGAATAGACCCGCGAGATAGCGTGTTTGAGGTAACAACCGGTACCCATTAATCCGGAATGGAAATAGAAGGCAACGGCCGAACCGATTCGAGTGTACTCGACGCTACCGAGACGCTAATAAGCGACCCTAACAGTGATTAGAAAATATAACAACGACGTTACACTTGTATCTACGATCGCGAATACCTCGTTTGCTTTTCGCTCTAACGAGGCTAATAATTATACACACTTTCTCCCGAGGACGGTCGTGTTTCTGTCATCCTAACTGTTCGATTGCATCGTGTTATCTCCGTGCGTTGTTATCTAATCGGTGGGGCCATTAATGCGGCCTGAAAACGCCACCGAACCGCTATTAGCGTCGATCGTTGAAAGAATAAATTATGAAAACAATGTCCGCGTTTCCAACCTCGACGACGATAATTCCTCGCGGCGCGGCGTCGTGCCTCGCGGATTTCGTAGCGGTTGCAAATGAACGAGGCTGCTGACTTGCCTCGACCGAATGCAGAAACTACGGTTGTCTAGTCGAGTGCAGTAGAGGATAATATGTGGGTCGATCGCGGTCCTTAATCCACCATTTAAATATGCAGTGCACATTTTTTATTCAAGCAATCAAGTGCAGTGGCGTCTGACACGTTGGGTTCAACGACCGCTCGATGCTCCCTGGGTTCTCTAGGTTCTAGGGTCTTCGGACTCGTTCCCTTGGATTCAATTCTTGGCAGAAGTTAGGACAGTAGGCTTACGGAGGCTCGAAGTGTCTTCGCTGGATTGTTTATTTTTTTTTTGCTTAAGGTTTACTTTCTAAAAATCGTTTAGTCAATCTTTAAACGGGCACTCTCTAAATGAAGACATTGAGAACTAAGATTTGCTATGCCTGATCTTCCTACTACAAAAATCCCATGGAATTTAACACGTTAACTGCCTGATTAATACTCTTGAAAATGTCTACTGTGATTAAATTTTGTTTACGGACTATTGGGAACTGCATAATCAATCATTTATAGCGATATTTATTTTTATAACTTTATCGAAATTTGAGTATTTCGTTCGAATGAATTATCTTGACGGTAAATTTTCAGAATTAATTTCTTTTAGTTCTTCGGTGAAAAGCACTGTCACCCATGTATGGGTGTCAACGTGTTAAACAAATTTTAATAATAGTAAATATCGTCTAAATAAGATTCTAATACTTCGGACTAGTTCCCACCTCGACACCTTGATAATCACGAGATATTCAAACAAATTTGAACCCTACTAAACATTCTCTAGATCGGACCCTGTTTAATGGTACAAGGGTAGCGCCGTCCGCTTTATCAGACCCAGGACAAGATTCCTCCACGCGACTGGTCCAAAGTGCTCCAGCTGGTACTTTCCAGTGGCCAAGCACTCCTAATTAATAATAGCAGTCGTCCACGGATAGGCGCGATAATAGCCCCGCTTCATCGACGTGTAACAGTCCCAGAAACTTTCCCTCGTCGAAGGTTATCCTTCCGACGTCCCGTTCACGATTACTGGGTGTTATCTAAGCGACGATATCTGGACGCATTATACTCGTTGCCGCACTCCCGTGCAGCCGGTACGTGCCGCCGCAGTGAATCCTGGTGGGGACCGGATTCCCAGGGTGCATTAAACTATCTATCAATCTATCTCGTACAAGAGTAGACAGTGGGGAACACGCGTGTAGCTGCAGCACGTGCATCTATGCGATCTCCTGCGCCGGAGAGAACGGTGAATGCGCACGTACACGAAAACCATCGGCGAGCAGAGGACGAGGAGGAGAGGAGGCAGGATTGTTACTTCCACGTTTGCATCCACCGCGAGCGTGCACCCCGTTGCACCCGTGTGCACTCGTACGTGTGATAATGCGTGGGCGGTATGCGCCGTACTCTCCAACGCAAAAGTGAAACCCGCGGTGCGTCGACGTAATCGGCGAGTCCGAAGCGAGAGTTCGCGAGAATGTCACGGCGATTTCGAAAGACAATCGAGGAGGATCGGGAGAAAAATTCCCGCTGGCCTGGTAATTACCACTGGGGAAATTATACCGCGGACGAGGCTGCGGTTTGGCGAATTAGAAGTGGAGACTGGGAGGAATCTTGGTGGGTTGTCTGGTACATGGAATTAACGGGGATTGGCGTTACTCTGTTGCAAACGGGGGGCAGATTTCATTTTGTGGATGAATGGTGATTTTTGGGTGATCGTTGGTTTTAAAGCTGATAGGAAGATGTGGATGTCATTGAGTGGACGGTGACGGAATAGATTTCGTGGGATTAGAAAGTCATGTACATATAGTATGTACATATAGTCATATACATATAGTATGTACATACAGTCATATACATATAGTATG